>NC_066580.1:332159522-332468411 GCF_024323335.1 Lathyrus oleraceus | reverse complement strand
GAGAATGGATGTATACAGTTGAAGGAGGGTATCCAGAGTCTAATTGATGAGGGTTGTTTACAGTTTAGTCGGGATGTGGAAGATCGTGGGGTGGTGTCAACTGTCACCATTTATTTCAAACCGTCTGAGGGACGTGGCCAGAGAACTGTTAGCGCACCTACAACCGTTGGTACTCCTGTTACCATTTCCGCTCCAGTAACTGTCAGTGCTCCCACTACTATTGTTGCTTCGGGTAGAAGGGCTATTGAGAACAGTAGGGTTGTGCCGTGGAAGTATGATAATGCTTATCGCAGCAACCGAAGGGCAGAAAATCAGATCCGGCCAGTTAATCAGTCTCCAGTGACTATTGGTTTGCCGAGTAGAGCTCCTGTGACTGTGAGTCCAGTTGTGGACAATGTAGGGGGACCAGGAGGTTTTACAAGGAGTGGTCGTCTGTTCGCACCACAACCGTTGAGAGACACCAATGCTGAGGCTCTCGCCAAAGCAAAGGGTAAACAAGCGGTGGTTGATGAAGAACCTGTACAGAAAGAGGCGCCTTGGGGTCGTTCGAGAAAGATGTGGAGGAGTTTATGAAGATCATTAAGAAGAGTGACTACAAGATTGTAGATCAGCTGAATCAAACTCCGTCCAAAATTTCTATACTCTTATTGCTATTGTGCTCTGAGGCACACCGTAATGCCTTGCTGAAAATGTTGAATCTGGCTTACGTGCCTCAGGAGATCTCTGTCAACCAGTTGGAGGGGGTCATTGCTAATGTGAGCACCAGGCATGGTTTGGGGTTCACAGACTTGGATCTGACGCCTGAGGGTCGCAACCATAACAAAGCCCTGCATATCACTATGGAGTGTAAGGGTGCGGTGTTGTCTCATGTGTTGGTGGATACTGGCTCGTCTTTGAATGTGTTGCCCAAGAAGACTTTGAGCAAGATTGATGTTGAAGGGGTTGTCCTCACTCCGAGCGATCTAATTGTTCGTGCTTTTGATGGATCCAAACAGTCTGTTTTTGGTGAAGTCACGTTGCCAGTGAAGATTGGCCCGGAGGTGTTTGATATTGTCTTCTATGTGATGGACATTCAGCCAGCATATAGTTGCTTGTTGAGGCGTCCCTGGATACATGGGGCTGGGGCAGTTTCGTCAACTCTCCATCAGAAGTTAAGTATGTCTGGAATGGTCAGATTGTGACCGTGTGCGGCGAGGAGGACATTCTGGTGAGTCACTTATCCTCTTTCAAGTATGTGGAGGTGGATGGTGAGATCCATGAAACTCTATGCCAGGCGTTTGAGACGGTTGCTATTGAGAGGGTGGCTTTTGCTGAGCAGAAGAAGCCAAGTGCCTCAATTGCGTCATACAAACAGGCTATGGAGGTTGTCAACTCGGGCAATGCAGAAGGCTGGGGCAAGATGGTGGACCTGCCCGTTAAAGAAGACAAGTTCGGTATTGGTTATCAACCTCTGCAGGCAGAGCAGGGTGAGCAGAAAGGGCCGAGTACCTTCACCAGCGCTGGGCTGATGAATCATGGTGATGTCTTTGCAGCCAGTGGTGAAGACTGTGACAGTGATTGTGATCTAGACAACTGGGTTCGCCTGTGTGCACCAGGGGAGACGATCAACAACTGGATAGCGGAGGAAGTGGTCCAAGTTACTCTTCAAACAGAGTAATTTTCTTTTGTTTTTCATTTTGCACAACACCCTACGTTCTGCCCAAGGCGTAGTGATCCATTGTAGGGCCTCATCATGTTTTTCAATGATATTATTAATAAAGGACGTTTTGCAAACAATTTTGTGATCCCTGTCTTTCTGTTTTTTATTTTCATTTTTCAAAACAATAAAAATGGCAATGTTTTTGTTTTTGTGACTTTCTTGAACTCTTTTTCTAAAATAAAGCATTAAACATGCAGAAGTGATCTTACGGACTCCACTATGAACAGTTCTATTATGGCTCAGTATGATTTCAATAATCCCATCTACCAAGCTGAAGAGGAGAGTGAGGAAGACTGTGAACTCCCCAAAGAACAGGTCAGATTATTGAAGCAGGAGGAAAGGATCATCCAACCTCATCAGGAGGAGTTGGAAATCATTAATCTTGGTACTGAGGACGCCAGAAAAGAGATCAAGATCGGGGCTGCTTTGAAGGAAGAGGTCAAGAGAAGGTTGATTGAAATGCTGAGAGAATATGTGGAGATATTCGCCTGGTCGTATCAAGATATGCCTGGGTTGGATACCGATATTGTGGTGCATAGGCTACCTCTCAGAGAAGATTGTCCTTCAGTCAAGCAGAAGCTTCGCAGAACAAGTCCTGATATGGCGGTTAAGATCAAGGAAGAGGTTCAGAAGCAGTTGGATGCGGGTTTTCTGTCAGTGACTACTTATCCCCCGTGGGTGGCCAACATCGTTCCCGTGCCGAAGAAGGACGGCAAAGTCAGGATGTGTGTCGATTACCGGGATCTAAACAGAGCGAGTCCGAAAGATGATTTCCCATTACCTCACATTGATGTATTGGTTGATAATACTGCTCAATCCTCGGTTTTCTCTTTCATGGATGGTTTCTCTGGTTATAATCAGATCAAGATGGCGCCAGAGGACATGGAAAAGACGACATTCATTACGCCTTGGGGCACGTTTTGCTATAAGGTGATGCCATTTGGGCTGAAGAATGCCGGTGCTACCTATCAGAGGGCTATGACGACTCTCTTTCATGACATGATGCACAAAGAGATTGAAGTGTATGTGGATGATATGATTGCGAAGTCGCAGACAGAGGAGGAGCACCTGGTAAACTTGCAGAAATTGTTTGACAGGTTGAGAAAATTAAAACTGAGGCTGAATCCAAACAAGTGTACGTTTGGGGTGAGATCCGGGAAGCTGTTGGGTTTCATTGTCAGTGAGAAAGGGATTGAGGTTGATCCAGCGAAAGTAAAAGCTATTCGAGAGATGCCTGAACCGAAAACTGAAAAGCAGGTTCGTGGGTTTTTAGGGAGATTGAACTACATTGCAAGGTTTGTATCTCACCTAACTGCCACGAGTGAAGCGATATTCAAATTGCTAAGGAAGAATCAAGCAATCAGGTGGAATGATGACTGTCAGAAAGCTTTTGATAAGATAAAAGAGTATTTACAGAAACCTCCAATCCTTATACCCCCAGTTCCTGGGAGGCCTCTGATAATGTACCTGTCAGTGACTGAGAACTCGATGGGGTGTGTATTGGGACAGCATGACGAGTCTGGTCGAAAAGAGCATGCCATATACTACCTTAGCAAAAAGTTTACCGACTATGAAATCAAATATTCACAGCTCGAGAAAACTTGATGTGCTTTGGCCTGGGCTGCTCGCCGACTGAGGCAGTATATGTTGAACCATACTACCTTATTGATTTCTAAGATGGATCCAGTGAAATACATCTTTGAGAAGCCGGCTCTCACCGGACGTGTTGCCCGTTGGCAGATGATTCTAACTGAGTATGATATCCAGTACACGCCGCAGAAAGCCATCAAAGGTAGTATTCTGTCAGACTACCTTGCCGAGCAACCGATCGATGATTATCAGTCGATGATGTTTGAATTCCCTGATGAAGACATCATGTATCTGAAGATGAAAGATTGTGAAGAGCCTCTTGTCGAGGAAGGACCGGATCCTGATGACAAGTGGACATTGATGTTTGATGGGGCTGTGAATGTGAATGGCAACGGTGTTGGGGCAGTGCTTATTAATCCTAAAGGTGCTCATATACCTTTTTCTGCCAGATTGACTTTTGACGTCACCAACAAAGAAGCTGAGTATGAAGCTTGCATCATGGGGATAGAAGAAGCCATCGATCTAAGGATCAAAACTCTGGACATTTATGGAGATTCCGCTCTAGTGATTAATCAGTTCAATGGAGATTGGAATACCAATCAGCCGCATTTGATTCCTTACAGAGATTACACCAGAAGGATCCTGACTTTCTTCAAGAAGGTGAAGCTGTATCATGTCCCCCGGGATGAGAATCAGATGGCTCATGCCTTGGCTACTTTGTCTTCGATGATCAAAGCTCATTGGTGGAATCATGTGCCACATGTTGCGGTGAACCGACTCGAGAGGCCTGCGTATGTGTTTGCAGCCGAGTCTGTTGTGGATGAGAAGCCGTGGTATTATGATATCAAGAACTTCCTCAAGAGCCAGGAGTATCCTGAAGGAGCGTCAAAGAATGACAAGAAAACCCTGAGAAGGCTAGCTGGAAGCTTTTATTTGAATCAGGATGATGTGTTGTATAAGAGGAACTTTGACATGGTTCTGCTCAGATGCGTGGATAGATACGAAGCAGGCATGTTGATGCAAGAAGTGCATGAAAGATCTTTTGGTACCCATGCTGGTGGTCATGCAATGTCTAAGAAATTGTTGAGAGCCGGTTATTACTGGATGACTATGGAATCCGATTGTTTCAAGTACGCTCAGAAGTGCCATAAATGTCAGATCTATGCTGATAAGGTGCATGTACCACTAAGCCCTCTGAATGTCATGAATTCACCTTGGCCGTTCGCGATGTGGGGCATTGATATGATTGGGAAGATTGAGCCTACTGCTTCTAATGGACATCGCTTCATCCTGGTGGTGATTGACTACTTCAGCAAGTGGGTGGAAGCAGCTTCCTATGCTAATGTTACCAAACAAGTGGTTGCCCGGTTCATTAAGAAGGAAATCATCTGTCGTTATGGGGTTCCTGAGAGAATCATCACTGATAATGGTTCGAATCTCAATAACAAGATGATGAAAGAGCTTTGTAGAGATTTCAAGATTGAACATCACAATTCTTCTCCTTACAGACCAAAGATGAAAGGTGCTGTAGAGGCGGTAAACAAGAATTTTAAGAAGATTGTGCCGAAGATGGTCATGACGTACAAGGATTGGCATGAGATGCTGCCTTTCGCTTTGCATGGGTACCGTACCTCCGTACGTACGTCGACCGGGGCAATCCCTTACTCCCTTGTGTATGGTATGGAAGCTGTCCTACCTGTTGAAGTGGAGATTCCTTCTCTGAGAGTCTTGCTGGATGTTAAGCTTGATGAAGCTGAGTGGATTCGAACAAGGTTTAACGAGTTAAGCCTTATCGAAGAGAGGCGGTTAGCGGCTGTATGCCATGGGCAGTTGTATCAGAGAAGGATGAAGAGAGCCTTTGACCAGAAAGTGCGTCCTCGAAGCTATCAGACTGGTGATTTGGTTTTGAAGAGGATCCTTCCTCCCGGTACAGATAACAGGGGCAAGTGGACTCCTAATTATGAATGTCCATATGTTGTTAAGAAGGTTTTCTCTGGTGGAGCCTTGATGCTTACAACTATGGATGGTGAAGATTTTTCATCCCCTATTAACTCAGATGTAGTCAAAAAATACTTCGCATAAATTGACCCGCTGGACAAAAAGAATAAAAGAGTCCAGGCAAAAAAGAGCATCCCGGCGAACCTAAAAAAAAAAGAGAAAAGGTTCGGGCAAAAGTTAGGGATAAAGAATGAAAAGAATATATACACCCGGTAAGTCGAAAACCCGCAAGGGCGGCTTAGGCAAAAATGGGTATCCCGGTGGATTGAAAACCCGAAAGGGCGATCCAGGCAAAAGAGGGATTAAAGCGAAGACTACAGTCTGAGTTATCTGTACTTCATCGCGCTTCGTTGTCTACCATCTCGAAGGATAGGATCGGTCCAGTCATTCTTCTCAGAAAGCAAGGAATTTGGGGAGAAATTGATGATCTGTGAGTCATAATAGAATTAGAAAATAGTGGATGTCGTGTTCACATTGCCATTAGGATAGATTTTTCCTTTTGTGCGCAATTACCTCTTTCTAGGAATTGCTTCCCGATGTATTCGCCTTTTCAGGCCCATTTTCAATCAATAAAAGTCGTTATTCAGATAAATTGCTCTCTTGTTTTTATTTTACTATTTTGTTTGCAAAAAACGTCCGAATTTTTGATGAACATTGCATATAAAAACATGAAGGCTAGACAATAACATGCAGAAGGATAAAACATTTGAAAATCATTTTGAATGTTGAGTACACTTGTGTGTATCTCGTCCATGCAATCCCCTGGGGCATGTTTGTCTTGTTGGTTTTGCAGGTCATTACCTTTGGTTCCTGGCTGAAGCAGATAGGCCACGGTTTGTTCAGGGATGTTGTCAGCACTGTCCAGTAGTGTGAGAGGATGGGGATCTTCCCCAGCAGTTGAAGCAAGTTCAAGACTTGTCTCCCCAGCATATTCAAGATCAGGAATTCCTCAGCAGGATTGAGGTTGTTTCCCCAGCAGGCTTGGAAGTGTCTGTTTCCCCAAGCAGGTCTGAAAGCTTTTAGAACCGTTCTCCCCCAGCAGTTGGGTAGCAGGCCTGAAAGTGGTTTATCCCCAGCTAGTCTAAAGATTGTTAATCCCCACCGAGTCGGAAGGTTGTTGTATCCCCAGGGGAGGTGCCAGTGAGTAGTTTATTCCTCAGCAGTCAGATTTGAAGTACTGTAATCCTCAGTAGGATTGTGATGCCTTTCCCCATCAGGGTTGTGAATATTTTCCCCTAGCAGATCTCCCCCAGCAGAGGTTTGTGTTGATGGATTTCCCCAGCGAGTTCCCCAAGTGGATCAGGTTTTGTGAAAATTATCCCCAGTAGAGTTTATCCTACCTGTGGATTGGCCGTTATCCTCAGCAGAGGCGAGCATTGGTTGTTTCCCTAGCAGAGTCCCCGAGTGGACTGGATTCGGTGAAGGTTGTCCCCGGTGGGATTCTTTCTCCAGCAACAATGCTATTCCCCAGCACGTTTGAGACGTTGGTGTTATTCCCCCGCAAAGTACTCCCAGCAGTGCGTCTCCCCACAGAGTTGGAATCAGAGTTGTGAGCTCAGCAAATTCGTTTGCTCCCCAGCAGGAGTTTTCATCATTCTGCATCGTGCATATAGTAATCATTGCATCCTCAAATCGCGTAGCATTTCCATTCCATATGGAGCATTACGCCATAGAAAAATTCAAACATATGCATTCATGTGTTAAACCTAATCAGACCGTATCCCCGGCAGAGGCGGATCATTGTTCAACATCTGTACATCACATTTGCTACAGTTGCGCCTGACAGTATTCAGGATTGATAATTCCCCAGAGAGTTTTATTTCTTCACCCGTCCGTGAAAGGAAAGTTGATTCGCCCCAGTGAGATCCCCAGCAAGTGTTTAGCCTTGCCCTAACATATTGAAGATGTCATGTCTGTGATACCAGTAAGTGTCATGTCAGCACCCGTGTGTGTCATTTCCTTGGTGTCGGTAAGCACCATTGTTTCGGTGTCGGTAAACATCGAGTCTTACTCCAGTCATCGGTAAATGTCTGGTCGTCCCTTTTTGATGTCGGTAAACATCATCTTTCGATGTTTGTAACATCTCTCCTTTCCCATTCATCCGTTGATGTCTGGTCACCTCTCCGTTGGTGTCGATAAACGTTGAGTTTTTCCCATTCGTCCGTTGACGTCTGGTTGTATTTCTTTCTCCCAATTCATCCGTTGATGTCTGGTCACCTCTCCGTTGGTGTCGATAAACGTTGAGTTTTTCCCATTCGTCCGTTGACGTCTGGTTGTATTTCTTTCTCCCAGTCCATCCGTTGGTGTCTGGTCACCTCTCCGTTGGTGT
Source organism: Lathyrus oleraceus (assembly GCF_024323335.1). NCBI lineage: Eukaryota > Viridiplantae > Streptophyta > Magnoliopsida > Fabales > Fabaceae > Lathyrus > Lathyrus oleraceus. The sequence goes on along the minus strand of NC_066580.1, from coordinate 332,460,795 downwards.
CGATAAACGTTGAGTTTTTCCCATTCGTCCGTTGACGTCTGGTTGTATTTCTTTCTCCCAGGTCATCCATTGATGTCTGGTCACCTCTCCGTTGGTGTCGATAAACGTTGAGTTTTTCCCGTTCGTCTGTTGACGTATGGTTGTATTTCTTTCCCCCAGGTCGTCCGTTGATGTCTGGCCACCTCTCCGTTGGTGTCAATAAACGTCGAGTTCTTCCCAGTCATCGGTAAATGTCTGGTTGTGTGTCCTTCCTTTGATAAAAATCAAAGATCTCAGTAGAGTCGTCGGTAAACGTCTTGTCTGGTTCCAGTTGCAAATATCTTTTTCCTCCCCAGGTGGAGATGCCATCGGTAAATGGCCTTGTTTTGCTTCGATATCGGTAAATATCGAATGCCCACTTTAGCCGCCATCGGTAAATGGCCTCGCTTTCTTCGATATCGGTAAATATCGAATCCCCAGTCAGAGCAGCCATCGGTAAATGGTCTTGCTGAAGTTGATATCGGTAAATATCAAGTTACTTTGAAGCCACCATCGGTAAATGGTCTTGCTTCCTTCTAATATCAAATTCCCAGTTGAAGCCACCATCGGTAAATGGTCCTGCTTCTTTTGAATGTCGTTTCCAGCAGTCATCGGTAAATGGTCTCGCTGAGGTTGATATCGGTAAATATCAAATATCCAGTTCCCAGCTAAGTAACCATCGGTAAATGGTCTCGCTTTCTTGAAGTAGTATTGTGCAGCCGCCATCGGTAAATGGCCTCGCGTTTCTTTGTATCATCTCCCGCAGAGTGCAAATTTCTACAGTTCTTTGGTATTCAATCCCTGTTTACCTGGAAGTTCTGATAGTCGTTGCTCTCATCCCTTCAGGTTCCCAGTTGATTGAATAGGGGCAGCTGTAGCACCTCAAATTTGCACCTCCCATTTGTATATACATTTCATCTTTAGGTCATTAACATCACATTAGCATGGCATAGTATGTTACATCTCATCAGGCAAGACTGGTCAGGAGAATCAACTGTGCAAGGCAATAAGAGCATTTTCTATGAGGTCAAAGCCCTAGGGTGGTTCCATTGAGCTTACATGACCCAAGGATCATTTTGAAGTAGCTTGGCCAAGTATTGAAGGCTCAGAACTCATCAGTGCATGATCAAATCATCTAAGGCCCATAGAAGTCAAAAGAAGTCAACTGCAAAGTCAACTGTGGATTTGGAGGTGGGAAGTGGTTAGAGATGCTTCATTCATGTTCAAACAAGTCTCATTTGGCATTTCAAGCACTCACATTGAAGAATTTGAAGTCAGGTCAAGACTTTCCCAAAATAGCAAGTGACCTATAATTTGAACTTTCCAAAAATGGAAAGGTTTTGGACCAACTTCAACTCAACTTTACATCATCAAGAAAGATTCAAATGGAATTTTGTCCAACATGAAAGTTGAAGATCTTTCTCTCCCATTTTCAAAACGTCCAAGATCATGATTTTCTAATGTGTGGTTGAGGAGATATGATCCAATCATGGTAAAGTGTGTTTGAAAATTCAAATGGGCATAATTTTTGAACCAAAGCTCCAAAATGAGTGGTTCTTTTTGCATTTTGTTCATCATGACTTGTAGTTTCCAAATATCTCATTACATGGCATAAATTTCCATTGCATGATCATGTGCTTGCTCATGAAGTTTTTGGAAGGAAATTTCATAAAACCATTTTGGATGATTATATGCATACAAAACCAACTCAAAAGTGTGCATGGGCCTTGCTTAAGAGGATTTGGATCAGATTTATGTACTGTTCACGTGGCTTTTCATGCATGGAGGTGAAAATCTAATTTTGCACATACACTTCATAACTTGTTAATCTTGATTAACTTTGGCTTAAACAGGTTTTCAGCATGATTAGCATGGCATATATATTGTTAATCTCAACTGCCTTGGCCATTAGTATCGATTTTAGATCTAGATTCAAGAATCATCAAAAAAAATTCTCTCAAAATATTTTTCAAATTCTTCACACAAGAGCATTTTCTATTGATTGATTCATGATCATGAAGCATTTTTGAGTGGAATTGGACGTGGATTCGAAGCACATCGTGCCATATTTGCTCATACTCAAAGCTTGAAGCATCCATGGAGTTTGCAAATTAAGCTGGATTCGTGCATACTGGAGCATCCAATTCATCATCAATCACATCAATAAGCATTGTAGAGAAGATTGGAGGCATTGTTGAGCTTGTAGCATACGATTCCAGGTTCTGCTCTTCAAGAAGGTCAGGATTCGACCTCTCTAATTCTCAAATTCTTTGTGATATTTGTGTAGAGCTTTCATTGGTGATGATGCTGGTGTAAGTTTTGAGTGAAATAGTGCAATATTCGCAAAGTTATGCATGATTCAAGTTTTGGTGTCAAGTTTTAATTCCTTCGATCTGAACTTGTTGTGAAGTTTTTGCATGAATTGATTATGGATCTTGCATGTGCATGTGATGATGATTCGAATGGTATAATTTTGGTTGGATTCTGGAACATTTTTTAATTTTCTGGAAAATGCGTATGAACACCATACAACCTTCATCTTCAACCTATGAATATCATGTTGTTTCCAGAATTGCTATGAGTTTGCCGCAAATTAGCTACGAAACATTCATCCATTTGCTACGAATTCTGGAAACGCGTTGGGCTTAGGGTTTAGGACTAAAACGGTGTCGTTTTGGTTGGGGCGCCAAATTTGAAATTGGACCGAGTTCGATCCTTAGCTGATGTTTTTTTCAAATTGCCTTGCCATTTTCCATGTTTCCCTCCTTTATTTGCCATGCTTGTTTCACTTGACTTCAAATTTTTCCATCAACTTCAAAAAATCACAATAAATTGAAAAATGCACCAATTTGATCCCAATTTTTTGCTATATGCTCCTCATGTTGTCTAGTTTTTTATGAGTATAAATTGGAAAGTTGTGCTTGGCTGAAAAATTGATTTGTTCTAGGATGATTGGATACATATGCATGTGTGACCTTGCCTTGCTTATCTTATCATAAAATGCTTGTTTCTTATCCAATGAATGTGAAATTTTGCATGCTAATTCTAGACACATTGCTGGACATTTTGGCTTTGGTTTGATATTTTTCCCATGCTCCATTTCTGTTTTATGCTCATGCTAACTTGGTGTGACAATTTGTGTCACACATTTGGTTGTCTATTTTGTACAATGTGATTGCCATGCCAAATGATGTCCAATGCTTCTGATTTTTTGTGTGTTGATCATGTTAGATGTCTTGAATATGCATGAATTTTTCCAGATTTATTTGAATCATTTCTATTTTGATTTGAATTTTTCATTCATGATGATCACATATGAACTTTGAAATGGCCTTTGACTTCACTTGATCATGAAATGCATTTGGTTAATGATTTTGATGTGAGTCGTTTTAGGATATGTCAATATGTGTTTGAACTTGCTTCCTGTCAAGTTTGAAGTTCTGTTTTGACTTTTTGACCCTCTTTTGACCCTAGGCTTTGACCTAGTGGTTTGGACTTATCATTTGAGTTGTGATTTCAGGTTCAGATGCACATTGCCATGATTGGAGTGACTCATTCATTTAAGCCTGATTATTGGTTGATGTTGGCTAACATTGTGTTGTTTTGTAGGATTTGAAAACAATTCATTTGTGCTTGCCTTGTGCCTTGCTCATTGTTGTCTGATGATTGGATTTGTCTGTGTGATTAACTGTTGATTGTTTGTCTGTACAGTTTAACTGATTGGTTTAGATTTTTTCACAGGTACCTAAGTTGCTTTAAGTTCATTTGAACTTGCTTTGCTAGCTTGTGGTTTGCTTACCACTGAGGTATAACTCCTTTGACTTCATGTAGTCTGGAAGACCTGTCCTGTTATGTGGGCAGGCACCTGTCTGAAGTCCTCCTTAAGAGGCAATGCTTGTGTTTGTTTATCTTTGTGCCCTGTACATACAAAGACCTCCTAAGTGAAGAGGCATTGGCAGATACAAGGGATGTGCAATCCATCCCCTACTATTCAATGTGTCATTCACCTTGCTCACACCATTGTGTTGATGCATTGTGAATAAAAACCCAAGATCCTGTTGAGTCAGTCATCTGTGGAGAAGAGTTCCTACATTCTGAACTCCCACACTTTCTATTATGAGTCAAGCTCTCCCAGGCCAGGGATAAGAGCTGTGAGGTCTTATCCTCACTTCCCATTTCATCTGCTTCACCCTAACTCTCAATGTTAGGGTTAAGAGCTAACCACGCCCTTTTCCAGTTGGCTTGTTTGTCGAGGTTGATTTGACCCCTTGACTAAAGCCTAGCCTTGTGTGAGCCACTTGTTTGTATATAATGTGTGTGCTTGCTCTTGTGCTTGTATTTGCTTAGTTGTTGGTTAGGATAGCTTGCTTCCTGTGCAAGTTAGATTAGAAACCTCAACATAGGGATCGTATGCATGACAACTGCTAGGCTCGAGTCGTAGTCTCCCTAGTAGCTTGTTATCTCCCTTGTCTCTGGTTAGGTTAGAAGTTCTTTCCCTGTGTAGGGGAACTACATCGCCCTGATCCTCATACCAGATGAGGTACGTAGGCAGGAGATGAGCTGATCTCTCCGGGCGCCCTTTTTCTTTTTCTTTGTGTGTGTTTGGAGTCTGACATAAGTCCAGCGATTGGCAGTTGGTTTCCTGTGTGTGTTTGTTGGTTCGGAGTCTGATGTAAGTCCAGCTATTGGCATTCGGTTTCCATGTTTTCCTGTTTGTGTAGAGTCTGACGTAAGTCCAGCGATTGGCAGTCGGTTTCCTGTGTGGTTTTGTTTGGCGTGTGTTAGCCGAGCTACGGGTGCTCTGATTCTTTCTCTGGTTAGAGAAGATACGTATGCATAGGAGGCGATATCCTAGCGAGCATGTTTCCCCTGTTCCCGAACTACGTCGACTCTGATGTCTATGTCTGACAGACTACGTAGGCCCAGGATGCGATATCCTACCGAGTCCCGTTTCTTCCGTTTTTCTGTGTTTCCTTCCAGCCTTGTGCAGTTGGTGAGCAGTTTCTAGCAACCTTATCCTTTCTTTTGTGCGTGGATCCCGTCGAGTACGACGGATGCGTAGGGGTGCTAATACCTTCCCTTCGCATAACCGACTCCCGATCCCATCTCTCTCTGGTCGCGAGACCATGTCTTTTCCAGGTTTACTTCGAGCGTTTCCTTTCCCTCCTTTGGGATAAATAACGCACGGTGGCGGCTCTGTTGTTTCGTTTTCCCGCCGGTTTTTCGCATAATGCGACAAAGAGTAACTTGGACCACTTCTTCAACCGTCCAGTTGTTGATTGACTCCCCTGGAGCACACGATCGAACCCAGTTGTTCAAATCACAGTCACTGTCCCCGTCTTCACTACTGGCTGCAAAGACGTCACCATGATTCATCAGCCCAGCGCTGGTGAAGGTACTCGGCCCTTTTTGCTCACCCTGCTCTGCCTGCAGAGGTTGATAACCAATACCGAACTTGTCTTCTTTGACGGGCAGATCCACCATCTTGCCCTAGCCTTCTGCATTGCCCGAGTTGACAACCTCCATAGCCTGCTTGTAGGATGCAATTGAGACACCTGGCTTCTTCTGCTCAGTAAAAGCCACCTTTTCAAGAGCAACGGTCTCAAACGCCTGGCACAGAGTTTCATGGATCTCGCCATCCACCTCCACATACTTGAAAGAGGATAAATGACTCACCAGAATGTCCTCCTCGCCGCATACAGTGATAATCTGACCGTTCCATACATATATCAACTTCTGATGAAGAGTTGACGAAACTGCCCCAGCCCCATGTATCCAGGGACGCCCCAATAAGCAACTATATGTTGGCTGGATATCCATCACATAGAAGATAATATCAAATACCTCTGGGCCAATCTTTACTGGCAACGTGACTTTGCCAAAAACAGACCGTTTGGATCCATCAAATGCACAGACAATGAGATCGCTTGGAGTAAGGACAACCCCTTTAACGTCAATCTTGCTCAGAGTCTTCTTGGGCAACACATTCAAAGACGAGCCAGTATCCACCAACACATGTGACAATACTGCGCCTTTGCACTCCATGGTGATATGTAGGGCTTTGTTATGGTTACGACCTTCAGGCGTCAGATCCAAGTCTGTGAACCCCAAACCATGCCTTGTGCTCACATTAGCAATAACACCCTCCAACTGGTTGACAGAGATCTCCTGAGGCACGTAAGCCAGATTCAACATTTTCAGCAAGGCATTACGGTGTGCCTCAGAGCATAATAGCAAAGAGAGGATAGAAATCTTGGACGGAGTTTGATTCAGCTGATCTACAATCTTGTAGTCTCTCTTCTTAATAATCTTCATAAACTCCTCCACATCTTTCTCAAATGACCCCTCAGGCGCCTCTTTCTGCACGGGTTCTTCATCAACCGCAGCTTGCTTACCCTTTGCTTTGGCGAGAGCCTCAGCATTGTTGTCTCTCAAAGGCTGCGGTGCAAACAAACGACCGCTTCTTGTGAAACCTCCTGGTCCCCCTACATTGTCCACAACTGGACTCACAGTCATAGGAGCTTTACTCGGCAAACCAATTGTCACGGGAGACTGATTAACTGGCCTGATCTGACTTTCTGACCTTCGGTTACTGCGATAAGCATTATCATACTTCCACGACACTGCTCTACTATTCTCAACAGCCCTTCTACCCGAAGCAACAATAGTAGTAGGATCACTGACAGTTACTGGAGCAGAGATGGTAACAGGAGTACCAACGGTTACAGGTGCACTAACAGTTCTCTGGCCACGTCCAGAACCCTCAGACGGTTTGAAATAAATGGTGACAGTTGACACCACTCCACGATCTTTCACGGCCCTAGCAAACTACAAACAGCCCTCATCCATCAGACCCTGGATACCAACCCTCAACTTGTAACAACCATTCTCTGAGTCTGCACAGTCTGAACAGCCCTTATCACAGCCCGGGTACACTCCCCCATTCAACAGACGCTCTTTCATAACAAACAGCGACGTCTGGACCTCATCGACATCAACTACCAAGTCTAAAGCCTCTCCATATTCCACATTATTCACCCTGGGCCTACCATGTTGAGGCATAGGATTGTTCACAACATTCGGAACAGGAGCAAAATTGATTGTTTTGGCGTCAATCAAGTCCTGGACCTTATGATGAAAAGCCCGACAGTTCTCAATATGGTGCCCAGGTGCACCGGAGTGAAAGTCACAACGAATGTTGGCATCATACTCAGCAGGTATCTTTGTCAACGGAGTCATTGTACGCAATTCAACAAACCCTAATCTGAGCAATTCGGGCAGCAACTCAGCATATGTCATAGGTAACGGGTCGAAGCAACGATCCGGCATTCTCTGTCTTGGCTGAAACGGACGTTGTTGTTGTTGTTGTGGTGGTGCTCTTTGTTGTTGCTGTTGTCGTGGTTGAGGTGCTGGGATGGTTACAGCAGCAACCTGACGATACTGGCCTCTGTTCATACTTCTCATGTGTTGCACAGCATTAGTTTCACCCTCCCTTCTTCTGGGTGCCCCAGCAAATGGCTTCTTTGAAGACGAAGAACCAACATCCTGAATCTTTCCAGCTTTAATAAGGCTTTCTGTCCTCTCCCCACAAATCACTACATCAGAGAAACTACCGAATGGGCAACTCCCCATCCGGTCCATGAACACTCCTTGCAAAGTTCCAATAAACATATCGGTCAACTCCCTCTCCAGCATAGGGGGTTGCACCCTTGCAGCTAATTCCCGCCATCTCTGGGCGTACTCTTTGAAACTTTCTCCTGATTTTTGACATAAGCTCTGTAACTGAGTCCGGCTTGGAGCCATATCCATATTGTGCTTATATTGCCTCAAAAAGGCTTCACCCAGATCTCTCCAACTTCTGATGGATTCTCTTTTCAACTCCATGTACCAATCCAAGGAAGCTCCAGACAAGCTATCTTGGAAAAAATACATCCACATCTTCTCATCGTCCGTATAGGCAGAGATCTTCCTGTAGTAAGCCTGCACATGGGTGCGAGGACAAGAGGTACCGTTGTATTTGTCAAAGGATGGCGCTTTGAACTTATAAGGAATTCTCAGTCCATCAACCAAGCCCATGTTTGTCACATCAAACCCCAGAGAATTCTGACACTCCATGGCTCTGATCTTCTCAGCTATGGCATCAACTTTTCTATCCCTCTCTTCAAATCTTCCAACCTCGTCTTCATCACTGAGCAAGGTAAACATATCCTCCTGCCTGTCAACCAGCGGAGCAGGATGGCGAACCGGAGCACGAGTCATTCTGGCATTAACAGTCTCTGCAGCAAGAGGCTGTTCGTTGATTCTGATTCCCCTCAACTCATCACCCACAACATAATCATTGACGGGAGCAGCAGCAGCAGCATTATCATTCACAAGAACACCCACTGGCGAAGCACGACTGGCAGGTGGGAGCATGGCTTCCTGTCTCTGGGCTAAGGCACGCAACTCCTCTTGCCCTTGAACGACCCCTTGCATCATGGTCATGAATTGGGCCATGTTAGCCCTCGTCTCAGCCAACTCTGCTTGCACTTGATCCATATTCCTCTGTTGATTCAACCTCGTAGCGTAGCGGTGCGGACGTTGATCAGCAATCCTGCCTAAAACAGGAACCAGAGTGAGAAGCCTCGTTCAAGAACACCTGTAATGCAAAATGATATGTGTATGATGCTTATGATGCGTATGATGCACATGATATGTTCATTTCTGAGGCATTCAAGAGCCTAATTCATCTTTCAAGAAATGGCAACCTGCAATAAACAACAAAGAAGCATCCTACACAGGATAATGAGCACAAGGCGAAACATCAACAATCTCATCTATAGACATGAGCAACAAGGATCATACAACAATATTCAGACAAAGATCCAAATGATCAGAGTACAACAATGAATCCCATCCAACAAGCCTGGAGGTGATTCTCAACATAAACAACAGATACAAGCTAGGAAAGATGTCCTCCAGGAATGAGATTCTTCAGGTACTGGCACTGGTCTATCAACAGGTCGCATTCTGAACACTCTGGCAGAGGAGTGAGCTTCTCCTTCAGTTGTCTTCTGAGCTCCACAACTTCTCCTCCAAGCTGACTCTCTGATGCATGTCTCAAGTCTACCTCCTTCTTCAATTGGACGTCTTTGTCCCTCAACTGCTTTTCCAAGTCCCTTATCTTCTTCTGATAATTAGCCTCAACTTTCCGCATCCTCAAGCACTCACGGTGTTCTTCATTCAACAATGTCTCTATCTCCTCATAGGACCTCTTATTGCTCTTCAATCTGCTAACATCTTCACCCTGCATGCCTTTGAGTTGATGAGCCAAGTTCAACTTATCAGCTTTAGCTTTGTAAAGCTCCATCTGGGTATCTTGTTCCTTCTCTTTCAACCGACGATTCTCCATCAAGGCTTGCTTGTACTGCTCAGCAGGCACATTCTCAACAAGGATCAAAGGTGGTTGCTCTTACAATGGCTCCATCCTATCATAGGGCAACAACAAAGTCTCAACTCTATTCCTGACCCAATCAATGTAATCAGGCATAGCAACTGCAAACTTCTTCCCTAACACAGCTCCATCCTTGACACTAATGGTCTTCCAAGCTCTTCCTACTTGCTCCAATCTAGCAGGGTCACTCCGCTTCTCAAAATACACACTTTCAGCTATCTCAGCATCTAATGGTCTTCCATTCATCACAAACCCCAACTGGCGAAGAGAAAGAACCGGGTTGTAATTGATGCAACCCTTAGTCCCTACGAGTGGCACATTACGAAACTCTCCACAACTCATGATGATATTACGCACATCCATCCGGTAAGATTTCCACCTGATATCATAGGAGGTAAGAGACATAATCCTCTGAGTCCACTTATGAGTGCTCTGAGCATCCACAAAAGGTCCATTGGTTGGCAGAAGAGACAAGAACCATCTGAGTAGCAACGGGAGACAGCATCTGATAGCTCCACCCTTACCATGCCTGCTGTGTATAGCATAATAAGCGTCAGCTAACAATGTAGGAACTGGGTTTCCTCCAAGGAAAATAGTGACAGCAGCAAGATCCACAAAATTAGGCATACTCGGGAACAACACCACCCCATAGATCATGATGGCCAACTGAGCGTTGAAAGCTTCCCAATTTCCCTTCTTTGCTTCTTCTTTAGCCATTCTCACCAGGTACTTCAAAGGTAAACCCACAACATCACCACTCGACTTCCAATTGTCACTCACTTCTGTGATACCCAAATGAAGAGCTTTGGCAACAACCCTGAAATCAACCTCCTCTGGAACATCTAAGAAAGGCACCTGATATCTGATCTGGACATTCATCAGGATGGAATACTCTTCAAGAGTGGGTGCTAACTGATAATCCTGGAAAGTGAAACAACGGAGCTCTGGGTCATAGAACTGTAGAAGAGTCTGCAACGGTACTGGATCTACCATCATCTTCAACAGTGTCAACAAATCCCCATACTGATCAACAAACACCTTCTGATTACCGCCGGTCACAAAGTTGCTCAACTCTATCAAAGACGTCAATGGCTCACGGTGAAAACTGTAGGTGCAAGTCTTCCTCTTCAACTCTGGAACGGCTGCCATCTCTCACAGTGAATAGACTCCTGAATGAACCTGAGAAATGATATGCATGCGGAGATTAGCCTTTTTCTTTTCTTTTCTTTCTTTTTTTTATTGCATTATTTTTTTGAAAATAAACATGCTATGATGCAAATGATGCAAACACGACTGGTTGGTTGTGTATCACGGAGCACAAGTTCAAAGCTTCGGCTTGAATTCGGAACCACAAAGTCATCTGAGACCCAAAGTCATCTGGAACCCATATATCTCTGAACCAAGTCACCAACAGGAGCCAAGAGTCACCAACTGATCAATAGTCACCCACTGATCAATAGTCCCCAACTGATCAATAGTCACCAACTGATCAATAGTCACCAACTGTACCTGTAATGATTCATTTCCCTCCCCACTCACGGGTGTCATCTAGGCCAGGGTAAGGTCAAGAGAAACACAGGATAAACAACCCTTTCATAGAATATCATCATGTACACACCAGATGTATGTACCGATAATACCCCATCAGGATCTGAACTGCTCGTGATATCATGTTCCGCTAAGTGGCGCAATACCACCCGCTTCCCAAGAATCACTCTATTCCTAGGTGTCCTAGAGTTCACTCATAGCCTGGGTATTGGGCCTTTTACCTCTTGTAACTCCCACCCCACAGAGAGACAGATACACAGCCAGCACAATGATAATATGATGCATGCAAACACATAATGCACATATATACAACACATCATAATCATGAATGCAATAAATAACAGTAAAAGCAACCAAACCTTATCCTAAAGAGCGCTAGGATTGACTCGCTTAGGGAAGATGGACCAGCAATAGGTCAACTTCTCTTACTCCCCAGCAGAGTCGCCAGCTGTCGCATTACGCGAAAAACCGGCGGGAAAACGAAACAACAGAGCCGCCACCGTGCGTTATTTATCCCAAAGGAGGGAAAGGAAACGCTCGAAGTAAACCTGGAAAAGACATGGTCTCGCGACCAGAGAAAGATGGGATCTGGAGTCGGTTATGCGAAGGGAAGGTATTAGCACCCCTACGCAGCCGTCGTACTCGAGGGGATCCACGCTCGAAAGGAATAGAAAGAAGGTTGCTAAAGACTGCTCAAACACTGCACACACACTGGAAACAAACACAGAAAGACTGAAGAAACGGAACTCGGCAGGATATCGCATCCTGGGCCTACGTAGTCTGTCAAGCACAGACATCAGAGTCGACGTAGTTCGGGACAGGGGAAACGTGCTCGCTAGGATGTCGCATCCTATGCATACGTATCTTCTCTAACTAGAGAAGAATCAGAGCACTCGTAACTTGGCTAACGCACGCCAAACAAAACCCACACAGGAAACCGACTGCCAATCGCTGGACTTACGTCAGACTCCACACAAACAGGCAAACATGGAAACCGAATGCCAATCGCTGGACTTACATCAGACTCCAACAAACAAACACACACAGGAAACCAACTGCCAATCACTGGACTTATGTCAGACTCCAACAAGCAAACAAGACACAGGAAACCAACTGCCAATCGCTGGACTTATGTCAGACTCCAAGCACACACAAAATGGTTGAAAAAGAAAAAGGGCGCCCGGAGAGATCAGCTCATCTCCTGCCTACGTACCTCATCTAGTATGAGGATCAGGGCAACGTAGTTCCCCTTAACAGAGAAAGAACTTCTAACCTAACCAGAGACTGGGAAATGACAAACTAGAAGGGAGACTGACTCGAGCCTAATAGTTATCATGTAATCCACAATGGCCCTAGGTTGAGGTTTCTATCCTAACTTGCACAGGAAGCAAGCTATCTAAACAGCACAATCAAACAAATACAAGCACAATAAAGCAAGCACACACACTATATGCAAACAATTGGCTCATACAAGGCTAGGCTGTAGAAACAAGCCAACTGGAATGGGGTGTTTTTAGCTCTTAACCCTAACATTGAGAGTTAGGGTGAAGCAGATGAAATGGGAGATGAGGGTTATGCCTCATATCTCTTATCCCTGGCCTGGGAGAGCTTGACTCAAAATAGAAAGTGTGAGAGTTCAGAATGTAGGAACTCTTCTCCACAGATGACTGACACAACAAGATCTTGGGTTCTTATTCACAATGCATCAACACATGGTGTGAGCAAAGTGAATGACACAACTGAATAGCAGGGGATGGATTGCACATCCCTTTTATCTTCCAATTGCCTCTTAAGAGGTCTTTACCTGCTTGGCACAAAATTAAACAAACACAAGCATTGCCTCTTAAGGAGGGCTTCAGACAGGTGCCTGCCAAAGTAACATGACAGGTCTTCCAGACTACATGAAGATCAAGGAATTATACCTCAGTGGTATTCCAACCACAAGCAAGCAAAGAAAAGTTCAAATGAACTTAAAGCAACTTAGGTACCTGTGGAAACATCTAAACCAATCAGTACAAAATCCAGACAAACAGTCAACAGTCAATATCAACCAGACAGACAAAACCAATGTACAACACAAAAGCCATAAGGCAAACTCAAATGACTTATCATCAACCTACAAAATAGCAAGTGTTAGCAATCAAAAGCAAATATCAACATCTAAATGATGAAGCATCATCACCCATGGCATTTGAATGCTTAACATGAAATTCAAAGCTCACATGTAAGTATACACCACTAGGTCAAAGCCTAGGGTCAAAGGTGAAGAAAAAAATTAAAACAGGAGCTGAAATTCAACACAATGCAACTTCAAACACATATTGACATGTCTTAAAAAGGCTCACATCAAAATCATTAAGCAAAAGCATTTCATGATCAAAAGAAGTCAAAGACAATTTCAAAGCTCATATATGATCATTAAGAATGAAAAATCCAAATCAAAACATAAATGATTCAAATAATTCTGGAAAAATTCATGAGCATTCAACACGTTCAACATGATCAACATAAAAAAAATCAGAAGCATCCAAGATCATTTGGCATGGAAATTAAATGGCACGAGTTGGACAATTAAATGTGTGACACAAATTGTCACACCATGTTAACACAAGCATAAAACAGAAATGGTAAATGAGAAAAATACCAAACCAAAACCAAAACATCCATCAATGTGTCTAGAATCAGCATGTAAAATTTCAAGTCCATTGGATTAAAATCAAGCATTTCACAATAGAAAGAGCAAGGCAAGGTCACAAATGCACTTATGATCAAAGAGTCTAGAGCAAATAAAATTCCAGCCAGGCACAACTTTCAAACTCACCATCATAAAAAACTAGACAAAACAAGGATCATTTTTCAAAAAATTGGGAGTGAATTGGATCATTTTTCAATTTACTATGATTTTTACAAGTTGATGAAAAAATGTGAAATAAAAATGGCATAGCATGTCAAAAGTGAAAAATAAATTCCAAAAAACGCCTGAAGCAGGAATCGAAGTGAGATACGCGGATCTAACAAGTTCTGGGCGTGTTCTTGGACAAGAACCCTAGCGCCTTGCATATTATGAAGATCTTCATCTTCTTCATGAAGATGAAGATGAAGATGATGAACATTCATGCGCAATTTTCCAGAATTTCCAGAAACGTCCAGAATTTTACAAATTATATATCGTTGGAAAGCTCTTTCAATGTAGAATTCAAATATCATATTATCTAAGCCTAAATCTCCATGGATTTTTTGAATCGAAGCAAAGAAGTTTCTAGATCTAAACTTGAAATCATCATATCTCACTCAATTTTCATCCAAATTCCACAAAATTTATATCAAAACGATCAGCGAAGCAAGACCTACAAGAATATGTACATAAATTGCAGAATTAAATGGTTCGAAAATTGCACCTTCTTGAAGCTTCAACAATGGCAGTGGTGGATTCAAGTGTCCAAAAGCATCCAAATCCCTTCTATCAACCTTGTTAACACCTCTGAAGTTGAAATTGAAGCTTGAGATGAACTAGATCTTGATTAAATTTGAATCTCCATCATCATGTTCATGATCTTCATATACTCAATTCTTCACCAAATTTTGCAATCAATGGCTTGATCTCTACTGAATCATGATCCAAGAACATAAATATGCAATAAAAATCATGTGTTCTTTGAAGAATTTTTGAATTTGGAAGAAGAGAAATTTTGGAGGGAAATTTTGGATCTAGATCTAGAATTGTGAAATTTTGAAAATTCTGTTATAATTAACTATTTATATGACATGTTAATCCATTTTCTAATCATGCTTAGGCTTGGCTAATTATTTTTTAATGAGAAAAGAGGTGTTATGCAAAATTTGGTTTTTTCACCCCATGCATGCAAGCGTATGTGAACAGTAACAATGGCCATGCATTTTCACTTAAAACCATGCTATGAACATGTTGGAATGGTTAAAAAGTCCATATGATGCACCAATTTTGAATTCATGATTTTCCCTCCAAAATGGACATGAATATGCATATGATCATATGATGAATTTTCATGCAGTGTGATGAATGTTTTGGAAAGTTTATGTCATGAGAAGAATTTTGCAAAAAGAGCCACTCATTTTGGAGTCTTGGTTCAAAAGATATGGCCATTTGAAGTTTCAAGCACACTCTGCCATGATTTGGTCATATCTCCTCAACCATTCATCAGATGCTCATGATCTTGGACTTTTAGGAAATGGGAGAGAAATATCTTCAACTTTCATGTTGGACAAAATTTCATTTGAAGCTTCTTTAATGTTGGAAAGTCAAGTTGAAGTTGGTCCAAAAACTTGCCATTTTTGGAAACTTGAAATTACACGTCACTTTCCATTTTGGGAAACTTTTGATCTGGCTTAAAAATCTTCAAGGTATGAGTTTGACATGTTGAATAAACCTCTTTTAGACATGAATGAAGTGTTTCAAATCATTTCTCCACCTCCTAGCCCTCAGTTGACTTGCAGTTGACTTTTATGGGCCCTAGATGACTTGGTCATGCATTGTGGACTTCTGAGCCTCCAGCCTTTGGTCAAGTTGCTTCAAAATGATCCTTGGGTAATGTAAGCTCTCTAGAACAACCATAGGGCCTTTGTCTCATGGAAAAACCCTTGCTCTCTTGCACAAGTGGATTCTCCTGATCAATTTTGACTGATGACCTGCAATGGACTATGCAATGTGAATGCAATAATAATGACCTAAAAATGAAATGTATATGCAAATGGGAGGTGCAAATTTGAGGTGCTACAATTATCCGCTGCATATTGCTCTGTTAGAGTTGTTATTGTTATTTGTTGTTGAATTTCCCTTCAGAGTGGCATCAGAGCTCTTTGGTTAAGGGGCTGTTTGACTTGTTTGAATGATGGAGGCAAATACAAATAGAATAATTTGTTTGAATGACTCTAATTATCACTCGTGGAAGGGAAAATGAAGGATTTGTTATTTGTGAAGAATTTGCATCTTCCAGTGTTTGCTAGTGAGAAGCCAGAATCCAAGACTGATGAGGATTGGAGTTTTGAACATCAGCAGGTTTGTGGTTTTATTCGGCAATATGTAGAAGACAATGTTTAAAATCACATTGCTAATGAGGAACATGCAAGAACCTTGTGGAAGAAGATTGAATCTTTGTATGCTTCTAAATTAGGGAATAATAAGTTGTATTTGTTGAATTCCTTGATGAATTTGAGGTACAAGGAGGGGACTTCTATTTCAGATCACTTAAATGATTTTCAAGGGCTCCTAGATCAATTATCAGGTATGGGTATCAAATTTGATGATGAAGTGTTAGGACTATGGCTACTGAATACTCTACCAGATTCTTGGGAAACTTTTCGGGTTTCAATTACAAACTCAGCTTCTGATGGTGTTGTCTCTTTGCAAAGTGTAAAGGGAAGTGTTCTTAATGAGAAGATGAGAAGGAAGGCACAAGGTACTTCATCTCATTCCGAGGTACTTGTCACTGAGAACAGGGGTCGAAGTCAAAGAAAGAAACCGAAAGGGAACAGACAGAATAGCAGAAGTGCGAGTAGAGAGAACAATAGAAGCAAGTCCAAGTCCAGATACAAGAATGTGGAGTGCAATTATTGTCACAAAATGGGGCACATACAGAGGAATTGTTTCATATGGAAAAGGGAGAGCAAAAACAATAACAGTAAGCAGAGAGATAAGAATCATGATGATGATGACCGTGTTACTACTGCTACTTGTGATGATCTGATTATTCTCTGTGACTATGATTCAGTAAATCTTGTATCAGATGAGAGCATGTGGATTATTGATAGTGGTGCTACACTGCATGTTACACCAAGGAAAGAGTTCTTCACATCTTACACTTCTGGTGACTTTGGAGTATTGAAGATGGGTAGTGATGGTGTGTCCAAGGTAGTTGGTATTGGTGATGTTTGTTTGCAGACCAACATGGGAGTGCAGATGTTGCTTAGAGGAGTCAAACATGCTCTAGATGTTCGCTTTAATTTGATATTTGTGCAGATGCTTGATGATGGTGGTTATGATAATCACTTTGGTTCAGGAAAATGGAAACTCACCAGAGGTAACTTAGTTGTGGCCAGAGGGGAGAAAATTAATAAACTGTATTGGACTAAAGCATTGGTTGCTAAAGACAGTGTGAATGCCATGGATATGGAGGCTTCTTTGTGGCACCGCAGGCTTAGTCATATCAGTGAAAAGGGGCTGAATTGTTTAGCTAAAAAGGATGTACTTCCGGGATTAAAGAGTGCAGAGTTGGAGAAATGTTCTCATTGCATGGCTGGTAAGCAGACTAGAGTATCCTTCAAGAAACATCCTCCCTCAAGGAAGTCAGAGTTGCTTGAATTGGTGCATTCTGATGTTTGTGGCCCGTTGAAGGTAAAGTCATTTAGTGGTGCACTTTATTTTGTTACTTTTATTGATGATTGTTCCAGGAAGCTTTGGGTCTATGCTTTGAAGATAAAAGACCAAGTTCTGGAGAAACTCAAAGAGTTCCATGTTATGATGGAGAGACAGTCAGGCAAGAAGCTGAAATGCATTCGTACTGACAATGGTGGTGAGTATTATGGACCATTTGATGTTTATTACAAGCAGCACGGTATCAGACATGAAAAGACTCCTCCTAAAACTCCTCAGCTGAATGGTTTAGCAGAGAGAATGAACATGACATTGATTGAAAGAGTTAGGTGTATGCTTTCTGAAGCAAAGTTGCCTAAGCATTTCTGGGGTGAAGCATTGTACACGGCAGTGCATGTTATTAATCTGAGTCCTGCAGTTGCTTTGAATGCTGAGGTGCCAAACAAGATTTGGTTTGGCAAGAATGTCAGGTATGATCATTTGCGTGTCTTCGGTTGCAAAGCATATGTGCATGTTCCAAAGGATGAGAGATCCAAGTTGGATGCGAAGACAAGACAGTGCATCTTTATCGGTTATGGTCAGGATGAATTTGGCTACAAGCTATATGATCCAGTTGAGAAGAAAGTTGTTAGAAGTCGTGATGTGAAGTTCATGGAAGACCAAACCATTGAAGACATTGATAAGATGGAGAAGACTACACCTGAGATTGATAATGGTTTGTCTGATGTTGATCCAGTTCAGATGCCTATACATGATCTGGATACTGCTAAAAATAATGTTCAGAATGATAAGCAACATGATGATGTTGGTGATCAGCAACTTGGAGATAATTTTGATGTTCCTAAGGATGATGCTGAAGAGGAACTTGAAATGTCACAAGATGAGGATCTTGGTGATGCTCCTGAACTCCCTCAAGCTCAAGTTTGGAGGTCTACTAGGCAGAGGAAACCATCCACCAGGTATCCTTCTGATGACTATGTTACCTTGACTGATGGAGGAGAACCTAAATGTTATGATGAAGCCATGGAGAATGATGAAAAGAAGAAGTGGATGGATGCTATGCAAGATAAAATGAAGTCTTTGCATGATAATCACACTTTTGATTTGGTGAAATTGCCTAAGGGCAAGAAGGCTTTGGAAAACAGGTGGATCTTCAGGGTGAAGCAAGAAAGCACTTCTACATCTCCAAGGTATAAAGCGAGATTGGTTGTGAAAGGTTTCAGACAGAGAAAGGGTATTGATTTCAATGAGATTTTTTCTCCTGTGGTGAAGATGTCATCCATTATAACCGTGTTGAGTTTGGCTGCTACTCTTAATTTGGAGGTAGAGCAAATGAATGTCAAAACCGCTTTCTTCATGGTGACTTGGAGGAAGAGATTTACATGAAGCAACCTGATGGCTTTCTGGTTAAAGGCAAGGAAGACTATGTGTGTAGGCTGAGAAAGAGTCTATATGGTTTGAAGCAGGCCCCGCGTCAGTGGTACAAGAAGTTTGAGTCAGTTATGTGTGAGCAAGGCTACAAGAAGACTACTTCTGATCATTGTATCTTTGTTAAAAAGTTTGCTGATGATGATTTCATTATCCTTTTATTGTATGTTGATGACATGCTTATTGTTGGGAAAAATATTTCCATAATTGACAGGTTGAAGAAGCAATTGGGCGAGTCATTTGCCATGAAAGACATGGAGCTGCTAAGCAGATTCTTGGTATAAGAATCATGCGTGACAGGAACAAGAAGAAACTTTGGCTGTCACAAGAACACTATGTTGAAAGAGTATTACAGAGGTTCCAGATGGAAAATGCTAAGGCTGTAAGTACTCCTCTTGCTACTCATTTTAAATTGAGTACTAGTCAGAGTCCTTCCAATGAAGCTGAAAAATCAAATATGCAACGGGTTCCTTATGCATCTGTTGTGGGTAGTTTAATGTATGCAGTGGTGTGTACAAGGCCTGATATTGCACATGTTGTTGGTACAGTTAGTAGATTTCTGTCTAATCCAGGTAGAGAGCATTGGAATGCTGTGAAATGGATTTTGAGGTATCTTCGTGGTACTACCAGTTTGAGGCTTTGTTTTGGAGGTGATAAGCCTACTCTTGTGGGATATACTGATTTTGATATGGCTGGAGACATTGATTCCAGAAAGTCTACTTCAGGCTACTTGATTAAGTTTGCAGGGGGAGCTGTGGCATGACAATCCAGATTGCAGAGGTGTGTTGCATTGTCCACTACTGAGGCAGAGTTCATTGCCATTACAGAAGCATGCAAGGAATTGTTATGGTTGAAGAAATTCTTGCAGGAGCTTGGTTTTGTTCAAGATAAGTACTTGCTATTTTGTGATAGTCAAGGTGCAATTCATCTTGGTAAGAATTCAACTTTTCATTCTAGGTCCAAGCACATTGATGTTAGGTATCATTGGATACGTGATGCTTTGGATGATTGGTTGTAGGAATTGGCCAAGGTTCATACGGATGATAATGGTGCTGATATGATGACCAAGGCATTACCGAGAAACAAGTTTGAAACTTGCTGTGAGATCGCCGGTTTGGCGGTCACCTCCACATAGTTGTGAGGGGGAGATATGTTGGGTTTTGGGCTCCCTTCCTATGTGGAGAAAGGCCCAATATGTGCAAGCCCATGTGTCTCTCTTAACCAAGTGGAGAGAGGTCAGATTAGTGAGAGTGAGAGAGCTGAATTCAAAGAGCGAGGCAAGAGAAAAGTGAGAGAGGAAGAGCAAAACCCATTTTCGCATAAAACAGAGCAGTTGCACTAGATTCGCGATTTCTTCTTTGTTCACCGTCGGATCGGGCTGAAATTTGGGCAGCAGGTTCGTGACTTGTGGAACTTCAATCTGACCGGTTGGATCGTCGAGCAGAGGTCTGAGGTGGGAGAAATCGAGCTCGGACAGTAGCAGTATTTTCTGGTTTTTCTGTTGAACTTTGTTCTCAATTTCATGCTTGTTTTCTCATTGTTTTGGTTGATTGTTATGCTGATTACCTTGTTGTTTTTGCCTGGTTACTGAGCACGAATTTATGCCATATTTAAAACTCTCTTGTACCCATATTTTGATCATAGTGGAGCTCTATTACTGGCTTGGTCCCGTGGTTGTTTACTTCTCACATTGAGAAGGTTTTTCCACGTTAAAAATTATTGTGTCCCTTGTGGTGGTGATTTTAGTTGTCGTGATTATTTGTTGTTACTCCTCACAGATTCTTGCAAGTTTGGGAAATTGATTATCCGCTGCATATTGCTCTGTTAGAGTTGTTATTGTTATTTGTTGTTGAATTTCCCGTCAAAAAGGTCATAGTTTCCATTACACTATAATTTTAAAATATAAATTATATGATTAATTTCAATAGTAACATAGAATAAATCATGCAATTCAAATAAATAAAATAAACATTATTTTTATTCAACAATATTATCAATAAATTTTTTGATGTGACAACCGAGGATACCCATCACTTATTCAGAGATATGATTTCGTCTCAATGGTGCATTATTCAAAACAAACAACTTTACAATGGTTCAAAGAAAAAAAATCATTTTACTATCATGAAACATTAAAAAGATATTTTTAATGATTAGAAATTTATTGTGTGACCTCCATACTAAGTGCACTAAATGAATAAACATAATAAATTAATAATATATTAATGTATTTAAGAAACATTTAATGATTATAAATTTATGAAGGGTTTTTGCAACTTCATAAAAGTTAAAAACTATTTAATTATATTTAGAAGATCCTAAACTTTATACACTATAAAAATATTAATTCATAATCTACTTTTTACATTCAAAAAGAAAAAATATGGCTAGGATTCTCAAGTTTGTTAACTTTGTGATTCTATTTCTTTTTTTATTTCTTGTTATATCAGAAGTTGGTGGTCGTAAGTTATCTTTTTATCATTTTCTTAATCCCTTTTCTACTTCTTCGTTCGTAAATAATTTTTTATCAATTTTAATAACATTATTTTATTTTACTTTTTATGCCAGAATATACTAAATGTGAGATTGATGCCGATTGCCCAAAAAATAAGAACCTTTTTTTCGTTAGCAAGTGCATTGATAACAAATGTGAATGGATTAGAAAAAATCTGTGATTCTTTGATTATTTAATTTAAGAGAGTACAAAAACATCATACGAAAGAGATTGGGTTGTTTTGTAGAGAAAAAAAAGTAATAAACTTTATGATAGACTATTTCATGCATTGTAATTTACTAATTGCGTTGGCACGTGATAATTTCCTTTCCTATTTTTATGATTTTGCAGTTATTATTTTGTACTTAAACACTACAAAAATTCGGGTAAATTGTGGCAAATAAGTAATATAGTGTCGGTTTCAACTGCTACAATTTACGAAAACTATAAAAAGCGTCATATATTTTTCTACCGCTATGAATAAAACGGAGATTTTCTATCAACCGCTGCGCAAACCGTCATTATACACCTAGCATATAACATGGATTATGTTTAGTAATTGATGGCTGTTCTAACTACCATAATTTACCATCCTTTCAAAAACTAAATACAAAAATTTGTCCGTTTTAACCACCACAATCTTCATGCTTTTTCTATAAAAAAGATAACATCAAATCCAGCCAAGAGTATTGGTGTATATTCTACTCTAAATAACGAGGCAAAATCAATTTTCAATAAAATAGCATATATATATATATATATATATATATATATATATATATATATATATATATATATATATATATATATATATATATATATACACACGCTACAAACTTATTCGTAACTGTAAAAAAAAATCACAATTTCAGGGGTAATTTAATACCACAAACTTATAAAATATATACGTCATTTCACACCTAGCTTGTGTAACTAAGACTATGATTATGAAGAGAATTAAATTTACTTGTGCCAATTAGAGAAGTTAGATTTCACAAAAAAAAATAGAAGGTTATTTATTTGCTTGTTAAGTATGTGAGTACTCCGAAAAAGAGAAGTATACAATTGTGTCTCACTAAAGACAGTACTCCGAAAAAGGGAAGTATACAATTGTGTCTCGCTATCTTTAGTCTATGAGTTTCATCTATCCTCAAATAATTCCATTTGATCTTGGAGATAACGATTTTATCTTTCAAAATCACTTCATATATAGTCAATAGTACATTAAAATTTATTGGTTTACCAGGATTTTTGTCATCATAAAATTTATATTGTTGAAAAACTAGACATAAAGATTCAAAAGCAAAAAAATAAGAGAGAGAAAAAGGACTATCAATTACTAGCTTTGATTACAAATTACACCACCTACATATAAGCATGTATATCACTTCAATATGGTTATTAACATTTCATCTATTAAAAAAGGGAACAAAACAAATCATTTCAATTGAAAGATGTGCATTTTTTCTTAGAATTTGATTTGTATTGAAGTCATGAAGCATAAACATGTCAATAAGACTATCACAATCGATTATAGACTCAATTATGCATCATTTAATCGATTAGGTCAAAGATCTAATTGATTAGACAGTTGCAAAAAGTCTCCTAATCATTTGGACAATTCCCAAATCAACTGGCTAGGCCCCAAATACATTTTTTCGTTGTTTTTAATTAAAAGTGAGAGGTTTCTTAATTTTTTAAGTGTGTGTGTGTGTGTGCGATTTAGCCATAATACTTCTAATAATTCACTTCTATTTTTATAAGACACTGATCACTCAAATAAACACGATCAAGTGAGCTTTCACACTTCTTCTCTTTTACACTCTTCAACTTCAAGTCTTGATTTCATTATCTTTGATTTTAACATCACATAAGAGCCTCGAGCCTTCTTGACGAGGCTTGAGATATTTCCTTAATAATTACCATCATCTAAGATGTTGAAAGATTAAATTGAAGTTGATCATAAACCTTAAGCCTTCACTTGAGAGTCGTTGGACTACTGTGTTCACTTAAAAATAAATGTCTTTATCTAAATTCAAAAGGATAACTTGATCAACTACCTTGTGCATCTTTGACCGCGTGAACCAACTTCAACAATTATTTGACTTCAAGTGTTGTCATAATAAAAAATATGCACCATTAAAACTAAGCATTTACTGATTTACTTGTATCTTGTTATCCATAAGCTTCACCATCTTTGATCACTTCTTGATTATACTTGTAAGCACATAGATCCATGGCTCTCAATCGCTTATGAGTGAATACTCGCCCGCCAACATATCTTTCGCAGATCCATTCATGGATCTCTATGAGTACCAAGGCGATTTCATCCCCTCCTAAGCATATTAACATGGGAGGAAGCTCTTCCCATCTTATATAAATTTTATCTTACCATGGTATACTTCGTTGCTAATGTTGTTATTGTTTTAGTTTTGGCCTAATTTTAGATTTTGTTAGCCATGTGTTTCTTTTGTAATAATGTATATTTTTTTGTTAGTTATCAAGAGTTTTGTTTGGTGATTTGTTGATTGGTATATACTATTTTCCTCTTCTTTGAGTTTTATCATACTTAATTTTTTTAAGAATATTTTTAACGAGGAAGATGCAGAGAATCTTGTTTTCCTTGCTTAGGTTTTGGTATACCCTAAAGAGTTTTAATTTCATTCTATTTTACTTATCAATAATACTTTTAGAGTATTATGTTGAAGGCCAACATAGTTGAATTGTCATAGTTCCCATTGCACTATAATTTTACAATATAAATTATGTAGTTAATTTCAATGGTAACGTATAATAAATAGTGCAATTAAAAATAAATAAATAGTTTTTTATTCAACAATTTTATCTATAAAAGAATTGATGCTTTGATACGCACCACTTATTTAGAGATATGATCTCGCCTTAATTGTGCATTATTCAAAACAAACATCTTTACTATGGTCCAAAGAGAAAATTTTCTTTTTACTATCATGAAAATGTTAAAAAGAATAAATTTAATGATTAGCAATAAAAATATTATTTTTATTTATAAATTTTCTTTAAAAAATTGATGTGACGATTCACACCACTTGTTTAGTTATATGATCTCACCTCAATGGTGTATTATTTAAAATAAATATGGTCCAAAGATAAACTTTTCTTTTTACCAAGATGAAACATTAAAAAGAATAGTTTTAATGATTAGCAAATTTGTTGTGCAACCTCCTTACTAGGTGCATTAAATAAATAAACATAATACAATAATCTACTTGAGTAACATTTAATGACGAGTACAGTTTTATGAAGGGATTTTACCTTTTCATAAAAGCTAAAAACTATTTATCTATATTTAAAATAACATGAACTTTATGCACTATAAAAAGATTAATTCATAATCCATTTTTTGCATGCAAAAAGAAAAATTATGGTTGGAATACTCAAGTTTGTTAGTGTCGTGATCCTATTTCTTTTCTTATTTCTTGTTACAATAGAAGCTGATGATAGTAAGTTATCTTTTTTTATCATGTATTGATTTCTTTTTTACTTTGTCGTTCGTAAACAAGTTTTTTCTCAAGTTTTAATAACATTATTTTATTTTATTTTTTCATTCCAGAACATTCAAAATGTGAGAGAGATGATGATTGCCCAAAAAATCTGTATCCGTATTTTGTTAGTGAATGCATTAATAACAAATGTGAATGGTTCAGAAAAAATATATATGATTCTATGATTACTTAACCCACAAGAGTATACAATTCCATATAAAGTGGAATAAGTTATTTTGCTAGCAAAAGAAATATGCAATAAACTTTATGATATAGTACTATTTCATGAGTTGTAGTTTAGTTATTGCGTTGACACCTGATTGATATATATATATATATATATATATATATATATATATATATATATATATATATATATATATATATATATATATATATATATATATATATATATATATATATTGATATATTATTTTTTATTTTATAATTCTTGCCATTATTATTTTGTACACAAAGATGATACTAAGATGACAAAGAATATTATTGAGATTGTCTTCTTCTTTCTAAATTTTTAGAAGAATCACCTTACCATCTACACTAGGAATATAACACATAATTTCCATCTCACGCCAATACGAATAACTTCAATAATAAGATTGAAAAGTAACTTATATTTAACTTCAAAACCTATATTTTATTTTTCTGTCATAATACTATTTCATTAATCATTTTTAAACACTTCAAATTACATTTACTTTACCTTTAAAAGACGTCCAAAGGATCCTTATCAAGGACAATTGAATTGATTAACAAGTAGAACACTTAAATATGTACCAAATCTTCATGCTCATCCAATAAACATAATCTAAAACCCACAACATCTTGATTAAAATAAAATAATGCATCTAAATTACATTTTAAATAATAAAATGGTGGTTTATATCAACTTACCTTCTTAGGAGTCATACAACTGAAGTTACATTTCAAGTGTCTTTTTTGGACTTGAGACAATTTTTAAAATATTAATACCACAAGCTGAAATTTTAAAAAAACATTATCCAAAATTTTTAATTTCTCCTTGTATTGATAAAAAAAAGAATATGTGTACGTGTTTTTCCCACAAGGCCATGAGAACTCAAAGACCTTTGTAGGTATATTACACTATATGGTGGTTAGGACTTGTCCACGGAGATGAGAAGCCATGAACGATGGTGTTTTATAGTGGTTTTTGGTGTCCCGTTTACGTGAGATGAGAAGCCCTGTAGGTGAATGACGTGCTTAAGTGTAAGCGTAAATAGGGTGTGATACGTTTGCTTAAGATTTGCCCCTTCTTTAGTCTTATGATAAAGCTGATATGAACACTCTATTTGGTCGTAAAGTTGTGGTGTTCAGTGGTGATTTTAGGAAAATTCTACATGTTATACCAAAAGGAACTAGTCAGGAAGTTTTGCACGCTACAATAAACTCATCATACTTATGTGATTCATGTGAAGTTCTTACATTTAACAAGAATATGAGACTTCTAAGTGGTCAATCAAATTCAGATAATGATGAGCTAAAGCAATTTTCTGATTGGGTTTTGGGTATTGAAGATGGTTCAATTGGAGATTCTAATGACATTGATATTACACTTGATATTCCACAAGACTTGCTTAATACAACAAATAACACTCATATTGCGACAATGGTTGAAAGCACATATTCTTCTATTTTAGATAATATTAACGAGATATATTTTTTCCAAAGTAGGGCTATATTGGCTCAAAAAAATACCAACTTTGATATGATTAATGATTATGTGTTGGATTTATTTTCGGGCAAAGAAAAAACATATTTTAGTTAGGATAGTCTATATTCATTCAATACAGAGATTGATGTAGTCGATGCCATTCACACACCAAAATTCTTGAAAACCATTAATATTTATGGAATCCCAAACCACAAGTTAAAAATTAAAGTCCGGGTACTAGTAATGTTATTGTGCAATGAAACTCGCCTGATAATCACCAAGATGGAAAAATATGTTATTGAAGGAAATGTTATATTAGAAAGTAATATTGAAGATAAGGTCTTTATACCTAAGTTGTCCTTGACACCACTCGATATCCAAATTTCTTTCAAATTTTAGCGAAGACAATTTTGATTGGTTGTTTCTTTTATAATGACAATTAATAGGAGTCAAGGTCAATCACTAAATAATGTTGGATTTATATTTCTTCATCTGTTATTTCACACAGTCAATTATATATGGAAATTTCAAGAGTCACTTCATTAGGAGGTTTAAAGTTGTTGATAACGAATGAAGATAGTCGACATACTAATTCGATATCAAATATAATGTACAAAGAAGTTTTTCAAAATGTGTGACATAAACAATGTGAATCTCATGAAAGCACATGTAATTTGTTTTTTATACATAATTAATATATTTTTATCTACTATTACAATAATCTTAATCAAATATATACAAATTTGAACCAGACTCGTGCCTTGCACATGTCCGATAATGTAATGAAATATAACATTTACATTTAATATTGCAGTTATTACCTACTTCCATTTTCCATCAAATGTACTTTTGAAAACTCCCCCGGCGGTCTATTCTTTTCATGTTTTAAAATTGTCCTATTAACGCACTCTAGTTATCACCATTAACTCATTTTTATGTTATTGTTGTAGATTATGAAATGTCTATAAACTTCTTCGTACATATCCTACTCCAAAGTTTTATAATGCAAGTTATAACAAAATTTGCTGAGATATTTATTTTAATCATATATTAATTGATATTTTATCATCTTTTGTAAAAAAAAAAGCAAATGAAGCATTTAAACAAAAAAACACCAATATTTACATGTTCCTCGATTAGACTTAAATTTATGTAATAAATTGTCTTCAATTTAAAATTTTATCGAATTATCCAAAACATCATTAATTTACGGACATGAATTCTCTCTAGTGAAAAAAATACACCATTCAATTTTAATTTTTATAATTTGAAAAATATAATGTAAATAAAATAAACGGTCCATATTTCACTAAACATTAATGTGAATGAAGATGATCTCCTTCCATGATTTATTATTATTATTATTATTATTATTATTATTATTATTATTTTTATTATAGAAAAATCCTAACCAATGTATTCAGAGACATTCTTTAAAAGCTTAAAAAGGTAAGTATTTTTAAAATGCGTGTATTCAATTCTTAAAGAATGTTCGGGGGCGTTCGTTAGCATTAGGGTTGGATAAAAACTTGGGACCCGCTATGTTCGATCCAAAATTTGTAAACACGGACGAGTTCAGATGGGTGTTGGGTAAAAAGACTGTAAAATTCGAGTTTCAATGGATTGTTCTGGTCAATTTCGAATGCTAAAAATTGGTCCAACGAAATCCATAACCAATCGAAACTCTGATAGCTCTCTGAATAGGTGTGGATAGACTTTCACATAGTTGTTCCTTGAGACCCACAATTATTAATTAAATGTTATTTAATTAGAAATTTCTTGCAAAACCACTACGCTATTCACGCGTCCTGTATATTTGTATTTAATTTTTGGCTTAGTACATGTTTTAGTCCCTCAACTTAATTTAATATTCCGTTTTAGTCCCTTAACTAAAAAACATTACAAGTTAGTCTCATAACTTCAGTTATGTTATCCTATTTGGTCTCTTTTGTCAATATATGGAAAAAGAATGTTAAGTTATGGTGACGTGGCGTGACAACAACACCATTAGTATAAATTTGAGTCATCATATGTAGTTAAAAACCGATTCACTATTTAAATTGCGGTGTTTCCACGAAAATAAATTTTTTGTCGTTTAAACAGTGTATCCATTTTTAACTACATAAGCTGACTCAGATTTGTACCAATGTCTTTACTGTCACGCCACGTCACTAGAACTTATTGTTTTTGTTTGTCAGAAATTGACGGAAGGGACCAAATAGATTAACATAAGTGAAGTTAAGGGACTAATTTGTAATATTTTTTTAGTTAAGGGACTAAAACGAAACATTAAATTAAGTTAAAAGACTTGGTGACTAATTATGCCTTAATTTTTTCATTCATATTCTTTGTCATCTCTCTCTCTCTGTCTCTCTCTCCCTTCCTCTCTCTCTCTCTCTCTCTCTCTCTCTCTCTCTCTCCCTCTCTCTCTCTCTCTCTCTCTCTAACACCACAATTATTTTCCTCTCTTTCTCTATACAAACATCACACAACACTTCATATACTCAAACACCATTTTTAATTTATGCTCTTAAAACATATAAATATTAATGATGAGAGTTTTCTTTCCCACTATTGAAAATATAGGTTAGTCACATATTAGTCCTAGTGAGATAATAGTATATAAAGTTGTAACCACCTCACTAGAAGGAGACTTTTCATTCATTTGTAATATTTTATATTGATCAATACAAAGATTTTAGAGCTTTTCTCTCTCCACTTCCATGGATGACATGTTTCATAACATGGTATCATAGCTAATATGGTATCCACCTTGCCAAATCTTTCCACTACATTTCTCGGGAAAATTGAATTTTCTCAAATTTTCATTCTCTTTCTCGTTCTATTTCTATTTCCCTTTTCTCAATTCGTTTACTTCATTCTGATTCTTCTATTTTTTCTCGATTCGATTGCCTTTGATTTGTTTCAATTTGATTATGTTTTCCTTCGTATGAGATTCATTTTCAATTGACTTTATTTCCAATCCATATTTGTATTTCCTCTGCTTCCTTTTTTCGTTTTCCCTTCATTCATAGGGTTTTAGTTTCGTTCATCAAGCAAAACCAACAATCTTCATATTTTGGCTTTGGATTCAATTTTGTTTCCAATTTCTTGATCTTGAAATTAACACTAAATACTGAATTTTATATGAGGTTTATGCTTGAATATCTGCACCCGATCAAGTTCGTTGGATTTAAACTCACCAAACTGATCCAATTTAGATTTGTTGGTTTTGTGATGATTTTGGATTTTGATGTTAATTGGTACAATTGGAAGGATATATGTTTTTTTTCTTGTTAAAGTCTGCAACAACATCATGTTCTACAAATGATATATAATTTTAGTTAAATATTTGAGATATATGATTTTTTTTTGGAAATTCTACTATGAATGATGCAATGGGGTGAATGAATGGGCACATATGCCAACCTATATGTTTTGAACGATTTTGTCTTGCTTGTGCTTGAAATTGAGCTTGAAGCATATGTTATTAAGTAAGATGGATGAAACATACATCAATACTGCTATTGTAAAGTCTCTTAACACTAATTTCACATTTTGGGATTGGAAGTAGTGTGAGTAAATATGAGTAAAAATGGACACCCCTTACTTCATATGTAGACTTTGATACATGTGGGGTATATATAATTGATTTGGTCTTGTTGAATCAACTGCTGTTACAATTACCAATACAGTTGTTGGTTTAACTACAACATTGATAACTCAACTTGTTTAGACCCCAGTTGATGTTGTGAGTCAAAGGTTGATGATTCAAGATGTATGTAATTCACGTGATCATATGCATCTTATGTTAGATTAGTTAATGACTAATGTTGTTGGTTGCACATGAACTAGTTTCTCCATAAGAATGAAGATTGAAGATGATTTTTTGTTGGAATTATCTTATGGTTGTTATGATGCAGTAAATTGGCTAAGACTTGCAGTTTTCTGCTTCTTGTTGAATATGTTTGCCGTTAGGATATGTTATTTGTTTGGAGTTTGGAATATGTAATGATGTTTTAAAGTTGGTCACCTTAGAACCTTCTTCATTTTTCTTCTATTTCATTTGAAATTTTAAAAATTCTGGAAATGCCTAAATGGACCCTACTGAAAGTTTAAAGTCCACAAATAAGGATTAACAAGATTCTGTTGTGTTACATCAACTGCAAGCATGTTTCTTTGCGTATGATTTTGCCTCATTATTGGAAGCTTTCGATTCTTGGTCTATGGTTTGAAGACACATCAACATGCATACGTTTCTCTTATGGTTTGAAGACACATTTACATGGATATACTCTTCCATTGACCTATTGATTTGTTATTTGTTGCCCTATTTGATGCAAGTGTTTAGCCTTATTGGCTTGTTGTGAGCTTTTATCCATGGTGGTTAAGTATTCGTTTGAGTTTCTGCTATGAATGGTTAAGCATTGTTGTTGTGCTTCTGTCTTGAGTGTATTGTACTCTTGATGGTTACACTTTGTGCCTTAATTGGCTTTGATGTTATGCTTTTACCGAATGGTTAAATTTTTAATGTCTAATTTTTGCTTGGTGGTTAAGTATTTAGCCTCATGGCCGTGTTGATGTTGGCTTCTGCTCGATGGTGGTTAAACAATGATTTCATTGTATTTTCCTTTGGTTGATGTAATTTTCCATTGCTCATTCCAAATTGGAAGTGTTATATACACCTTCCAAATTGCGGGAGACTATTGAAAATATAGATTAGTCACATATTAGTGATAGTGAAATAATAGTATATAAAATTGTAATCACCTCACTAAAAGAAAACTTTTCATTCATTTGTAATATTCTATCTTAGTCAATAGAAAAAGTTTGAAACTTTTCTCTCTCTATCCATGAATGCCATGTTTCATAACACTCACCATTTTTAATCTCGTAAACATATATATGCAAAATATGCGGCAGTGGGTTGAAATATCAAAACCGTCTGTAGCCAACCGTTGTCCACCCCTAGATGGCATGCGCATGATCCGTTATTACAATTTAAAAAAATGTAGCATCATATAGACAAGTGGGGCCACTGGGTCCACACCCTTAGCTGAACACTGCTTCCAAACTCAGTTAAATGTAGTTAATAACTAATTCATCTTTTCTTTCACCACCACTATCAATTTTCTTCATTTCAATAACCATGGCTACAACACTTTCACTTTCCTTCTCCTTAGACCCTCAAAACCGCTTCAACATCATCACCACCACCACCAAAACGACTCGTCGTTTTACATTCTCATCTCTTCCTCATAGAAAACCCCTAATCCCAAATCCCCACTTCAAACTCTCATCTTCTTCCCATTCCCAATCCCAAACCCTAACCGAACCCATCATTCAAACAGGTAAATTCCTCACAAACGACGAACTTGACAAACTCCAATTCCTCTCCTCCTTCCTCTACTCACAGCAACTCGAATCCGGTACGGTTTGGGTTCGAGTCATGAGAGACAACGAAGTGGATCCCATTGTGTGTTTACTCGCGGATTCGTTTTCGGAATCGATGATGTTTCCGAAAGGATATATCAATGTGTTGAGGTTTCTTGTGAAACGGTATTTGGTTGAGCGAAGGAGTTCGATGCTGCATATGGCGACGCTGGTTGGGTTTTATAGAGGGGTTGTTGATGGGGAAGATGGAGAAATGCAGTTGGCGGGGACTGTTGAGATTTCTTTTGATAAAAATGGTGCTAATGCTTCGATTCCTTCGCCTACTCCTCCGAGGGATTCTCCTTACATTTGTAACATGGCTGTGGATAAATCTCTCAGAAGGTAAAAAATTACACACTATAGGGTCAATTTGTTTTTTTGATTATGCAAGAGTAAATTTTACCAGTAGAATGCATAGTTAATTTGAAGAGTGAATAGGCAAATTGGTGCTTGAAATTGTTAGCATTGATAAAACTAGATATTTTATCCGAAATTGACACTAACTTGTGATTACGTGTAATTTATTCATTTTCTAAAATTATTATCGGATGCTCATGATCTTGGACTTTTTGGAAATGGGAGAGAAAGATCTTCAACTTTCATGTTGGACAAAATTTCATTTGAAGCTTCTTTGATGTTGGAAAGTCAAGTTGAAGTTGGTCCAAAAACTTGCCATTTTTGGAAACTTGAAATTACACGTCACTTCCCATTTTGGGAAACTTTTGATCTGGCTTAAAAATATTCAAGGTATGAGTTTGACATGTTGAATAAACCTCTTTTAGACATGAATGAAGTGTTTCAAATCATTTCTCCACCTCCTAGCCCTTAGTTGACTTGCAGTTGACTTTTTTGGGCCCCAGATGACTTGGTCATGCACTGTGGACTTCTGAGCCTCCAGCCTTTGGTCAAGTTGCTTCAAAATGATCCTTGGGTAATGTAAGCTCTCTAGAACAACCATAGGGCCTTTGTCTCATGGAAAAACCCTTGCTCTCTTGCACAAGTGGATTCTCCTGATCAATTTTGACTGATGACCTGCAATGGACTATGCAATGTGAATGCAATATTAATGACCTAAAAATGAAATGTATATACAAATGGGAGGTGCAAATTTGAGGTGCTACAATTATCCGCTGCATATTGCTCTGTTAGAGTTGTTATTGTTATTTGTTGTTGAATTTCCCTTCAGAGTGGCATCAGAGCTCTTTGGTTAAGGGGCTGTTTGACTTGTTTGAATGATGGAGGCAAATACAAATAGAATGATTTGTTTGAATGACTCTAATTATCACTCGTGGAAGGGAAAAATGAAGGATTTGTTATTTGTGAAGAATTTGCATCTTCCTGTGTTTGCTAGTGAGAAGCCAGAATCCAAGACTGATGAGGATTAGAGTTTTGAACATCAGCAGGTTTGTGGTTTTATTCGACAATATGTAGAAGACAATGTTTAAAATCACATTGCTAATGAGGAACATGCAAGAACCTTGTGGAAGAAGATTGAATCTTTGTATGCTTCTAAATTAGGGAATAATAAGTTGTATTTGTTGAATTCCTTGATGAATTTGAGGTACAAGGAGGGGACTTCTATTTTAGATCACTTAAATGATTTTCAAGGGCTCCTAGATCAATTATCAGGTATGGGTATCAAATTTGATGATGAAGTGTTGGGACTATGGCTACTGAATACTCTACCAGATTCTTGGGAAACTTTTCGGGTTTCAATTACAAACTCAGCTTCTGATGGTGTTGTCTCTTTGCAAAGTGTAAAGGGAAGTGTTCTTAATGAGAAGATGAGAAGGAAGGCACAAGGTACTTCATCTCATTCCGAGGTACTTGTCACTGAGAACAGGGGTCGAAGTCAAAGAAAGGAACCGAAAGGGAACAGACAGAATAGCAGAAGTGCGAGTAGAGAGAACAACAGAAGCAAGTCCAAGTCCAGATACAAGAATGTGGAGTGCAATTATTGTCACAAAATGGGGCACATACAGAGGAACTGTTTCATATGGAAAAGGGAGAGCAAAAACAATAACAGTAAGCAGAGAGATAAGAATCATGATGATGATGACCGTGTTACTACTGCTACTTGTGATGATCTGATTATTCTCCGTGACTATGATTCAGTAAATCTTGTATCAGATGAGAGCATGTGGATTATTGATAGTGGTGCTACACTGCATGTTACACCAAGGAAAGAGTTCTTCACATCTTACACTTCTTGTGACTTTGGAGTATTGAAGATGGGTAGTGATGGTGTGTCCAAGGTAGTTGGTATTGGTGATGTTTGTTTGCAGACCAACATGGGAGTGCCGATGTTGCTTAGAGGAGTCAAACATGCTCTAGATGTTCGCTTTAATTTGATATTTGTGCAGATGCTTGATGATGGTGGTTATGATAATCACTTTGGTTCAGGAAAATGGAAACTCACCAGAGGTAACTTAGTTGTGGCCAGAGGGGAGAAAATTAATAAACTGTATTGGACTAAAGCATTGGTTGCTAAAGACAGTGTGAATGCCATGGATATGGAGGCTTCTTTGTGGCACTGCAGGCTTAGTCATATCAGTGAAAAGGGGCTGAATTGTTTAGCTAAAAAGGATGTACTTCCGGGATTAAAGAGTGCAGAGTTGGAGAAATGTTCTCATTGCATGGCTGGTAAGCAGACTAGAGTATCCTTCAAGAAACATCCTCCCTCAAGGAAGTCAGAGTTGCTTGAATTGGTGCATTCTGATGTTTGTGGCCCGTTGAAGGTAAAGTCATTTAGTGGTGCACTTTATTTTGTTACTTTTATTGATGATTGTTCCAGGAAGCTTTGGGTCTATGCTTTGAAGATAAAAGACCAAGTTCTGGAGAAACTCAAAGAGTTCCATGTTATGATGGAGAGACAGTCAGGCAAGAAGCTGAAATGCATTCGTACTGACAATGATGGTGAGTATTATGGACCATTTGATGTTTATTACAAGCAGCACAGTATCAGACATGAAAAGACTCCTCCTAAAACTCCTCAGCTGAATGGTTTAGCAGAGAGAATGAACATGACATTGATTGAAAGAGTTAGGTGTATGCTTTCTGAAGCAAAGTTGCCTAAGCATTTCTGGGGTGAAGCATTGTACACGGCAGTGCATGTTATTAATCTGAGTCTTGCAGTTGCTTTGAATGCTGAGGTGCCAGACAAGATTTGGTTTGGCAAGAATGTCAGGTATGATCATTTGCGTGTCTTCGGTTGCAAAACATATGTGCATGTTCCAAAGGATGAGAGATCCAAGTTGGATGCGAAGACAAGACAGTGCATCTTTATCGGTTATGGTTAGGATGAATTTGGCTACAAGCTATATGATCCAGTTGAGAAGAAAGTTGTTAGAAGCCGTGATGTGAAGTTCATGGAAGACCAAACCATTGAAGACATTGATAAGATGGAGAAGACTACACCTGAGATTGATAATGGTTTGTCTGATGTTGATCCAGTTCAGATGCCTATACATGATATGGATACTGCTAAAAATAATGTTCAGAATGATGAGCAACATAATGATGTTGGTGATCAGCAACTTGGAGATAATTTTGATGTTCCTAAGGATGATGCTGAAGAGGAACATGAAATGTCACAAGATGAGGATCTTGGTGATGCTCCTGAACTCCCTCAAGCTCAAGTTTGGAGGTCTACTAGGTAGAGGAAACCATCCACCAGGTATCCTTCTGATGACTATGTTACCTTGACTGATGGAGGAGAACCTGAATGTTATGATGAAGCCATGGAGAATGATGAAAAGAAGAAGTGGATGGATGCTATGCAAGATGAAATGAAGTCTTTGCATGATAATCACACTTTTGATTTGGTGAAATTGCCTAAGGGCAAGAAGGCTTTGGAAAACAGATGGATCTTCAGGGTGAAGCAAGAAAGCACTTCTACATCTCCAAGGTATAAAGCGAGATTGGTTGTGAAAGGTTTCAGACAGAGAAAGGGTATTGATTTCAATGAGATTTTTTCTCC
This sequence comes from Lathyrus oleraceus, assembly GCF_024323335.1. Classification (NCBI taxonomy): domain Eukaryota; kingdom Viridiplantae; phylum Streptophyta; class Magnoliopsida; order Fabales; family Fabaceae; genus Lathyrus; species Lathyrus oleraceus. Next base: position 332,424,899 of record NC_066580.1, on the reverse strand, counting down.
TGTGGTGAAGATGTCATCCATTATAACCGTGTTGAGTTTGGCTGCTACTCTTAATTTGGAGGTAGAGCAAATGAATGTCAAAACCGCTTTCTTCATGGTGACTTGGAGGAAGAGATTTACATGAAGCAACCTGATGGCTTTCTGGTTAAAGGCAAGGAAGACTATGTGTGTAGGCTGAGAAAGAGTCTATATGGTTTGAAGCAGGCCCCGCGTCAGTGGTACAAGAAGTTTGAGTCAGTTATGTGTGAGCAAGGCTACAAGAAGACTACTTCTGATCATTGTGTCTTTGTTAAAAAGTTTGCTGATGATGATTTCATTATCCTTTTATTGTATGTTGATGACATGCTTATTGTTGGGAAAAATATTTCCATAATTGACAGGTTGAAGAAGCAATTGGGCGAGTCATTTGCCATGAAAGACATGGAGCTGCTAAGCAGATTCTTGGTATAAGAATCATGCGTGACATGAACAAGAAGAAACTTTGGTTGTCACAAGAACACTATGTTGAAAGAGTATTACAGAGGTTCCAGATGGAAAATGCTAAGGCTGTAAGTACTCCTCTTGCTACTCATTTTAAATTGAGTACTAGTCAGAGTCCTTCCAATGAAGCTGAAAAATCAAATATGCAACGGGTTCCTTATGCATCTGTTGTGGGTAGTTTAATGTATGCAGTGGTGTGTACAAGGCCTGATATTGCACATGTTGTTGGTACAGTTAGTAGATTTCTGTCTAATCCAGGTAGAGAGCATTGGAATGCTGTGAAATGGATTTTGAGGTATCTTCGTGGTACTACCAGTTTGAGGCTTTGTTTTGGAGGTGATAAGCCTACTCTTGTGGGATATACTGATTTTGATATGGCTGGAGACATTGATTCCAGAAAGTCTACTTCAGGCTACTTGATTAAGTTTGCAGGGGGAGCTGTGGCATGACAATCCAGATTGCAGAGGTGTGTTGCATTGTCCACTACTGAGGCAGAGTTCATTGCCATTACAGAAGCATGCAAGGAATTGTTATGGTTGAAGAAATTCTTGCAGGAGCTTGGTTTTGTTCAAGATAAGTACTTGCTATTTTGTGATAGTCAAGGTGCAATTCATCTTGGTAAGAATTCAACTTTTCATTCTAGGTCCAAGCACATTGATGTTAGGTATCATTGGATACGTGATGCTTTGGATGATTGGTTGTAGGAATTGGCCAAGGTTCATACGAATGATAATGGTGCTGATATGATGACCAAGGCATTACCGAGAAACAAGTTTGAAACTTGCTGTGAGATCGCCGGTTTGGCGGTCACCTCCACATAGTTGTGAGGGGGAGATATGTTGGGTTTTGGGCTCCCTTCCTATGTGGAGAAAGGCCCAATATGTGCAAGCCCATGTGTCTCTCTTAACCAAGTGGAGAGAGGTCAGATTAGTGAGAGTGAGAGAGCTGAATTCAAAGAGCGAGGCAAGAGAAAAGTGAGAGAGGAAGAGCAAAACCCATTTTCGCATAAAACAGAGCAGTTGCACTAGATTCGCGATTTCTCCTTTGTTCACCGTCGGATCGGGCTGAAATTTGGGCAGCAGGTTCGTGACTTGTGGAACTTCAATCTGACCGGTTGGATCGTCGAGCAGAGGTCTGAGGTGGGAGAAATCGAGCTCGGACAGTAGCAGTATTTTCTGGTTTTTCTGTTGAACTTTGTTCTCAATTTCATGCTTGTTTTCTCATTGTTTTGGCTGATTGTTATGCTGATTACCTTGTTGTTTTTGCCTGGTTACTGAGCACGAATTTATGCCATATTTAAAACTCTCTTGTACCCATATTTTGATCATAGTGGAGCTCTATTACTGGCTTGGTCCCGTGGTTGTTTACTTCTCACATTGAGAAGGTTTTTCCACGTTAAAAATTATTGTGTCCCTTGTGGTGGTGATTTTAGTTGTCGTGATTATTTGTTGTTACTCCTCACAGATTCTTGCAAGTTTGGGAAATTGATTATCCGCTGCATATTGCTCTGTTAGAGTTGTTATTGTTATTTGTTGTTGAATTTCCCGTCAAAAAGGTCATAGTTTCCATTACACTATAATTTTAAAACAAACAACTTTACAATGGTTCAAAGAAAAAAAATCATTTTACTATCATGAAACATTAAAAAGATATTTTTAATGATTAGAAATTTATTGTGTGACCTCCATACTAAGTGCACTAAATGAATAAACATAATAAATTAATAATATATTAATGTATTTAAGAAACATTTAATGATTATAAATTTATGAAGGGTTTTTGCAACTTCATAAAAGTTAAAAACTATTTAATTATATTTAGAAGATCCTAAACTTTATACACTATAAAAATATTAATTCATAATCTACTTTTTACATTCAAAAAGAAAAAATATGGCTAGGATTCTCAAGTTTGTTAACTTTGTGATTCTATTTCTTTTTTTATTTCTTGTTATATCAGAAGTTGGTGGTCGTAAGTTATCTTTTTATCATTTTCTTAATCCCTTTTCTACTTCTTCGTTCGTAAATAATTTTTTATCAATTTTAATAACATTATTTTATTTTACTTTTTATGCTAGAACATACTAAATGTGAGATTGATGCCGATTGCCCAAAAAATAAGAACCTTTTTTTCGTTAGCAAGTGCATTGATAACAAATGTGAATGGATTAGAAAAAATCTGTGATTCTTTGATTATTTAATTTAAGAGAGTACAAAAACATCATACGAAAGAGATTGGGTTGTTTTGTAGAGAAAAAAAAGTAATAAACTTTATGATAGACTATTTCATGCATTGTAATTTACTAATTGCGTTGGCACGTGATAATTTCCTTTCCTATTTTTATGATTTTGCAGTTATTATTTTGTACTTAAACACTACAAAAATTCGGGTAAATTGTGGCAAATAAGTAATATAGTGTCGGTTTCAACTGCTACAATTTACGAAAACTATAAAAAGCGTCATATATTTTTCTACCGCTATGAATAAAACGGAGATTTTCTATCAACCGCTGCGCAAACCGTCATTATACACCTAGCATATAACATGGATTATGTTTAGTAATTGATGGTTGTTCTAACTACCATAATTTACCATCCTTTCAAAAACTAAATACAAAAATTTGTCCGTTTTAACCACCACAATCTTCATGCTTTTTCTATAAAAAAGATAACATCAAATCCAGCCAAGAGTATTGGTGTATATTCTACTCTAAATAACGAGGCAAAATCAATTTTCAATAAAATAGCATATATATATATATATATATATATATATATATATATATATATATATATATATATATATATATATATATATATATATATATATATATACACACGCGCTACAAACTTATTCGTAACTGTACAAAAAAATCACAATTTCAGGGGTAATTTAATACCACAAACTTATAAAATATATACGTCATTTCACACCTAGCTTGTGTAACTAAGACTATGATTATGAAGAGAATTAAATTTACTTGTGCCAATTAGAGAAGTTAGATTTCACAAAAAAAAAATAGAAGGTTATTTATTTGCTTGTTAAGTATGTGAGTACTCCGAAAAAGAGAAGTATACAATTGTGTCTCACTAAAGACAGTACTCCGAAAAAGGGAAGTATACAATTGTGTCTCGCTATCTTTAGTCTATGAGTTTCATCTATCCTCAAATAATTCCATTTGATCTTGGAGATAACGATTTTATCTTTCAAAATCACTTCATATATAGTCAATAGTACATTAAAATTTATTGGTTTACCAGGATTTTTGTCATCATAAAATTTATATTGTTGAAAAACTAGACATAAAGATTCAAAAGCAAAAAAATAAGAGAGAGAAAAAGGACTAGCAATTACTAGCTTTGATTACAAATTACACCACCTACATATAAGCATGTATATCACTTCAATATGGTTATTAACATTTCATCTATTAAAAAAGGGAACAAAACAAATCATTTCAATTGAAAGATGTGCATTTTTTCTTAGAATTTGATTTGTATTGAAGTCATGAAGCATAAACATGTCAATAAGACTATCACAATCGATTATAGACTCAATTATGCATCATTTAATCGATTAGGTCAAAGATCTAATTGATTAGACAGTTGCAAAAAGTCTCCTAATCATTTGGACAATTCCCAAATCAACTGGCTAGGCCCCAAAAACATTTTTTCGTTGTTTTTAATTAAAAGTGAGAGGTTTCTTAATTTTTTAAGTGTGTGTGTGTGTGTGCGATTTAGCCATAATACTTCTAATAATTCACTTCTATTTTTATAAGACACTGATCACTCAAATAAACACGATCAAGTGAGCTTTCACACTTCTTCTCTTTTACACTCTTCAACTTCAAGTCTTGATTTCATTATCTTTGATTTTAACATCACATAAGAGCCTCGAGTCTTCTTGACGAGGCTTGAGATATTTCCTTAATAATTACCATCATCTAAGATGTTGAAAGATTAAATTGAAGTTGATCATAAACCTTAAGCCTTCACTTGAGAGTCGTTGGACTACTGTGTTCACTTAAAAATAAATGTCTTTATCTAAATTCAAAAGGATAACTTGATCAACTACCTTGTGCATCTTTGACCGCGTGAACCAACTTCAACAATTATTTGACTTCAAGTGTTGTCATAATAAAAAATATGCATCATTAAAACTAAGCATTTACTGATTTACTTGTATCTTGTTATCCATAAGCTTCACCATCTTTGATCACTTCTTGATTATACTTGTAAGCACATAGGTCCATGGCTCTCAATCGCTTATGAGTGAATACTCGCCCGCCAACATATCTTTCGCAGATCCATTCATGGATCTCTATGAGTACCAAGGCGATTTCATCCCCTCCTAAGCATATCAACATGGGAGGAAGCTCTTCCCATCTTATATAAATTTTATCTTACCATGGTATACTTCGTTGCTAATGTTGTTATTGTTTTAGTTTTGGCCTAATTTTAGATTTTGTTAGCCATGTGTTTCTTTTGTAATAATGTATATTTTTTTGTTAGTTATCAAGAGTTTTGTTTGGTGATTTGTTGATTGGTATATACTATTTTCCTCTTCTTTGAGTTTTATCATACTTAATTTTTTTAAGAATATTTTTAACGAGGAAGATGCAGAGAATCTTGTTTTCCTTGCTTAGGTTTTGGTATACCCTAAAGAGTTTTAATTTCATTCTATTTTACTTATCAATAATACTTTTAGAGTATTATGTTGAAGGCCAACATAGTTGAATTGTCATAGTTCCCATTGCACTATAATTTTACAATATAAATTATGTAGTTAATTTCAATGGTAACGTATAATAAATAGTGCAATTAAAAATAAATAAATAGTTTTTTATTCAACAATTTTATCTATAAAAGAATTGATGCTTTGATACGCACCACTTATTTAGAGATATGATCTCGCCTTAATTGTGCATTATTCAAAACAAACATCTTTACTATGGTCCAAAGAGAAAATTTTCTTTTTACTATCATGAAAATGTTAAAAAGAATAAATTTAATGATTAGCAATAAAAATATTATTTTTATTTATAAATTTTCTTTAAAAAATTGATGTGACGATTCACACCACTTGTTTAGTTATATGATCTCACCTCAATGGTGTATTATTTAAAATAAATATGGTCCAAAGATAAACTTTTCTTTTTACCAAGATGAAACATTAAAAAGAATAGTTTTAATGATTAGCAAATTTGTTGTGCAACCTCCTTACTAGGTGCATTAAATAAATAAACATAATACAATAATCTACTTGAGTAACATTTAATGACGAGTACAGTTTTATGAAGGGATTTTACCTTTTCATAAAAGCTAAAAACTATTTATCTATATTTAAAATAACATGAACTTTATGCACTATAAAAAGATTAATTCATAATCCATTTTTTGCATGCAAAAAGAAAAATTATGGTTGGAATACTCAAGTTTGTTAGTGTCGTGATCCTATTTCTTTTCTTATTTCTTGTTACAATAGAAGCTGATGATAGTAAGTTATCTTTTTTTATCATGTATTGATTTCTTTTTTACTTTGTCGTTCGTAAACAAGTTTTTTCTCAAGTTTTAATAACATTATTTTATTTTATTTTTTCATTCCAGAACATTCAAAATGTGAGAGAGATGATGATTGCCCAAAAAATCTGTATCCGTATTTTGTTAGTGAATGCATTAATAACAAATGTGAATGGTTCAGAAAAAATATATATGATTCTATGATTACTTAACCCACAAGAGTATACAATTCCATATAAAGTGGAATAAGTTATTTTGCTAGCAAAAGAAATATGCAATAAACTTTATGATATAGTACTATTTCATGAGTTGTAGTTTAGTTATTGCGTTGACACCTGATTGATATATATATATATATATATATATATATATATATATATATATATATATATATATATATATATATATATATATATATATATATATATATATATATATATATATATATATATATATATATATATATATATATATATATATATATATATATATATATATTGATATATTATTTTTTATTTTATAATTCTTGCCATTATTATTTTGTACACAAAGATGATACTAAGATGACAAAGAATATTATTGAGATTGTCTTCTTCTTTCTAAATTTTTAGAAGAATCACCTTACCATCTACACTAGGAATATAACACATAATTTCCATCTCACGCCAATACGAATAACTTCAATAATAAGATTGAAAAGTAACTTATATTTAACTTCAAAACCTATATTTTATTTTTCTGTCATAATACTATTTCATTAATCATTTTTAAACACTTCAAATTACATTTACTTTACCTTTAAAAGACGTCCAAAGGATCCTTATCAAGGACAATTGAATTGATTGACAAGTAGAACACTTAAATATGTACCAAATCTTCATGCTCATCCAATAAACATAATCTAAAACCCACAACATCTTGATTAAAATAAAATAATGCATCTAAATTACATTTTAAAGAATAAAATGGTGGTTTATATCAACTTACCTTCTTAGGAGTCATACAACTGAAGTTACATTTCAAGTGTCTTTTTTGGACTTGAGACAATTTTTAAAATATTAATACCACAAGCTGAAATTTTAAAAAAACATTATCCAAATTTTTTAATTTCTCCTTGTATTGATAAAAAAAAGAATATGTGTACGTGTTTTTCCCACAAGGCCATGAGAACTCAAAGACCTTTGTAGGTATATTACACTATATGGTGGTTAGGACTTGTCCACGGAGATGAGAAGCCATGAACGATGGTGTTTTATAGTGGTTTTTGGTGTCCCGTTTACGTGAGATGAGAAGCCCTGTAGGTGAATGACGTGCTTAAGTGTAAGCGTAAATAGGGTGTGATACGTTTGCTTAAGATTTGCTCCTTCTTTAGTCTTATGATAAAGCTGATATGAACACTCTATTTGGTCGTAAAGTTGTGGTGTTCAGTGGTGATTTTAGGAAAATTCTACATGTTATACCAAAAGGAACTAGTCAGGAAGTTTTGCACGCTACAATAAACTCATCATACTTATGTGATTCATGTGAAGTTCTTACATTTAACAAGAATATGAGACTTCTAAGTGGTCAATCAAATTCAGATAATGATGAGCTAAAGCAATTTTCTGATTGGGTTTTGGGTATTGAAGATGGTTCAATTGGAGATTCTAATGACATTGATATTACACTTGATATTCCACAAGACTTGCTTAATACAACAAATAACACTCATATTGCGACAATGGTTGAAAGCACATATTCTTCTATTTTAGATAATATTAACGAGATATATTTTTTCCAAAGTAGGGCTATATTGGCTCAAAAAAATACCAACTTTGATATGATTAATGATTATGTGTTGGATTTATTTTCGGGCAAAGAAAAAACATATTTTAGTTAGGATAGTCTATATTCATTCAATACAGAGATTGATGTAGTCGATGCCATTCACACACCAAAATTCTTGAAAACCATTAATATTTATGGAATCCCAAACCACAAGTTAAAAATTAAAGTTCGGGTACTAGTAATGTTATTGTGCAATGAAACTCGCCTGATAATCACCAAGATGGAAAAATATGTTATTGAAGAAAATGTTATATTAGAAAGTAATATTGAAGATAAGGTCTTTATACCTAAGTTGTCCTTGACACCACTCGATATCCAAATTTCTTTCAAATTTTAGCGAAGACAATTTTGATTGGTTGTTTCTTTTATAATGACAATTAATAGGAGCCAAGGTCAATCACTAAATAATGTTGGATTTATATTTCTTCATCTGTTATTTCACACAGTCAATTATATATGGAAATTTCAAGAGTCACTTCATTAGGAGGTTTAAAGTTGTTGATAACGAATGAAGATAGTCGACATACTAATTCGATATCAAATATAATGTACAAAGAAGTTTTTCAAAATGTGTGACATAAACAATGTGAATCTCATGAAAGCACATGTAATTTGTTTTTTATACATAATTAATATATTTTTATCTACTATTACAATAATCTTAATCAAATATATACAAATTTGAACCAGACCCGTGCCTTGCACATGTCCGATAATGTAATGAAATATAACATTTACATTTAATATTGCAGTTATTACCTACTTCCATTTTCCATCAAATGTACTTTTGAAAACTCCCCAGGCGGTCTATTCTTTTCATGTTTTAAAATTGTCCTATTAACGCACTCTAGTTATCACCATTAACTCATTTTTATGTTATTGTTGTAGATTATGAAATGTCTATAAACTTCTTCGTACATATCCTACTCCAAAGTTTTATAATGCAAGTTATAACAAAATTTGCTGAGATATTTATTTTAATCATATATTAATTGATATTTTATCATCTTTTGTAAAAAAAAAAGAAGCAAATGAAGCATTTAAACAAAAAAACACCAATATTTACATGTTCCTCGATTAGACTTAAATTTATGTAATAAATTGTCTTCAATTTAAAATTTTATCGAATTATCCAAAACATCATTAATTTACGGACATGAATTCTCTCTAGTGAAAAAAATACACCATTCAATTTTAATTTTTATAATTTGAAAAATATAATGTAAATAAAATAAACGGTCCATATTTCACTAAATATTAATGTGACTGAAGATGATCTCCTTCCATGATTTATTATTATTATTATTATTATTATTATTATTATTATTATTATTATTATAGAAAAATCCTAACCAATGTATTCAGAGACATTCTTTAAAAGCTTAAAAAGGTAAGTATTTTTAAAATGCGTGTATTCAATTCTTAAAGAATGTTCGGGGGCATTCGTTAGCATTAGGGTTGGATAAAAACTTGGGACCCGCTATGTTCGATCCAAAATTTGTAAACACGGACGAGTTCAGATGGGTGTTGGGTAAAAAGACTGTAAAATTCGAGTTTCAATGGATTGTTCTGGTCAATTTCGAATGCTAAAAATTGGTCCAACGAAATCCATAACCAATCGAAACTCTGATAGCTCTCTGAATAGGTGTGGATAGACTTTCACATAGTTGTTCCTTGAGACCCACAATTATTAATTAAATGTTATTTAATTAGAAATTTCTTGCAAAACCACTACGCTATTCACGCGTCCTGTATATTTGTATTTAATTTTTGGCTTAGTACATGTTTTAGTCCCTCAACTTAATTTAATATTCCGTTTTAGTCCCTTAACTAAAAAACATTACAAGTTAGTCTCATAACTTCAGTTATGTTATCCTATTTGGTCTCTTTTGTCAATTTATGGAAAAAGAATGTTAAGTTATGGTGACGTGGCGTGACAACAACACCATTAGTATAAATTTGAGTCATCATATGTAGTTAAAAACTGATTCACTATTTAAATTGCGGTGTTTCCAGGAAAATAAATTTTTTGTCGTTTAAATAGTGTATCCATTTTTAACTACATAAGCTGACTCAGATTTGTACCAATGTCTTTACTGTCACGCCACGTCACTAGAACTTATTGTTTTTGTTTGTCAGAAATTGACGGAAGGGACCAAATAGATTAACATAAGTGAAGTTAAGGGACTAATTTGTAATATTTTTTTAGTTAAGGGACTAAAACGAAACATTAAATTAAGTTAAAAGACTTGGTGACTAATTATGCCTTAATTTTTTCATTCATATTCTTTGTCATCTCTCTCTCTCTGTCTCTCTCTCTCTGTCTCTCTCTCTCTCTCCCTCTCTCTCTCTCTCTCTCTCTCTCTCTCTCTCTCTCTCCCTCTCTCTCTCTCTCTCTCTCTAACACCACAATTATTTTCCTCTCTTTCTCTATACAAACATCACACAACACTTCATATACTCAAACACCATTTTTAATTTATGCTCTTAAAACATATAAATATTAATGATGAGAGTTTTCTTTCCCACTATTGAAAATATAGGTTAGTCACATATTAGTCCTAGTGAGATAATAGTATATAAAGTTGTAACCACCTCACTAGAAGGAGACTTTTCATTCATTTGTAATATTTTATATTGATCAATACAAAGATTTTAGAGCTTTTCTCTCTCCACTTCCATGGATGACATGTTTCATAACATGGTATCATAGCTAATATGGTATCCACCTTGCCAAATCTTTCCACTACATTTCTCGGGAAAATTGAATTTTCTCAAATTTTCATTCTCTTTCTCGTTCTATTTCTATTTCCCTTTTCTCAATTCGTTTACTTCATTCTGATTCTTCTATTTTTTCTCGATTCGATTGCCTTTGATTTGTTTCAATTTGATTATGTTTTCCTTCGTATGAGATTCATTTTCAATTGACTTTATTTCCAATCCATATTTGTATTTCCTCTGCTTCCTTTTTTCGTTTTCCCTTCATTCATAGGGTTTTAGTTTCGTTCATCAAGCAAAACCAACAATCTTCATATTTTGGCTTTGGATTCAATTTTGTTTCCAATTTCTTGATCTTGAAATTAACACTAAATACTGAATTTTATATGAGGTTTATGCTTGAATATCTGCACCCGATCAAGTTCGTTGGATTTAAACTCACCAAACTGATCCAATTTAGATTTGTTGGTTTTGTGATGATTTTGGATTTTGATGTTAATTGGTACAATTGGAAGGATATATGTTTTTTTTCTTGTTAAAGTCTGCAACAACATCATGTTCTACAAATGAGATATAATTTTAGTTAAATATTTGAGATATATGATTTTTTTTTGGAAATTCTACTATGAATGATGCAATGGGGTGAATGAATGGGCACATATGCCAACCTATATGTTTTGAACGATTTTGTCTTGCTTGTGCTTGAAATTGAGCTTGAAGCATATGTTATTAAGTAAGATGGATGAAACATACATCAATACTGCTATTGTAAAGTCTCTTAACACTAATTTCACATTTTGGGATTGGAAGTAGTGTGAGTAAATATGAGTAAAAATGGACACCCCTTACTTCATATGTAGACTTTGATACATGTGGGGTATATATAATTGATTTGGTCTTGTTGAATCAACTGCTGTTACAATTACCAATACAGTTGTTGGTTTAACTACAACATTGATAACTCAACTTGTTTAGACCCCAGTTGATGTTGTGAGTCAAAGGTTGATGATTCAAGATGTATGTAATTCACGTGATCATATGCATCTTATGTTAGATTAGTTAATGACTAATGTTGTTGGTTGCACATGAACTAGTTTCTCCATAAGAATGAAGATTGAAGATGATTTTTTGTTGGAATTATCTTATGGTTGTTATGATGCAGTAAATTGGCTAAGACTTGCAGTTTTCTGCTTCTTGTTGAATATGTTTGCCGTTAGGATATGTTATTTGTTTGGAGTTTGGAATATGTAATGATGTTTTAAAGTTGGTCACCTTAGAACCTTCTTCATTTTTCTTCTATTTCATTTGAAATTTTAAAAATTCTGGAAATGCCTAAATGGACCCTACTGAAAGTTTAAAGTCCACAAATAAGGATTAACAAGATTCTGTTGTGTTACATCAACTGCAAGCATGTTTCTTTGCGTATGATTTTGCCTCATTATTGGAAGCTTTCGATTCTTGGTCTATGGTTTGAAGACACATCAACATGCATACGTTTCTCTTATGGTTTGAAGACACATTTACATGGATATACTCTTCCATTGACCTATTGATTTGTTATTTGTTGCCCTATTTGATGCAAGTGTTTAGCCTTATTGGCTTGTTGTGAGCTTTTATCCATGGTGGTTAAGTATTCATTTGAGTTTCTGCTATGAATGGTTAAGCATTGTTGTTGTGCTTCTGTCTTGAGTGTATTGTACTCTTGATGGTTACACTTTGTGCCTTAATTGGCTTTGATGTTATGCTTTTACCGAATGGTTAAATTTTAATGTCTAATTTTTGCTTGGTGGTTAAGTATTTAGCCTCATGGCCGTGTTGATGTTGGCTTCTGCTCGATGGTGGTTAAACAATGATTTCATTGTATTTTCCTTTGGTTGATGTAATTTTCCATTGCTCATTCCAAATTGGAAGTGTTATATACACCTTCCAAATTGCGGGAGACTATTGAAAATATAGATTAGTCACATATTAGTGATAGTGAAATAATAGTATATAAAATTGTAATCACCTCACTAAAAGAAAACTTTTCATTCATTTGTAATATTCTATCTTAGTCAATAGAAAAAGTTTGAAACTTTTCTCTCTCTATCCATGAATGCCATGTTTCATAACACTCACCATTTTTAATCTCGTAAACATATATATGCAAAATATGCGGCAGTGGGTTGAAATATCAAAACCGTCTGTAGCCAACCGTTGTCCACCCCTAGATGGCATGCGCATGATCCGTTATTACACTTAAAAAAAAATGTAGCATCATATAGACAAGTGGGGCCACTGGGTCCACACCTTTAGCTGAACACTGCTTCCAAACTCAGTTAAATGTAGTTAATAACTAATTCATCTTTTCTTTCACCACCACTATCAATTTTCTTCATTTCAATAACCATGGCTACAACTCTTTCACTTTCCTTCTCCTTAGACCCTCAAAACCGCTTCAACATCACCACCACCACCACCAAAACGACTCGTCGTTTTACATTCTCATCTCTTCCTCATAGAAAACCCCTAATCCCAAATCCCCACTTCAAACTCTCCTCTTCTTCCCATTCCCAATCCCAAACCCTAACCGAACCCATCATTCAAACAGGTAAATTCCTCACAAACGACGAACTTGACAAACTCCAATTCCTCTCCTCCTTCCTCTACTCACAGCAACTCGAATCCGGTACGGTTTGGGTTCGAGTCATGAGAGACAACGAAGTGGATCCCATTGTGTGTTTACTCGCGGATTCGTTTTCGGAATCGATGATGTTTCCGAAAGGGTATATCAATGTGTTGAGGTTTCTTGTGAAACGGTATTTGGTTGACCGAAGGACTTCGATGCCGCATATGGCGACGTTGGTTGGGTTTTATAGAGGGGTTGTTGATGGGGAAGATGGAGAAATGCAGTTGGCGGGGACTGTTGAGATTTCTTTTGATAAAAATGGTGCTAATGCTTCGATTCCTTCGCCTACTCCTCCTAGGGATTCTCCTTACATTTGTAACATGGCTGTGGATAAATCTCTCAGAAGGTAAAAAATTACACACTATAGGGTCAATTTGTTTTTTTTTGATTATGCAAGAGTAAATTTTACCCGTAGAATGCATAGTTAATTTGAAGAGTGAATAGGCAAATTGGTGCTTGAAATTGCTAGCATTGATAAAACTAGATATTTTATCCGAAATTGACACCGACTTGTGATTATGTGTAATTTATTCATTTTTTAAAATTATTATCGGTGCCGATGTGTTAATGCAGTGTCGTGTTTCAGCGTCCATGCATCGTAGGTAGTGAGTAAGACGAAATAGTTCATTCTCTAACCTCTATTATAGAGCCTATGGCATTGCACGCCAAATGAACATGTAACCTTCAAACTGTATGGCACGCCAAATGAACATGTAACCTTCAACCTGTATGGCACGCCAAATGAACATGTAACCTTCCACATGGATCACACAATAGTATCATAGCATACTAAATTTTTGTAACCTCAGGATTCAAACACACTAAATGATTTTTCTATCATATATTTCATATGCAATTTAATCTCTGATAGTGTGGAATCTAGGTGGAAGGCCACATATTCGTTTGCAACGTCAGTCATCAAGAATAGAAGTTAAGAGAGCGGCCATTTTGAATGAGTCGTTACAATTTCAGCAATGTATTTGCCAATTCACAAACTTTTTGGACTAGGTTGATTGATACTCATAATTTCGAGGATCAATTTGCATATTCACTCTAATTTGCATATTCCTCAACTTTGCATTTCCTTGGTAAAATTAGCTCTAGGGCCAAGAACCATGACACTAATTTGACCAACAGAATACATATTCTGGGACTAATTTGATTGGCTAAATGTATATTCAGGGTATGAATGTTTAGTTTCCATTTTTCAAAGATTAAGGCTTCGTTGGTTTGGTTTGGGTGATGAATAACTTTCTAAGAGTGTGTTTCTGGTTATTAATTCCCTTCAGGAGGGGCATTGGATGGCACCTTCTAAAGGCAAGTGAGGAATTGATTTCTCAGATGAGTTCATTGGGAGAAGTTTACTTGCATTGCCGAATGATTGATGAAGCTCCATTTAACATGTATACAAAGGCTGATTACAAAATTGTAACGACAGATAGTATATTAGTTCTGCTGATGCTGCAGAGACGCAAGCACTTGATGTGCAAGAAACTTCCCCTCATAAGTCCGCCATCAGAAACAGATGTGTCATGGTCTGATGAATAAAAAACTACGTGTATGTGTTCAAGACTGCTTAATATTTTGATGTAATTTTTCCATCATCCCTAATTGTTGATAAAAGGCCACATTTATGTCAAGCTTGCACATAATCTTATACACAAAATGTTTCCCATGATCAAGTTTATATTATATTTGTGGGTTTTTTTCTTTCTTTTTTGTTTTGATTTTGTTTCAGTAATGTTAGCAAAGATGATTGCAGTGATTATAATTTGACTGGAGGATGAAGATTGGTATCAAGCATCCTTATATACTCACTTACCTGTAGGGAAAAGACCTGCTGTTTTGCAGGTAAATTACAAAAGAATGTTTTCTAATTTCTTTCTTTACTTCCTGGCTTTGACAGATAACTGATGAAAAGATTGTAAAGCTGGTCCTTTGTCACAAATTACCAGGTTAGGTACATCGTTCTCTTTTGATGAACCTACTAACATTAGAGATGCATGGGAAATATACATAAAATTGGCTCTGGATTTCTTCAATTCAATCAAAACAGGGGTTTGTTTATGCATCAAGGATTTATATATTGGTCCTTAAGTTTGAATGTGGCACATTTGATCGTTCGAACTGAACCATTCATGGTCAAAACATGTAGGACAAGGGTGGTCGACTCTTGTCACTGTCTCTTAGGTACTCCTTTCAAGTAGTCGGAGGTGCGGGTAGAAGTAGGACGGGTGATAATGTGGCTGGAGATTAAAAAAGAAAAGGCTCGTTTAAGATTTGCCCGCAGTGGACTTAGTTCTTAATCTTGTAAGATCATCAAGTTAGTTATCTTTGTACATAATTGTGCAAAATACTAATATTAATTGGTCTGGTGTATATATATGGAAAAGTACCAAACATAGTTCACTCTGTTTATTTTCAACAAGAAATCACCATAATTCTGGCGTCTAAACTTATGGTGTCATTAGATCAGTCTTAAACTATGCATAACCATTCCCAAGCCTTTTGAATTTGTATAGATAATCATTTGGATCTCTTTTACACAATCTGCCATTGAAGGCCGCTCATTACTTTCAGTTCGTACACATCTTGATGCCAGATTGGCAAACATGACTATAGACTGAATGGTGTAAGAGTTTCGAGCCATCTCCGGATCTATCACCTTACGGAGCTTCTTGCGATCATTCAGTATGTGCCTCACCTGCATATAAATATAAAATATATTAAAGTCTTGCTGCTGCACGTCTTAAATTCTGGAACTTGTGAATTTAGGATATGTGCTTCTGTTCTCAAGAACAAGAATGGCCTATGAAAGATACCCCAGAAAATTACCAATTACCAGTAATGTCGAGTTATTTTTGTATAAATTTATGAAATGAAGAAAAATCACAATTGCGAATTTCAAGTTCTCACATATGGTCTTTATTGCTTTGGAATCCCTGTGGAAGCCTTGTGTTAATGAGCGTGTGTTCACTTCTTACCTGTAGTACAAGGTTTTGATCATTAGGACCTTGGTTTAGATCTACAGCTCGTCGTCCAGTCAAAAGCTCCAGAAGAACAACACCAAAAGCATAAACATCACTTTGGAGAGTGAGTTTTCCTGTCTGTTGTCAAATGAAGTAAATTAGTGTGAAAATACAAATGTAGCAGTAAACAGATTCTAGATATAAGAAAATAAAAAGTTAAAGAGAATTTAGACATATTAACATTTGATTTGGGTTATAGATAAACAAAGTCTATTTATCCTTTTTTGATTGAGTTATGCTCCTTTCAGGTCATACCCCAGTAAAATAAAAGGAAACTGAAAGACTTAATTGGAATTGGATAAAATTTCAGTTTCAGACTTTTAATGCAGATCAGATTTTGAAAGTTAAGCCAACTTTTACTGGATGAGTTTATGTTGGATTGCTAACTTAATTTGAGTTATTAATTTATTCTATGGTGGCTTAGCCATTCACAACAGGTTAGTAGTTGGTGTTGCATTGCTGTTGCTCAATAAATGATTTAGCTCACTAAGTACAGTATGCATGACATTAAAATATAAGTTAGGTATATTGTGCATGTAATGTTATCCTCTTTTGCAGCAGTAGTGGATCTATGGTGTTTGAAAATATGAAGCTGATTAAACCACATGCTTGTGATAATTATTGCATAAGAATTTTATATATACTGGATATTGCAAATCTATTTTCTTATCTTTATGACTGAATAACATGAAGAAATGTAGAAGAAACGGTCTGAACATCGAATCTTGAAAGTTGAAGCAATTGCATTTTTTTTTGTTCTTGGGGAGGGTGGGTGGATATAGACATAGATGCGTACCGATGTATACTCGGGATCAAAGTAACCAAAGGTACCAAGCACTCTGGCAGTCACATGTGTCTCCTGTCCTTCTGGCATTAACTTGGCGAGCCCAAAATCAGATATCTACATGAAGACTTAATTATAGTTCTTACATATTATTGTTAGAAATATTATAATAAGTCATTACTACGATTTTATTTATACCTTAGCTTCATAGTTGGCATCTAAGAGAATGTTGGTAGATTTGAAATCTCTGTGAACAATAGGAATTCCAACATCAGAACTTGAATGGAGATAAGCAAGCCCTTTTGCAGCTCCCAGTGCCACCTGTAGTCTTTGAGGCCAATCAATGTTTCTTTCTCCAATTCCTAAAATTTTAGAGTAATAGAAGCTTGATGTAAGAAATTTTGATACTTGTGTAGAGTTCTTGGGTAAAAATAACAAAGTAACAAACCATTCAAATGATCTTGCAGGTTCCCATTAAGCATATATTCATATACTAAGAATCTGTGCTTTCCATCAGCACAATATCCTATCAAGGAAACAAGATTTGGATGGCTCAGTCTGCTCAAAATGTCAACTTCGACTCGGAATTCACGTTCCCCCTCTGCTTCTTTTATTGCTGGAAGCTCCATTTTCTTGATTGCTACAACCTTCAAAGGGAGACATATTGTTGTATCAGTATGTATTTATTTTCATCAAGCTAACACATTTTGAACCATTTTTGTAAATCTTGACAATCTTCTGTCTGGAAGCTACATCTGATGTTAACAAAACCTTGAAAATCATGATGAATTCTTGAGGGCTATATAAACTTACGCGCAGAACACATTACCTCTCCTGACCGCAAAGTGCCTCGGTAGACTTTGCCAAATCCTCCTTTCCCAAGCAGATTTTCTTCACTGAATGAACATGTTGCCTCTTCCATCTCCTTGAGTGTATAAACAGATGATCCATGCAACCTCTTCGTAGGACGCGGTGCTTTATCATCAAGTTGCCAAAGTTGTGCAGGTTTGTAAACCCCTGGATAGTGTATAAATCTTACAGATTAGTTGTGCAATGAAATAGCATCATAAAATGCATAAAAGTTATAACACTAGAAGAAAATGAAGGAAAAGAAAATACATGGATCGGTATGATCTTGAGATTTGCTTCTTCGGCGCTTGTTCCAGGCTGAGACCAAACCGAATGGCATGATTAGCTTCTCTATCTATTTTTTTTCTCAGTTTAAGGATTAAAATGTTAGGTTTTAACTTCTAACATAGGAAACATACAATTGAATAGATATGTTTAATTTCATTACACACTCAGTAACTACCCTACATGTAGATGTTGCCTATAGAACTTCCAAGTAAACACTTTTTTGGTACTATGGGTGTGAAGTAAGTAATTTCAGAGCTGTTATTCCCATATAAAAGTAATTTTGATAGCATGAAAAAATCCTCTATAAGGGGAATACGTATGAAACAAGTGAAGTTAGATTAGAAGAATACTTAACAAAACATCTTCCAACAACAAATGGAGAGAGACAGAGATATTGTACTTTAAGCTTAAGAGAAAGATTAGAAAAGTAGGTATTGCTTACTTTAATGGTTGGGGGGCTGTATGTAGTTTGACAAGGAAATGGGAACTGCAGCATCATTCTCCATGTTAATCATCTCTTATACGTTTTACCGTTTACAGATTGAAAATTAATGGTTGTTGAGATGGCATTTTCATTTGTTCTCTTCATTATAAATTTCTTGTGTTACCTTATTTCTAAATCTTTCTCTTGGATGGTGCAACCGTCATTGTTTATATTAAAGTCTCTCATCATCACCTTTTGACGATTCTTTTTTCTAGCACTAGTAGTAGTAAGAAAAATAAAAGAATTTATATCTTTTTTATCGTCCATTACCTATATATAAACCACTGATATTATTTACTTTACTATAAAGTACTGAAGGATTTTTCTACTTAAAATTACCTTAAAAAAAAAAGATATCAGGGATTTTTTGTTACAAAAATATAGTTTGGGTGTACTTAGGGTACTGTATTATTTTGATTCCTCAACAATTCTTCTGTAAATTTAGTTGCTTAATATTTCCATTTTTGTGTT
This sequence comes from Lathyrus oleraceus, assembly GCF_024323335.1. Taxonomy (NCBI): domain Eukaryota; kingdom Viridiplantae; phylum Streptophyta; class Magnoliopsida; order Fabales; family Fabaceae; genus Lathyrus; species Lathyrus oleraceus. The sequence continues at coordinate 332,405,782 of NC_066580.1, read as the reverse complement.
CCTGATATATTTCCTGCTATGAAGATAATCAGAATCAAATATTCCTTTTTTTTATGTTGTAGGAGTTTAAAATTTAACCCTAAATGGTTTCATAATTATTGCTAGCATAGTAGTTGTTTTCTTCATAAAATTTATAAATTTCATTTCCAATTAAAATTTCATACACTAAATTGGGTTCAAATTTTATTAAGCTCACAGACTAATTATCTAGAAGTTTTTGTTCTTAATATAATAACATCTTTTCTTAAACACTAATATTATTTTATTTATGCCTAAACACATTTTATTACGCTTAAACACTAATACCATTTAATAAAAATCTAGATTCTTTTCGTCTTCCAACACTAATATCTTGTTTTGAGATGTTCTTTTTATAATGAAATTTAAAGACATGCTTATGAAAGGTATTCTTATTCCTGGTCAATAAAGTAAAATATTTTTTTCAAGATAATTATTTCTTAGTGGTATGAGATGAGAGGCTTTCAACTAATGAGATGAGAGTCTCGACACATTTTTACGTAGCATTATGATCTCATTAACGAAAGACATGTATGTTGTGTGAGTTAAACCATAATCTATGTTGGCAAAGCTCGATTGAAGAGACACATGACAGATATATTTAGCATGTGTTTGGTCGATAAAAGAGTTCTCTAAACATGGTATATCATCCGATTCAATGTTAGTGTTGGTATTATTATTATTTTTTTATAAAATAAAAATGTTGTAAAGGAAATATTTAAGAACACTGTTTCGTTAGAGCAACTTGAGGGTTAGGGTTAGTGATTCCCGTTTTTTCTCTAATCAGCTTAAAACACAGTGATTTTGAATTTGTTAATAGTTGAATCAACTTGATTTTTGTACACAGTGTTTGTGAGACAAATGGTACATTTTCACTGTTAGTATAGTTGAAACAAGCTCCAAGGAAGGAAATATCGTGTTCACACAACACCATATTTTTTGAGATGTTCTGCAAGGGGGTGAAAGAAAATTTAGTTGGCATGGGTTCCTCCGGTGCCGACCACCAACTAATGGGTTTCTTTCTCAAATAACTTCTATGTCTCCATCTCAACTCCAATCATAAAAGAAATCTTTTGTACAAACTCTTCAAAATGTGTGACATTATCGATTTCTAATTTTTTCAATCTTTGTCTAAAAAGTAATCGTCTCTCAATTAAGATATTTAAAGAGGCTTACAAAGCATGATTCGAACTATGCATGCATAACTTATATGGGAGGTTGATCAATAGTAAAGGTAACATGTTACTGAAAGCATTAGAATTATGTGACATTCATGAAATTGTAGAGTCCAATCACTAATTGGAATTTAACTCCTTGGGGACATGACTATTTTGAACTTATAATCAAATCATGAGAGGATCTCAACAAAATTTAGAGGGTAGGAATATGAGATGTTAAGTCCTCGCTCATGCATTTATCTATGTGAATGTCTGAGTTTAAACTAAAAAACTTGAAGATTCACATGCTCAAGTGTGGTTGTGAATGCATGATTTTTCCTTAAAGTATTGGGAATCAACTACTTTATTTGTATTTTATTATGACATTGACATTCCTTTATCAATTAACGAGTTTAGAAGAAAAGAACTTGTGATTATTTTGTGTGTGTGCAGATAGACCTTAACATGTTAGATACTCTCCATGATCGTATTTTAGTGGAATGAGAGGGTTATGCTTTCTTTGTTGAATTGAATACGAGAGTTTACCTTTTTTGTTTGTGTGTGTGCGCGCGCACGTCCGTGTATGTGTGAGTGTGTGTTGGTCATAATATTAATAAATGTTGGAAGTTGAAAGACAAGATTGTTGAGAAACTCCAAATTAAAAAATCTACAAGATACACACCTAAAAAGTCCAAACAAGCTATATCAGTTAATGAATGTGTGAAGGACATAGATAATGATGAATACGTAAATGTCATAGTGAATAACCTAGTGAATGATGAATATATAAATTTGAATAAGGCATGAAATCATACTCTTGAAAATGATATAGAGAAGGATGGATCTGTTGTCACTATTCAATCAAAGAATAAGCTTAATGTTTGAAATTTTGTTCTTAAGGGACATATGTTGGATCAAATGTCTAAGTCAATAAGTTCAACATCTTAAAATAGAACTGACAGATAATAAAAAAATAAATAATAAATCATATGGCAAATAAAGAACACAAGAGAATTATTAGTTCAACGCAACATCACCTATATATAGGGAGCTTCCAACCCAAAAAAAAATCGACTCTCAAAGGAATTAGTACAAAGTATCTTAGATGAGCAACCCTTATTTAAAGCCCATCTTAGTTTTACCCGTGATTTCTACTTAGGACTCCCCCTAAATATGAGACCCCTCTCTCAATCACTAACCTTAGTGCTCAATACAACAAACCAAATATTGATTTTTTGAATTACAACTCAACTATCAAATCAAATTCTATGCATTTGGATAAGAATGCAGACGCTAGAGTGGTGCATAAACAACAATACAAACAAAAGACTCAAAATAGAAATCCTAGCACAAAGATCTTCAATACTTGCACATCCTTCAAACGTTAGGTTTGAGTCTCTTTAAATAACAATGCACCTGCTGGACTTTTCTCCAATGGGTATTTGATTTGAGATCAACAGATTCGAAGGAGATTTTGTTAAGATTTTTTTTCAAAAGCATCCACCAAAAATATTTGATTTGAATTTAAATCACCATAAAATTATATTTGATATATATTATTAAATATTTCAAACAAATCTCATTAATAGATTGCTAATAATTTTTTAAAGCAACGAGAATCTCGCTCTGAAAATAATAGAAACACATACTAGTCACGAACAAATCATGGTCTGCAGACGGGCGAAGATGTTGCACGCATGCTCGAACATCTTATCCCACATGTTGCATAAGAATATCCAAATATCTTGTTGTTGAAAAGTATATTTTCGGAAAATATTTTAATATCGTATCCACAGAGATTGGTTGTTATTACCGCCGTTCTATAATCCAAATTGTTATAAGTTTATTAAGTAACCAAGTTGTTTTGTTTGAAAAGTTATCTTTTGAGTAAAATATCACTAAAGCAATAAAATGGTTTTAATCAAATGTAAAAGGCTTGGCAAGATTGGAGTTCACTATTCAAATTGCTTATGATTCCTTATGAAAACTATATAGATTCAAGATTATTGATGATGTTCAAGTATCCTCTCAATATCATTTATGTCTAAATGATATTATGATAATCACTATATTAATCTTTAGACGATTTCTCCACCTAACTATCAATATAGCAATCTTTAATGGTTGATACAAAAGAAGAGTAGTGAATAAATCTATTTCTACAACTTATTCACTACTTGAAAATATATTTTATGTCAAGACTTAAATAATCTCTTTCAACAACTACTCAAATCTCATATTCAACTTAGGGCAAAACTATCATTCAATACATCAACAATCTTTTATCATATATAAGAGTTAAATGGAATACATAAGCAAATAAGAATAGCTACTACCTCAAATCTTGACAAAATGGGGTTTAGCTCCTCATCATCATGTTGGAAAGCAAAAGGCAATGGAGAATAAAACTCTGTTTTTCTCTTACAAAATATCAAGTTATCAATGAATGAATGAACAATTTCCATTCTGTTTTCTAAAAAGGGTTGACCTTTCCTAAAATGCACATTTTCATCTAAAGCTGGAAAGCCCCCTAAAACAGACACAGAAATGGCAAAACACAACTGGCCTTGAAAACAGCATACTTGGCCAAAACAGCTTGCTGGATTCGCAAGCTTCGCGTCGTGAAGGAAGTTCGCGGCGCGAACTGAAGCTACTTCAGCTTCCTTGACTTGCAAGCTTCATCCAAATAGTCTTCCAAGTGGTATTCTTCAAAATTAGGCCTCCAAACTGCATTCAACATTTCTTCCAAATTATGATTATGCATTCCAAAGCTCTCTTGTCCAAAAATTCTACAAAACTAACAAATATGTGAAATAACAACTCAAAACAAAATAAATTAAACCTAATTGCATTTATACAAAATAGTGAGAATAAAAGTGTGTAATTACATCAAAAATTGGTAAAAGGGACCAATAAAATTATATAAAAAGTAGTACTAATTGGTCCCTAACAACTCTCCCCAACTTAGCATTTTGTTTGTCCCTAAACAAAAGTTTCCACCATCACAACCAAAGCAATGACACAAAAGATTGAAACAAGGATTAACCAAGGACATTCAAATGGTTCAAAAGTGTTTGGCACTTTCTCAATCCACCTATCTCAATTCTAGACAAAACATGAATAAGAGAAATGGTTGAGTGCAAAAATCATACCAAGGAATTCAAAACCATGTATGTCAAAATTGAATCAAACTTACACATACATCATAATAATGATGAATAACATGAAGGGTTACTTTCACTCATCCAAGCAATTAAATCAACAACAACTCAAATCATGCGGTCATCAAAGCAAATACCAAATCATGTGAAAAATGAGAATCAAGAGGTCTTTCAAGGGTTGTAATGTGGCTTGGGTTATAAGAAAGGATATGATTAAGAGAATTTAACAAAAATGCCTATCTTAAGGGAGCATTCCCAAACATTCAACTTTATACAATTTCCATTTCTTTGATACCCGTCTTTTTTCTTTTCTTTTTCTTTTCACATCCACACAACCATGAGCATTTACTTTGTTTTTTCTTTCTTTTCTTTTTCTTTACTCTATGGTTTCAAGGGTGATTTCTTTTTCTTGTTTCTTTTCATACTTTCACCCTTTCATAAAAAACTCACTTCTCCAAGTTTCTAATCAACTTTTTTTTCTTTTTTTTACTGTCCCCAACTTTAGATTCCAAAACCAATTTTATTCAATAATGCTCCCTACTTAGACATAAGCAAAAGGCAAAATTTGCAATTAACTCGGTTTGAGGGTTCAATTGACACGAAAGAAATTAGGATTCATTTATTCACAAAATTTTCAATTGATTTTACACTTATCAATCAAATGAATCCTAAGGTAAGCTCAAAGGGGGTTAACTAAGGATCACTCCTCACAAGGTTAGTTGATTCAAACTTTTTGGTCAAGTAGTTTTTCTCATAACAAACAATGCCTCTATCATTTTCAAAATTTTCACACAAAAATAGATTGATGCATGATTTAGCATGATAAGAATGAGTTGAAATAATGCTCGGTTTCCCGCATTTTAGTGTACAATGGAAAACTTCCTCACAATTGGTTAAGTCCTATCTTGATTCAAAAATGACATATATTTCAATGAATTTATGATATGGAATTTGCACACACCATCAAACTACTCATGTTAAGTCTAGAAAGCGATAAAGTGTACCTTGAAATGCCGACACTAATTCTTATCATCACCACTCGAAGTGTCCTATGCTTCTTTCTTTGCGAACATTTCTTGGTTGCTTTAAGCTTGACTTAAGAGTAAGAACAATTAAACAAAAAATTGTTGGTAAACCAAATTGATTGTAACCCACTTAAATCTCAAAGAGTATTCATGCAATTATCAAAACAACTAACAAACCAAAGTTTTGGTGAACTAGAGCCACCCAAAAGTACAATCAAAATTTTACAAAAGCAATAATAATACAAAGAAAACTTAAAATAAACACAAACTCCTCAAATTCAAAAATTCCTCAATCTTCCTCCTCTTGGCCACCATCAACAGATCCAAGGACGTCCTCCATCTCATCATTATGGTTTGCACCACCTCCTGCACCCCCCATAAAAGCTGGCCTGTCCTCAGGCCAATTAGCATAAGCAACATAGTCCGCTTGGGAAGGAAATGTGCGGGCTTCAGGTGCAATGAAAATGTTCTGAAATTGTTGCTGCATAGCATCAAAGATGAATGATTGAGACCTCCTGGAGGCCTCAAAGCTCTCACAGCAATAATTGGCAAACGCCATCTGGTCGAAGACTGGAGTAGGGCGGGCTCGGGGTCTCGAGGACGAAGTCCCAGCTCCTTCGGTTCTGTCCATCTGGCTTTGGCAGAACCTATTAAGATAAGCATCATTAATCACACTAGTAATAGAGAAATGTACTTCATCCGGAATGGGAACATGTGCCCATCGGCAAAGTCCCATAATCAGCCCCGAGTATGCAAGCACACCTGCTTTACCACCAAATTTTGTTCCGCTTATAGCCATCTTGCGCATTTCCCCCGCTATGATTGATGCTACATCCACAGATTTTCCGATCATGATGTAATACAACAAACACCCTACATCCAAAGGGATCGTGGTGCTGTGGCTCCTTGGCCGGATATTGTTCAACAACAGCACCAGAAATGCCCTTGCTTCCAGATTCAGATTTTCTCTTTTCCATGACTTTGGAAGTCCTTGATCATTTAAGTCAAATGTCTTTCCTGCAAGGCACAAGGTATCACTCACCGCCGGAAGATCCCAAACGTTAGCCAATTCCTGGGTACGATACTCACATATGCAGATACCAAGAACACTCCTTAGTGAATATGTCAACTAAATATTTTTCAATTGCTATATGCTCAAGATCTATAATTTTATCTTCCACAAGTTCCCTAATGAAATGATGAAGAATGTCAACATGCTTGGTTCTACTGTGTTGGAAAAGATTCTTTGAAATATTAATAACACTCAAGTTGTCACAGAATAATGTCAAAACATCTTGTTCGATATTGTACTCTTTCAACATCTATTTCATCAAGAGCAATTGAGGGCAACTGTTCCCTAGACATAATGTACTAAACTTCTATAGTTAATAATGAGACACAATTTTTCTTCTTTCTAAACCATGAGATTAAATTGTTACCAAGAAAAAAAAAACATCCACCAGGAGTACTCTTTCTATCATCAGCACTCCCAGCCCAATCAATAGCACACCACCTTACTAGTATTCATTTGGTACCATGTGAATAGAGAATACCATAATCACAAGTCGAATTTATATACTTCATAATTATATTCACTTAAGTAAGATGACTAGCCTTGGGTTTAGCTTGATATCTAACATAAATACCTAAGAAAGAAAGTAATGTCAGGCCTCCTTGCTATGAGGTAGAGAAGTCTGGCAATCGTTTTTCTGTATAAACTTTGATCTACATCAAAACCTGATGACTTCTAGAAAAGTGTATCGATAATAATGAAGTAATAAAAATATTGAATCCACATGGACTGCTTCTAACAAGGCAAAATATGTGCAATGTATAAAAACTAGTAAAAATGGAGGGGGGGTCGAGTTTTAATACGAAAAGTAAATAAGAGATTAAACAGAATCACGAAAGCGGTCAAGTTGTGTTTTATAATCCCCTATTTCTCTATTGTTGATGTTTGATGCCTTGTATGAATGATCTTACCACTTTAATCCCACGACGAATTAACAAAACCGTTATAGCTGATACATCACAAAATAACTCACTAACCACTACTCAGAGCTTTCTATCCCTAGTCCGCCAACATAAGCAGGGTTAGGCGATGCACAAAACGTTAACTCCCTATCCCACTCCCCTTTTATCTTTGTAGATATTGACATTTCTATTTGAAGACATCAAAAGTGTCAATTTTTTCTTTAATTATTTGACCCAAGTATACCTTAAGAAATCACACACACACACACACACACACACACACACACATACACACACACACACACACACACACACACACACACACACACACACACACACACACCCACACATACACACACACACACACACCACACACACACACATACACACAAACACACACACACACACGCACACACGCACACACGCAAACACACACACATACACACACACGCGCACACACACACACATGCCCACACACACACACACATACACACACACACATACGCGCGTGCATTCACTCACACACACACACAAACACAAACACACACACATAAACACACACAGGTCCCATGAGATCCATATGAATTAACTCCAAAACTTTTATGGTGACAATATGCTGAAGCTTTTTGTGGGACATCTTGGTCTACTTGCCTATTTGGAATTCTCCATAAATGTTCCCATCTTCAATCTTGAGCTTTTGAAATCCCCAGATAGCATCTTCAGATATTATCTTTCTCATACTCTTGAGGTTGAGATGACCAAATTTATGGTGCCATAGTTTGGTATCATCCACCTTGGATATCAAAAAAGTTAAGGGCTAGATTTTGTTTTGAGATACCTACAAGTAACCATTGTCTTTGGATCTGGATCCTTTCATTAATAATTCTTGATCTTTGTTGGAAACAATGCATCCTGATTTGTTGAAGATCACATTCAGACATTGATCAGGGTACGCATACACAGTGGTGACACTTCTAACATGAGTTCTTGTTGCATCTGTTATGAGGGTACGCATGTTGAGTAGGATGGTGAGACATGTCTTCCTTCATTAGAAACTCAATTTTCTTCTAAGGAGAAATAAACTTTTTAGTGAGAATTTTGATCTTTTTGTTCATGGAACTGCAATAAAACCCTATATAGCCTTCATGTTCCTAGACTTCTCCACAACTTTCAAGATTTCATCAAACATATATGAACCATTGTTCAACATAGAAACCAATTTTGTCATGATTTCAAGCTTAGAATTTAACAAAGTTACTTCCTTATCCATACCTGGAAGGGTTGAGCTAAGTTTCTCTTTTTCTTGAATGAGAGTACTTATGGTTTTAATTTTTTTTATCTTCTACCATGAAAGCTTCCTCAGACTTGGCATGTAAAATGTTAGACGACATACTTAGATCTAGATGGATGAATAGATCAATAGTTAAAAACTTTGACAAAAATAGTTTTGAAAAATTTATGGTGCGCGGAAGCAAACAGAAGTATCCTTGAGTAAAATCATCTAACCGAACCTGCTGTAAAAAAGCTTGGATATGCGTAATAGTAATCACAGTATGATAATGAATAATAAATTGATCAAATATAATTAATCACAACCAGTTGAATGCAAAGCAACAAGCGTAATCTATTTCCAATGATAATTCATAAAAAAAAATCTATTAAGACAATTTGTCGATCACCTAGTGTGCAATCGATATTGTTTAGAAATTTATGTTGTATTGTTGATCTTAAAATTCAATCACAATCTAAAGGATTATGATCAAATCAACAACACTAATTTCAAAATGTGATAAAAATAAATAAATAGTTTTATATTCAACAATTTTATCTATAAAAAAATTGATGCTTTGATATGCACCATTTATTTAGAGATATGATCTCACCTCAATTATGCATTATTCAAAACAAACATCTTTACTATGGTCCAAAGAGAAAATTTCCTTTTACTATCATGAAAATGTTAAAAAGAATAAATTTAATGATTAGCAATAAAAAGATTATTTTTATTTCTAAATTTTTTTTAAAAAATTGATGTGACGATTCACACCACTTGTTTAGTTATATGAACTCACCTCAATGGTGTATTATTCAAAATAAATATGGTCCAAAGAATTTTTTTTCTTTTTACCAAGATTAAACACTAAAAGGAATAGTTTTAATGATTAGCAAATTTGTTGTGCAACCTCCTTACTAGGTGCATTAAATAAATAAACATAATACAATAATCTACTTGAGTAACATTTAATGACGAGTACAGTTTTATGAAGGGTTTTTACCTTTTCATAAAAGTTAAAAATTATTTATCTATATTTAAAATAATATGAACTTTATGCACTATAAAAAGATTAATTCATAATCCATTTTTTACATGCAAAACGAAAAATTATGGTTGGAATACTCAAGTTTGTTAGTGTCGTGATTCTATTTCTTTTCTTATTTCTTGTTACAATAGAAGCTGATGATAGTAAGTTATCTTTTTTATCATGTATTGATTTCTTTTTTACTTTGTCGTTCGTAAACAAGTTTTTTCTCAAGTTTTAATAACATTATTTTATTTTATTTTTTCATTCCAGAACATTCAAAATGTGAGACAGATGATGATTGCCCAAAAAATCTATATCCGTATTTTGTTAGTATGTGCATTAATAACAAATGTGAATGGTTCAAAAAAGATATTTATGATTCTATGATTACTTAACGCACAAGAGTATACAATTCCATATAAAATGGAATAAGTTATTTTGCTAGCAAAAGAAATATGTAATAAACTTTATGATATAGTACTATTTCATGAGTTGAAGTTTAGTTATTGCGTTGACACATGATATATATATATATATATATATATATATATATATATATATATATATATATATATATATATATATATATATATATATATATATATATATATATATATATATATATATATATATATATATATATATATATATATATATATATATATATATATATATATATATATATATATTATTTTTTATTTTATAATTCTTGCCATTATTATTTTGTACACAAAGATGATAGTAAGATAACAAAGAATATTATTGAGATTGTCTTCTTCTTTCTAAATTTTTAGAAGAATCACCTTACCATCTACATTAGGAATATAACACATAATTTCCATCCCACGCCAATAAGAATAACTTCAATAATAAGATTGAAAAGTAACTTATATTTAACTTCAAAACCTATATTTTATTTTTCTGTCATAATACTATTTCATTCATCATTTTTAAACACTTCAAATTACATTTACTTTACCTTTAAAAGACGTCCAAAGGATCCTTATCAAGGACAATTGAATTGATTGACAAGTAGAACACTTAAATATGTACCAAATCTTCATGCTCATCCAATAAACATAATCTAAAACCCACAACATCTTGATTAAAATAAAATAATGCATCTAAATTACATTTTAAATAATAAAATGGTGGTTTATATCAGCTTACCTTCTTAGGAGCCATACAACTGAAGTTACATTTCAAGTGTCTTTTTTGGACTTGAGACAATTTTTAAAATATTAATACCACAAGCTGAAATTTTAAAACAACATTATCCAAAAAAATTAATTTCTCCTTGTATTGATAAAAAAAAGTATATGTGTGCGTGTTTTTCCCATAAGGCCATGAGAACTCAAAGATCTTTATAGGTATATTACGCTGTATGGTGGTTAGGACTTGCCCATGAAGATGAGAAGTCATGAACGATGGTGTTTTATAGTGGTTTTTGGCGTCCCGTTTACGTGAGATGAGAAGCTCTATAGGTGAATGACGTGCTTAAGTGTAAGCGTAAATAGGGTGTGATATGTTTGCTTAAGATTTGCCCATTCTTTAGTCTTATGATAAAGCTGATATGAACACTCTATTTTGTCGTAAAGTTGTGGTGTTCGATGGTGATTTTAGGAAAATTCTACCCGTTATACCAAAAGGAACTAGTCAGGAAGTTTTGCACGCTACAATAAACTCATCATACTTATGTGATTCATATGAAGTTCTTGCATTTAACAAGAATATGAGACTTCTAAGTGGTCAATCAAATTCAGATAATGATGAGCTAAAGCAATTTTCTGATTGGGTTTTGGGTATTGACGATGGTTCAATTGGAGATTCTAATGACGTTGATATTACACTTGATATCCCACAAGACTTGCTTAATACAACAAATAACACTCATATTGCGACAATGGTTGAAAGCACATATTCTTCTATTTTAGATAATATTAACGGGATATATTTTTTACAAAGTAGGGCTATATTGGCTCAAAAAAATACCAACTTTGATATGATTAATGATTATGTGTTGGATTTATTTTCGGGCAAAGAAAAAACATATTTGAGTTAGGATAATCTATATTCATTCAATACAGAGATTGATGTAGTCGATGCCATTCACACACCAAAATTCTTGAAAACCATTAATATTTATGGAATCCCAAACCACAAGTTAAAAATTAAAGTTGGGGTACTAGTAATGTTATTGTGCAATGAAACTCGACTGATAATCACCAAGATGGGAAAATATGTTATTGAAGGAAATGTTATATTAGAAAGTAATATTGAAGATAAGGTCTTTATACCTAAGTTGTCCTTGACACCACTCGATATCCAAATTTCTTTCAAATTTTAGCGAAGACAATTTTGATTGGTTGTTTCTTTTATAATGACAATTAATAGAAGTCAAGGTCAATCACTAAATAATGTTGGATTTATATTTCTTCATCTGTTGTCAATTATATATGGAAATTTCAAGAGTCACTTCATTAGGAGGATTAAAGTTGTTGATAACGAATGAAGATAGTCGACATACTAATTCGATATCAAATATAATGTACAAAGAAGTTTTTCAAAATGTGTGACATAAACAATGTGAATCTCATGAAAGCACATGTAATTTTTTTTTTATACATAGTTAATATATTTTTATCTACTATTACAATAATCTTAATCAAATATATACAAATTTGAATCAGACTCGTGCCTTGCACATGTCCGATAATGTAATGAAATATAACATTTACATTTAATATTGTAGTTATTACCTACTTCCATTTTCCATCAAATGTACTTTTGAAAACTCCCCAGGCGGTCTATTCTTTTCATGTTTTAAAATTGTCCTATTAACGCACTCTAGTTATCACCATTAACTCATTTTTATGTTATTGTTGAAGATTATGAAATGTCTATAAACTTCTTCGTACATATCCTAATCCAAAGTTTTATAATGCAAGTTATAACAAAATTTGTTGAGATGTTTACTTTAATCATATATTAATTGATTTTTTTTCATCTTTTGTAAAAAACTATGCAAATGAAGCATTTAAACAAAAAAACACCAATATTTACATGTTCATTGATTAGACTTAAATTTATGTAATAAATTGTCTTCAATTTAAAATTTTATCGAATTATCCAAAACATCATTAATTTACGGACATGAATTCTCTCTAGTGAAAAAAATACACCATTCAATTTTAATTCTTATAATTTGATAAATATAATGTAAATAAAATAAACGGTCCATATTTCACTGAACATTAATGTGACGGAAGATGATCTCCTCCCATAATTTATTATTATTATTATAGAAAAATCCTAACCAATGTGTTCAGAGACACTCTTTAAAAGCTTAAAAAGGTAAGTATTTTTAAAATGTGTGTATTCAATTCTTAAAGAATGTTCAGGGACATTCGTTAGCATTAGGGTTGGACAAAAACCTGGGACCCGCTATGTCCGATCCAAAATTTGTAAACACGGACGAAATCAGATGGGTGTCGGGTAAAAAGACTATAAAATCCGAGTTTTAATGGATTTTTCTGGTCAGTTTCGAATGCTAAAAATTGGTCCAACGAAATCCATAACCGATCGAAACTCTAATAGCTCTCTGAATAGGTGTGGATATACTTTCGCATAGTTGTTCCTTGAGACCCACAATTATTAATTAAATGTTATTTAATTAGAAATTTCTTGCAAAACCACTATGCTATTCACGTGTCTTGTATATCTGTATTTAATTTTTGGCTTAGTACATGTTTTAGTCCCTCAACTTAATTTAATATTCTGTTTTAGTCCCTTAACTAAAAAACATTACAAGTTAGTCTCATAACTTCATTTATGTTATCCTATTTTGTCTCTTTTGTCAATTTATGGAAAAAGAATGTTAAGTTATGGTGACGTGGCGTGACAACAACACCATTAGTACAAATTTGAGTCATCATATGTAGTTAAAAACTGATTCGCTATTTAAATTGCGGGGTTCCCACGAAAATACAATTTTTGTCATTTAAATAGTGTATCCGTTTTTAACTACATAAGCTGACTCAAATTTGTACCAATGTCTTTACTGTCACGCCACGTCACCAACTTATTGTTTTTGTTTGTCAGAAATTGACGGAAGGGACCAAATAGATTAACATAAGTGAAGTTAAGGGACTAACTTGTAATGTTTTTTTAGTTAAGGGACTAAAACGAAACATTAAATTAAGTTAAAAGACTTGGTGACTAATTATGCCTTAATTTTTTCATTCATATTCTTTGTCATTTGTCCTCTCTCTCTCTCTATCTAACACCACAATTGTTTTCCTCTCTTTCTCTATACAAACATCACACAACACTTCATATACTCAAACACCATTTTTAATTTATGCTCTTAAAACATATAAATATTAATGATGAGAGTTTTCTTTCCCACTATTGAAAATATAGGTTAGTCACATATTAGTCCCAGTGAAATAATAGTATATAAAGTTGTAACCACCTCACTAGAAGGAGACTTTTCATTCATTTGTAATATTTTATATTGATCAATACAAAGATTTTAGAGTTTCTCTCTCTCCACTTCCATGGATGACATGTTTCATAACATGGTATCATAGCTAATATGGTATCCACCTTGCCAAATCTTTCCACTACATTTCTCGGGAAAATTGAATTTTCTCAGTTTTTCATTCTCTTTCTCGTTCTATTTCTATTTCCCTTTTCTCAATTCGTTTACTTCATTCCGATTCTTCTATTTTTTCTCGATTCGACTGCCTTTGATTTGTTTCAACTTGATTATGTTTTCCTTCATATGAGATTCATTTTCAATTGATTTCATTTCCAATCCATATTTGTATTTCCTCTACTTCCTTTTTTCGTTTTCCCTTCATTCATAGGGTTTTAGTTTCGTTCATCAAGCAAAACCAACAATCTTCATATTTTGGCTTTGGATTCAGTTTTGTTTCCAATATCTTGATCTTGAAATTAACACTAAATACTGAATTTCAAGATCAAGAACACTCCTTAGTGAATATGTCAACTAAATATTTTTCAATTGCTATATGCTCAAGATCTACAATTTTATCTTCCACAAGTTCCCTGATGAAATGATGAAGAATGTCAACATGCTTGGTTCTACTGTGTTGGACAAGATTCTTTGAAATATTAATAACACTCAAGTTGTCACAGAATAATGTCAAAACATCTTGTTCGATATTGTACTCCTTCAACATCTATTTCATCAAGAGCAATTGAGTGCAACTGTTCCCTAGACATAATGTACTAAACTTCTATAGTTAATAATGAGACACAATTTTTCTTCTTGCTAAACCATGAGATTAAATTGTTACCAAGAAAAAAAAACATCCACCAGGAGTACTCTTTCTATCATCAACACTCCCAGCCCAATCAATAGCACACCACCTTACTAGTATTGAATTGGTACCATGTGAATAGAGAATACCATAATCACAAGTCGAATTTATATACTTTATAATTATATTCACTTAAGTAAGATGACTAGCCTTGGGTTTAGCTTGATATCTTACACAAATACCTAAGAAAGAAAGTAATGTCAGGCCTCCTTGCTATGAGGTAGAGAAGTCTGGTAATCGTTTTTATGTATAAACTTTGATCTACATCAAAACCTGATGACTTCTAGAAAAGTGTATCGATAATAATGAAGTAATAAAAATATTGAATCCCTATGGAGTGCAATGTATAAAAACTAGTAAAAATGGAGGGGGGTCGAGTTTTAATACGAAAAGTAAATAAGAGATTAAACAGAATCACGAAAGCGGTCAAGTTGTGTTTTATAATCCCCTATTTCTCTATTGTTGATGTTTGATGCCTTGTATGAATGATCTTATCACTATAATCCCACGACGAATTAACAAAACCGTTATAGCTGATCCATCACGAAATAACTCACTAACCACTACTCAGAGCTTTCTATCCCTTGTCCGCCAACATAAGCAGGATTAGATGATGCACAAAATGTTAACTCCCTATCCCACTCCCCTTTTATATTTGTAGATATTAACATTTCTATTTGAAGACATCAAAAGTGTCAATTTTTTCTTTAATTATTTGACCCAAGTATACCTTAAGAAATCACACACACAAACACACACACACACACACACATACACACACACACACACACACACACACACACACACACACACACATACACACACACACGCACACACGCACACATGCATATACACACACACACATACACACACACATACACACACATACACACACACACATGCGCGCGTGCATTCACTCACTCACACACACACACACACACACAAACACACATAGGCCCCATGAGATCCATATGAGTTAACTCTAAAACTTTTGTGGTGACAATATGCTGACGCTTTTTGTGGGACATCTTGGTCTACTTGCCTATTTGGAATTCTCCATTAATTTTCCCATCTTCAATCTTGAGCTTTAGAAATCCCCAGATAGCATCTTCAGATATTATCTTTCTCATACTCTTGAGGTTGAGATGACTAAATTTATGGTGCCATAGTTTGGTATCATCCACCTTGGATATCAAAAAAGTTAAGGGTTGGATTTTGTTTTGAGATACCTACAAGTAACCATTGTCTTTGGATCTGGATCCTTTCATTAATAATTCTTGATCTTTGTTGGAAACAATGCATCCTGATTTGTTGAAGATCACATTCAGACATTGATCAGGGTACGCATACACAGTGGTGACACTTCTAACATGAGTTCTTGTTGCATCTGTTATGAGGGTACGCATGTTGAGTAGGATGGTGAGACATGTCTTCCTTCATCAGAAACTCAATTTTCTTCTAAGGAGAAATAAACTTTTTAGTGGGAATTTTGATCTTTTTGTTCATGGAACTGCAATAAAACCCTATATAGCCTTCATATTCCTAGACTTCTCCACAACTTTCAAGATTTTATCAAACATATATGAACCATTGTTCAACATAGAAACCAATTTTGTCATGATTTCAAGCTTAGAATTTAACAAAGTTACTTCCTTATCCATACCTGCAAGGGTTGAGCTAAGTTTCTCTTTTTCTTGAATGAGAGTACTTATGGTTTTAATTTTTTTTATCTTCTACCATGAAAGCTTCCTCAGACTTGGCATGCAAAATTTTAAACGACATACTTAGATCTAGATGGATGAATAGATGAATAGTTAAAAACTTTGACAAAAATAGTTTTGAAAAATTTATGGCGCGCGGAAGCAAACAGAAGTATCCTTGAGTAAAATCGTCTAACCGAACCTGCTGTAAAAAAGCTCGGATATGCGTAATAGTAATCACAGTATGATAATGAATAATAATTTGATCAAACATAATTAATCACAACCAGTTGAATGCAAAGCAACAAGCATAATCTATTTCCAATGATAATTCATAAAAAAAATCTATTAAGACAATTTGTCGATCACCTAGTGTGCAATCGATATTGTTTAGAAATTTATGTTGTATTGTTGATCTTAAAATTCAATCACAATCTAAAGGATTGTGATCAAATCAACAACACTAATTTCAAAATGTGATAAAAATAAATAAATAGTTTTTTATTCAACAATTTTATCTATAAAAAAATTGATGCTTTGATACGCACCACTTATTTAGAGATATGATCTCACCTCAATTGTGCATTATTCAAAACAAACATCTTTACTATGGTCCAAAGAGAAAATTTTCTTTTTACTATCATGAAAATGTTAAAAAGAATAAATTTAATGATTAGCAATAAAAAGATTATTTTTATTTATAAATTTTCTTTAAAAAATTGATGGACGATTCACACCACTTGTTTAGTTATATGATCTCACCTCAATGGTGTATTATTCAAAATAAATATGGTCCAAAGATTTTTTTTTCTTTTTACCAAGATTAAACACTAAAAGGAATAGTTTTAATGATTAGCAAATTTGTTGTGCAACCTCCTTACTAGGTGCATTAAATAAATAAACATAATACAATAATCTACTTGAGTAACATTTAATGACAAGTACAGTTTTATGAAGGGTTTTTACCTTTTCATAAAAGCTAAAAATTATTTATCTATATTTAAAATAACATGAACTTTATGCACTATAAAAAGATTAATTCATAATCCATTTTTTACATGCAAAAAGAAAAATTATGGTTGGAATACTCAAGTTTGTTAGTGTCGTGATTCTATTTCTTTTCTTATTTCTTGTTACAATAGAAGCTGATGATAGTAAGTTATCTTTCTTATCATGTATTGATTTCTTTTTTAGTTTGTCGTTCGTAAACAAGTTTTTTCTCAAGTTTTAATAACATTATTTTATTTTATTTTTTCATTCCAGAACATTCAAAATGTGAGACAGATGATGATTGCCCAAAAAATCTATATCCGTATTTTGTTAGTATGTGCATTAATAACAAATGTGAATGGTTCAAAAAAGATATTTATGATTCTATGATTACTTAACCCACAAGAGTATACAATTCCATATAAAATGGAATAAGTTATTTTGCTAGCAAAAGAAATATGTAATAAACTTTATGATATAGTACTATTTCATGAGTTATATATATATATATATATATATATATATATATATATATATATATATATATATATATATATATATATATATATATATATATATATATATATATATATATATATAATTTTTTATTTTATAAATTCTTGCCATTATTATTTTGTACACAAAGATGATAGTAAGATAACAAAGAATATTATTGAGATTGTCTTCTTCTTTCTAAATTTTTAGAAGAATCACCTTACCATCTACACTAGGAATATAACACATAATTTCCATCCCACGCCAATAAGAATAACTTCAATAATAAGATTGAAAAGTAACTTATATTTAACTTCAAAACCTATATTTTATTTTTCTGTCATAATACTATTTCATTCATCATTTTTAAACACTTCAAATTACATTTACTTTATCTTTAAAAGACGTCCAAAGGATCCTTATCAAGGACAATTGAATTGATTGACAAGTAGAACACTTAAATATGTACCAAATCTTCATGCTCATCCAATAAACATATTCTAAAACCCACAACATCTTGATTAAAATAAAATAATGCATCTAAATTACATTTTAAATAATAAAATGGTGGTTTATATCAACTTACCTTCTTAGAAGCCATACAACTGAAGTTACATTTCAAGTGTCTTTTTTGGACTTGAGACAATTTTTAAAATATTAATACCACAAGCTGAAATTTTAAAACAACATTATCCAAAAAAATCAATTTCTCCTTGTATTGATAAAAAAAGTATATGGGTGCGTGTTTTTCCCAGAAGGCCATGAGAACTCAAAGACCTTTATAGGTATATTACGCTGTATGGTGGTTAGGGCTTGCCCACGAAGATGAGAAGTCATGGGTACTGTCAATTCCCTAATCAACCTCGCTATGGGTACTGTCGCATCTCGAAAAATACGATTCCTCGCGATGGTCGCGGAAAAAATTAGTTCAAATAGAGTCGTCACCTAACTTTATTTATTCCAATGAAGGAATAGGAAAATATTGATAAAACCTTTAAAAATAGAATAATGGTCTTCACAACCACATTCTGGTTCGGGAGTCGATTACGCAAGGGGAAAGTATTAGCACCACTCACGTCCGTTGTACTCAACGAGAACCTTTTAGTGTAATTTACGATTTGAATGTTAGCTGATGTTATTTGTTTTCTTCGAGTGAATAAAGGGTTAAAAATAGAGATGGATGGAAACCTTAGAAGGGGGAAAAGGGAGGTTTTTTATTAGTGTGCTCACGAAGATCTAGCAATCTCCTGCCTACGTATCCTTATAGTGCAATAAGGAAATCAGAGCATTCATAGTTTGAGGAACTACGATGGGTTGGTGTCTTTTAATGAATAACTTTTTAGATCGTGTTCTAAAGGCTAAACGTTGACTTGTTTTACTCTTAGCGGAGGCTTGTGCACTAATTTGTTATGCGCGTTAGAAGGGATTAAACAATGTTCTTTCTAAAAAGAGTTTTGGTCACACGGGGGTGACAAGTTGGATTAATATGTTGGACTAATTTGTGTTTGCGGACAACTTAAGTTATATTTAGTGTATCAATCATCTACTCGATTAATTAAAATTGAATAGATCTCATTGTAAGAAAGTCCAAGAGTAAGCTATGTGAGGTTGATGGCGATGCTTAAAAGCAATCGACTTACAAATGTATTTGAAAATGGGCTCGACATTGATCGAGAATTGTGTGATTTTAGTGGTTTAAAGTGATTTGGAATTGATGATGAAATTGAATGAAATCGAGTTTGAGAATGATTGAAATGATAGTGAAAAATGATGGTGAAATTGTGATAGTGAAAGAAATCCGTCAACATTTAATTAGCAAAATTAATTGATTAAAGTTCTATTAAATTGATTAATTAAGTTAATTAAAATTAATTATCAAAATTGTTTGATTAAAATTAATATAATCAAATAATTAAGTTAATTAAAAGTAGTTAAAAATATTATCTAATTAATCAAACCTTAATTAGTTAATTAATTGAAAAAAAGGAAATAAGTGACAATATTGAATTAAAAACAATTGAATTGAATCGGCCACCATGTGCTCATAAACCGGTTTATACATAACGACAACAGAGTTGGAGTGTCGTATGTAAGGAGTGAAACGCGGTGAAAATACACAATCAGTATATAGAAATTTGGGTGGCATATCGTTATAAAATTACCAAATCCACGGGTTTAATCCGACCAAAGATGTAATGAATTTGAACAATAACAAACCAATATTATACCATTACGAATTATCCTATCAACCCAAAATAACCAATAAATTATAGACTAATCGGAAACAAATTGAAATAGAACCACAACAGTAAAATCTCATAACAAAAACCAAAAACAAATATATCTCAGGTCTATTATCCCAAGTAGCAACTATATGCTTTTTAAATCGACATACAACAACAATAATCTAATAGTATCACATTTATGCAAGTTTCTATCGCTAAAAGTAAGAATCTATCATTATCTCAGAAGTATTTTGAACAAAAATAGATAAACTAAAACAATACTCGACCATATGAATTCAAGCTACGTATTACCAAATTTGTGCAATGTTGACCGGAGTTAACTTGTTGGTAGTGATGCTGATCGTCCGTGATGGCTTACTTTACCGTGTCGGAAACGAGACAACAAGCTTTTCCCATGTCACCTCAATTGTTGGCTGAACTTAGTGATTCCAGCCACAACTCAACTTCTTCTTTCACCAATCAAAAGATAACATCATGGTTTTACACAAATCTTCAGAACCGGAACCCCTTATGGTTGATGTTGGGGCGGTGTGACTTAAATCCTCCATGATGAATCATTGACACAAGTTAAAACTGACAACAATGTAGTGCTTTGACATTTATCACACCGGAGTATCCACGACATTCCAAAGTTACAACCTTGAAGAATCGAACTCGCAACTTACCAATACGAAGTCGAAACCGAAACCATTGATTTCTCCTCAAAAATAACATTTACTTGAAAAACAGAATTAACATGGAGGTAAACGATCTATTGTTTGATGGTTTTAAGACGGTGATAGAAATGTTGAATCAATGGGTGTCGAAGAAAGAATGTGAGGTTGGTTTGTAAGTTGCAGTGGGTATTTTGAGCTTAGGGGTTTCACGGTGGACTTGAGGTGTGTTGTATGGTGGTTATTGATTAAGTTGAAGCAAGAAACAATGATGAATGTTGGTGATTTTAGGAAGGGGCTCATGAATCGTGGTAGTGAATGGAGGTTATTATGGTGGTTCAGACGGTGATGACGGAAGTGTGAGGCGGATTTGACGAAATCAATTCCGCCGTGACAAGATGTTAAGGAGATTACGATTGATGTTTATTTTTTGGAGATATTAGAATGAATGAAGTTGACTATGTCACGGAGGATGGATGCACGCATCACATCAGGGATGGCAAGAGCAACACCAGAATCGGTGGCTGCATCGTCTTCGAGAGAATGGACGGTGATAAGAGGTCGAGTTGTGGAGCTTGATTTTGAAGGGAAAGGAGGAAATCTGGGTGGAGATAAGGTTAGTGATGGCTTTAGAGGTGATTGTGATGGGGAAACGGAGGCAACAATGGTGAGAGGTATAGTGTTAGGGAGAGAAGGAACGTGGGTTAAACATTGAAGAAAACTAAAATGGGTTGGAGGAGAGTCAAATATAGCAGAGACCGAGTATTCCCATGGGAGAGATGGGTCATTATGCCGGGATTTCAAAAGAAAAACGAGAAAACATTTTTTTCATCTTCGTTCCCCCCTAGGCGGTTGCTTTTAGGATTTCATCAAGCAGATTTTTCCATCCTCTCTCTTGGTATGACGCCTCTGGCCATGTGAATGGAGATCTTTTGCTATTTGATAATCCACTCTCTTGATGCCAGCTCATCTGACCGTTACAAGGAATATTTTATTCCTTTTTCGCCAGCCTGTGAGTGTTTAACATGTGTGTGGTGCTTCTTTCTTTTGCCAATCGAAAAATGGTGAGTGAGATAACCATGATAGCTGGCAATGGGGTGATGTGTTGGAAAGGATTCAATGCAAGAAATAATTTTTGTTTTAAAATTTATAAGGGAGTTAGTAATTAACTTGAAAACAAAATTGACTAATTAAAATAAGTTTAGTTAATCCTAATTAAATATACTAATTATTTTGACTAAAAAAGAAAAAGAAAGAAAAAAATCAGACACGAAAATGTCCAAAATAGTAAAATGAATGTACTAAAATGATCAACGTGAAATAAACCTCTCGGAAAAATACAGCGTTTGATTTAATTTTGAAATAAATTTTGACCGGTTAAACAGGCATATGCTGATCAAAACACGACTGAAAAAGTCGTCGAAAAATAAAACGAGCGCACCAGTTTAAACTACGTGAACTGTAGATTAATAATACTGATGTCTGTAAGCTTGATTTCAAAACTTTTTACCCGCCGATTTTACATGTATTTGAGAAATGATTCAACCGGTCTGTCTGTATCTTCGAGAATTTATTCTGGTCAACATTTTAGGCGTTATTTATGATGAAATGCATGTCATGCTATATTGCTGATGCAAACTGAAAATAAAATAAAATTTATGAAAGTCTTAAAATGCCCGGACGAAATTGGGGTATGACAGCTGCCCCTATTTAATTAACTTGAACCAGAAAGTATGAATGAAAACAGTCTTCGTACATTCATGGTGGAAGATAATTAAATACGAAAAGACCCGAATTTTGTCCTTTGAATTGTAAAGATGAAATGCAGAAAGAAAATGCAGTGAGATATAAAATGGGAGAGATTATCATGAGGTAAATGAAATAATCAAGACTCTCTGAGAATCGTCAGAACAGTATCTTGGATGGTATAATCAAGATATTCTAACAATGGAATGATACCTCGACCGTATCTAAGACTTTCTGAAAATTAGCCGAACAATATCTTGAGTTTGAACACACGAGATTCTATGAGGATCAATGGAGCAGTATCCTATATCAATCGAGATATTCCAACAGTGGAATGATACCTCAATCGTATCTAAGATTCTTAGAGGATACTAGAGGAGTATCTCTAAGAACAAATGAGATTCTTCAAATTAATGAAGGAGTATCTCAACTAGATAAATGAGATTCCCTGAATCAACAAAGCATCATCTTATCTGATATAATCAAGATATTCCAACACCGAGAATGATAACTTAATTGAATTTAAGACTCTTTGAGAATACTAGAGCAGTATCTCTAAGAACAAATGAGATTCTTCAAATTAATGAAGCAGTATCTCAACCAGATAAATGAGATTCCCTGAATCAACAAAGCAACATCATATATGATATAATCAAGATATTTCAACACCAAGAATGATACCTTAATTGAATGTAAGACTCTTCGAGGATACTAAAGCAGTATATCTAAAAACAAATGAGACTCTTCAAATAAATGAAGCAATATCTCAATGTGATAAATGAGATTCTCCAAATCAATGAAGAAACATCTTACATGATATAATTAAGATATTCCGACATGGGGAATTATAAGTTAATTGAATCTAAGACTCTTCGAGGATACTAGAGCAGTATCTCTAAAACAAATAAGATTCTTCAAATTAATGAAGCAATATCTCAAGCAGATAAATGAGATTCTCTGAATCAACGAAGCAACATATTACATGATATAATTAGGATATTCCAACATGGGGAATGATACCTTAATTGAATCTAAGACTCTTCGAGGATACTAGAGCAGTATCTCTAAAACAAATGAGTCTCTTCAAATCAATGAAGCAGTATCTCAAATAGATAAATGAGATTCTCCGTCAACGAAGCAACATATTACATAATAAAATTAAGATATTCCAACACTGGGAATGATACCTTAATTGAATCTAAGACTCTTCGAGGATACTAGAGCAGTACCTCTAAAAACAAATGAGACTCTTCAAATCAATGAAATGGTATCTCAATCAGGTAAGTGAGATTCTCCGGATCAACGAAGCAGCATCTTATATGATATAATCAAGATATTCCAACACCGGGAATGATATCTTAATTGAACCCATGACTCTTAGAGGATACTAGAGCAGTATCTCTAAAAATAAATGAGACTTTTCAAATCAATGAAGCAGTATCTCAATCAGATAAGTGAGATTCTCCGGATCAACAAAGCAGCATTTTATATGACATAATCAAGATATTCCAACACCGGATATGATACCTTAATTGAATCTAAGACTCTTCGAGGATACTAGAGCAGTATCTCTAAAAACAAATGAGACTCTTCAAATTAATGAAGCAGTGTCTCAAACGTTCATCTATTGGGGTAAATAGTTCACAAAGACTCCCTTTGGAGGATATTTACTAGAAATGCTCTGCAGGGGAAAAGCTCACAAGAGACTTTTTATGGTAACCTCTGCTTGGGGAGCAACGATAACAAAGATGATGGGGAATATCGTTATTAACCATAAAATTTGAAGAATGACTTGCTGGGAAATAATTCCACGAGTACATGCAGGGTAATAACCCGATTGAACTAAATGAGGAAAGTCCGGGATACATATGAATGACCCTGGATCCTGATATTTTGGTGTGATTTTTGTATGATGTTCCACTTTGGGTGGTAATACCATGCATGAGATACATAAAGGGATGCAATCGATGAGGATATTTAGGATGTGTATATAGGAATGCGAGTGATTTTTTGATCTTGTATAAGGCTATGCATAAGTGTGCTGCTGATTGATATGACCGTGTTTTTGAATCTTCCTGTTTGGTAGGAAAACCATTTATGAGTGATTCATGTGATGCATGTGGGAATGCAAATGGGTAATTGGGATTTTGTAGGGTTTTATTCTTGATTGCCAATGAGATTGGACTTTAAATGGGAACTGGTGAAAGATTTGAACTACCAGATGAGAACAGAACTTGAAGGATATGTTACTAGATGAGAACTGGTGAAAATAATTGAAATGTCAGACGGGAACTGACTTTTAAAGTAGGCTACTAGACGATAACTAGTTACGGAAAATAGACTACCAGATGGGAATTGGTATCGAAATAGGTGATCTACCAAACAAGAACTGGTATTAAGAGATAATTTACCAGACGAGAACTGGTATTTGGTAAATGATTTGTCATACAAGCTCCAATTTTTTGAAATAGTTCGCCAGATGGGAACTGAACTTTGAAATAAGTTTCCAGACGAGAACTGGACTTTGGTATAAATTGTTAGACGAGAACTGGACTTTGAAATAAATTTCCAGACGGGAGCCGAGCTTTGAAAAGGTTTTCCAGACGGGAACTGGACTTTTGAAATAAACTTCTAGACGGGAACTGGACTTTGAAATAATTTGCCAAACGAGAACCGGGCTTTGAAATAAATTGCCAGACGAGAATTGGGCTTTGAAATAAATTGCCAGACGGGAACTGGACTTTGAAATAAATTGTCAGACGTGAACTAGACTTTGAAATAAATTGCCAGACGGGAACTAGACTTTGAAATAAATTTCCAGACGGGAACTAAGCTTTGAAATAAATTGTCAGATGGGAACTAGACTTTGAAAAGGTTTGCCAGACGACAACTGAGCTTTGAAAAGGTTTGCTAGATGAGAACTGGGCTTTGAAATAAAATGCCAAACGAGAATTGGACTTTGAAATAAATGCCAGACGAGAACTGGACTTTGAAAAGGTTTTCCAGACGGGAACTGGGCTTTGAAATAAATTGCCAGACGAGAACTGGACTTTGGAAATAAATTGCCAGACGAGAACTGGACTTTGAAATAAATTTCCAGACGAGAGATGGACTTTGAAAAGGTTTTCCATACGGGAACTAGGCTTTGAAATAAACTTCCAAACAAGAATTAGACTTTGAATTACCAATCGATGTTGGGCTTTGGTGTCTGATTTATGTTTCAAGGCTTTTTGATGTCAGGTTCAACGTTATGGGGTTAGACCCGATGAATGTTATGATATGCATGGTTTTATGTTAGAGTAAAGCGACATGACTAATGCATGAGGATGATTTATGCAATGGTTTGCAGATTTCTAAAATGCCCCTGCGTGGGTATTGGAAGAGAAGGTTCTTTGCAGAAAGGCTTCTTGTCTGTCAAAAGGTTATTTTATGGGGTGATAGCATGATTCCCCGATACTCGTCTTGAACTCTACAGTTGATGACGTGCGACAAAGCTTTTGCTTTAACAAATTGAAAATAGGGAGAGGACTTGCTCCTATATGGCTCATCTTGCCCCAGTGTGACAGGTCTATGCAAAATGTTTACCTCAAAAGGATTTTGAAAGCTATTGTACCACAATTTGGAGACGAATTGCCCCAAAATTTTAAGTCATGAAAGGATTTGTATTTGATTAACTGACTCTCATAATGGTTGACTTTCGTGTACTCTTGAGGTAACTTGCCCCGGTATGAGTGTTGAAGCGACTTAACTCACCCTGACTGAACATTGAAGGGGTTTGCCCCTGGCCAACAGAACCTCTAGGTGATCTGCCCCTAGTTAATAGAGTCCTGAGATGATTTGCTCTGGATCAACTGATTCTTGAAATGACTTTTCCCTTATTAACAGATGTTTGGAGACTGTTTCAGGCTGACTGATTCCTGGAGTAATCTTCCTTCGATCAACTGCTGTTTTTAGGTGACATACCCCTGATTCATGGGTTATGAGGTAGTCTTGATTCTGGTAAATGATCAAGTTTCTCTAATTGCTCTTTTTTGAAATTTCCATGATGTCAAATGCTGAATTGCAATTAAAATTGTTCATTCAGAAATGGTAATTTTAATGCGATACTCATGCGGGTTTTGAAAAAAATCATTTATTTGAACAATGTGAGAATGTGTGGCGAGCGGACCATTAGTACAAACGCAATGTTGATTTAGCAATTTAAAGTGTGAAAGATACATCGAGAAGATTATAACAAAGTAAAATATTAGCAAATCTGTAGGAGTTAGTTTACGCAATCTTACTATAGTACGCTTTCAAAATAAACCATGCTTCAATTAGGTCTTTCAAGGGTTGTAACATGGTCTGGTTCATGGTTATCGAAACAAAGGATATGAGGCTTAAGATTGTTTTTATACCCACCCTTCTTGATAAACTCCATTCCTATGTTCAGTTAATTCAACACACACATTTGTCAAAAAGGCTTGAGAGTGTAAGGAGAAAGATGAAGATTTAAGACTTTCTTGAAATTTTAGTCACCTTATTTCATTTTTTGGATGTCGGTGACCCTTTGATTTTGGTATGGTGGTCACTGAATCTTGTTTTGTTTTGTTGAGGGTTTTTGTGACCTCTTTTGATTTTTTTGTCTTGATCCCTTACTTTTTCCTGGACCGCTTTTCGAAGCTTTAGTCCATCGGGATTGCCCCAATTTTTTTTGCCGAAGTCGCCTTTATTGGGTGTTCGACTTAGCGGGCTCTTTTTTTGAAAAATTGTGACTGCCAAGTCATTGGTCATTGAAGAAAAACCAACATAAATTTTGGATTTTGTATGGTTCCTTTGACCCGTTAGGATGTGTGTGAAGAACATCATGTGGTTGATCTCCATATGGAATGTATTCTCTTGTAATTCAAATGTGGAGTCAGATTAACTGAACACTACCCTGCCCCGGGTTAAACATAAGGGTTTGTATATCTGAAAGAAACACCTACTTCTAGGCTCAAAGTGGTTGACTATGGATTAACTCCTTATCTCTCCAGTTTTTGGGGATTTGAAACAATGCCTGTACATCAACAACATGATTTTATCCGAAAGCATACAGTCAACAATTATGGGTATTTTGTTTTCGTCATCCTCCCTCAAATATTTTCTAAAACAACAATTATAATAAAGAAAGTGAAGTGGGAGAAACATGGATGTATTTTTGTTTTTGATATAGGAGAAGAAAAATGAGCGAATGCAAGATGATTGATTAAAAACACGCATGATTACTTCATTAATATTACCATTAAAAACAACAATGTACAAAAACAAGTAACATTTAACAACAAGAAAATTATAAATGTAATGATAAAAACAAATTAGTCCAATGATTTCCAATGATGTCTTCCTGACTGAACCACTAGCATCAAGAGATACTATATGAAGTCTTCGAACTCATTCAGACGAAAGGTTCATGTAGACCAACAAGCTGCCTTCTGAAAAGGATATATACTTTTTGTCAATCAATTATTGAACATTGTCCTTGAAAGCATTGTAGTCTTAAGTCGAGTTCCCTATTGATCCAGCATGGTATCCATATTATACGTCGGGATCATACCCAGGTGGGTATGGTTTCGGAAATGGCCTGAGAGACTTGGCCTCCACCAGCGAGCTTTGAATCAGTCATGGCAAAAGTGGACTGTATGACATAGGGATTGGATCGAGAGGAGCAATCCTTCTTTCCAGATTGTTTTGAGGCCTATGCTGGTGTAGCGGGGTATTCGTTACCATTAGAGATATTGACTAAATCCAAGGTAAACCATACAAGTCGAGTCGCCACCGCACTTCTATTTATCCAAAGGAATGGTTAGAAAGCGAACAAAAACCTAAAAGTTTTATCGAATCAAAAACTAGTAAAAGTGTCAGAGATCGGGGTAAGGGGGTTGGTTATGCAATGGGAAGGTTTTAAGCACCCAAAACATCCTAGGTACTCCTAGGGAGCCCTTTTCACATTTGTTGTAAGGTTGGTATTTTGTGAAGATTTATTTGTGCAAACATGATTGAAGAGATGAGAAGAGAATATACAAGTTAATTACAATTTGTGTTTGGATGGATAAACCCATTGCCTACGTACCATCTTAAAAAAGATTAGGATCAAAACCTCGTAGTTCGGGGTAAAAATCTCAAAATGAGTTGGTGAATTGATTGGTCCAAAATCCTTAAGGTCTTTTGTTATCCAAGGGAGAAAACTCAACCTAAAACCACAAATCCACCATGTGAGGATAGCTTCAACATGCTAGTGAGGGGTTAACCCTATAATAAGTATGGAAGACTCATTGTCCATCACTAAGGATATAAGTGAGTATTACATCTACCTCAAGGATAACTCAAACCTAATAGCTAAAGGTTATGAAAAAGTTTTGATAAAGAAAGTGGCCATTGAAACAACAAAAGTACTTGAATGGGTTATATTTACCAATGAAAAGTATTTACAAAGCATGGTCAAAATTGATTTAAAGATTCAATTCAAAATAAGTGTTATGAAAAGAAAGTTTGGTAATCAAAAGTATAAGGCTTAGGTTTCTAATGTTGAAAACAAATATTAAATGTTGGCACAAAAGTTTTGGCTTGGGTTAGAGTGGAGGGAATAAGAAGAATGGCTAAATCCTAAACATACAAGAGATGAAGGATAAGAAACAAGACCACAAATGGAGTTCCTCTCTTGAGATCATATTGATGATCCAAGTAGCTCCCATCCTTTGGAATATGCAAGCAAGATAATAGTAAGCTCAAGCAATCAACATAATCAAACAAGCTCTTAGAAGATCCTCAATGTCTCTTGTATCTTTCACTTTGGATGAACATGGCAATGGTTCTTCAATTTAGCTCAAATAGGATTCCCTAACACAAAAGCACACAACATCAAAAAGTTCTATGAAGTAAATCAAGAATGGACAAGAGTGAGTTTAGAGATTTGGTCCTTCTAATCCATCTTCCACATTTGAGGTCCTTTTACTCCAATTTTGCATAGGGAATGTCCTAGAAACTAAGTCCATTTGTCCATTTTTTTTTGCATTTGGTCCACAACAATCAAAACAAAAGACAAGCACAATAATATATACACAATTATGCGCTCAAGTGAGCAAAAGGCAAATTGCATTAACATAAACATGTGCTCAAATGAGCAAAGGAAAAAGCAAATGAATAATATGTACAAGAATAGTAAATTGCATAAATGTAAAGAGCAAGAAGTAAATGTTAATGGTTAATGGTTAGTGTTAGAGTTAGAGTGCCATAAGACAAATTTAGCGCTATGTTAAGCAATCATAATTGGACTTATGTAGAAGTCACTACTATCTGAGGCCGGCCAATAATAATGTAGGCAACAACACAAGTTAGAGGTCTTGATTAGGGAATCAAACTCCAACAACTTGCCATGCCAAAAAGAAGATGAGAAATGATCTTGTATTGATTTAGGTTCTTTGCATGATTTAGGAAGTAACCTATCCTTAATGCAAAGCCATTCACTTGATCCATGATCAAGATGAATTAGATTTGAATCAAGGAAGATTAAACCTCCATGTATCAATGCTAACCACCAATCTTTAACTCATTGATCAAAAAGAAAAAGAGAAAAAGAAGAAGAAGAAGATGAAGAATTAAAGTGCATTAATGGAAATGGTATGTGATAATCAACAAGCATTGACCAAAGATAGAGAAAATCAAGGTCAAACAATAGGAAACAAAAGCAAAATGAAGATTAGAAGTCAAGAAACAAATAAAATATTTTTGGCATTTTTTAATATTAAAATAAAACTTGAATAAAAAAGAAAGGTCAAACTTCAAACTCACTTCAAATCAACTTTGAAAAGTCCAAGTGAATTATCACAAGTTCAACAAGGTCAAACAAAGTTTGACAAAAAATTTCAGCATTTTTAGAAGTCAGAAACTATTTTAAATCAATTAAAAATGCATAAAAATAACCTAATTGAACTAAAATCTCAAATAAATCTCAAATCAATTAATAAATTGATGAGAATATTTTTCATACATCTATTATCATTCAAAGAAGTTGGAAAAATATTTTTGTATTTTTTGAATATCAAAAACTTGTTTAAATGAATTAAAAATAACCAGAAAAGAGAAAATTACTAAAAAATATCAAATGATAAAATAAAAAATATTAAAAATCATTTTTAGAAAGTAGAAATTAAAAGGAGAAAAATGAAATTGGTCCCATAATTTTTTGGACCAATAATGAGAGAGATATGAGTTTTTAAAATGAAATGGAATTAAAATAATAAAATGAAATAAAATCAGAAATTAGAAAAAGGAGAAAAAATGTGGACCGTCTGATGATCTCTCATTAATTGACGTGGATCATCACGTGGCCAAGAAATGCACGCTCACCATACACGCGAGTCAAACGCAACACACCGAGCCATTAAATGAGTCATGTCGTACCCCAAATTTTGCCCACCCTTCATATGCTTTATATTTCCAATTTATTTTGAATATGTGAAATGGCATAATTGGTAAGAGAACATGTGTAAGGAGGTGTTATTATGAAAGGTCATGAGTTTGAGTCTCATCTTTCTAATTTTTGCATGTCTTTTTCTTTTTACGTTTTATTTCTCTTTTTCCATAAAATTTGTATCTTTTTTTGTTTTTCCTTTTGCATTAATATTTATTTTTAATAATTTTTATTTTTATGAATTTTTAATAAATTAAAAACACTAAAGAAAATTATGTTAAAATTATTTCTTCATTTTAACTTAAGGCATTTTTTAATTATTATTTTATTTATTTTAGTCCAAGAAGAATAAAAATAAATATTATTATCATTATTTTCATTATTTCATTTTTTATTATTAATTATTTTTGTATTTATCATCATTATTTTTAATTTAAATTGTAGTTATTTATTATATTAGTTATTACAATTATTATAAAAAGAAACAAAAAGAAACATTTATTTTTATTTGTGAGAAAAATATTTTGTTATTACTACAGTAATTAGAAAAAGTCAAATATTATTGTTATTAATTAGGGTTAATTATTGAAAAAATAAATTCATTATTATTTGTTATTACTAGGAAATATGATGCGATCACAAACCTTCCAAATATAAAAATAAAATAAAATAGGGTTTATCTCTTTCCAAAATATTCCATTCATGAGCATTCAAAACAAAAACAAAATCTAAAAAAACATCAAAATCTTTTTTGTTATTATAAATACATTGCTATTATTATTATTATTATTATCAATTATTATTCTTATTTATAATTAAAAATTCATAAAATATTCTTTTGAGGATATCATTAATATCTTTATTGATACTTTTAATTATTATTGATTTACTATCATCAATTATCCAGATTATTATCATCAAATATTAAGTTAAAAAAGTCATTTTTTATCATTTAATTAAAAATATTATTTGTCATTAAAATTATGATTTTATGTCTAAAATCCCAAAATATCGTAAAATAAAAAAAATTGGAATTACTTTGTTTATATTTTATTTCAGGATAATAATTCAATTTCATTTAACATTTCATTTTAGGATAGTAATTTAAATTGATTTTTAATATAAAGAATATACAAAAAATATTAAGTGATTTTGTTCTTTTTAAATTATTCCATAATATTTTTATTTTTTATTTTTTATTTTGGAAATAATCAACATTACTAGTTTCTAAAGCTAAACAAATAGTTTTTTTTTATAGATTTTGTTGTCATGCACAATTCATGTATGAGACAAAGACAAATATATATTTGATACATATTGATAAGTTAAAATTAATATTTTTTAATAAAAATAACAATAATATAATGTTTCCATTATTATAAAAAAAGTTCTTTTTACTATTATTAAATTCGTTTGTTATTATCATTACTCTAAAATTAAAGTGAAACTCCCAAATTTCCAAATCTAAGAATATGTTTCCTGAATATCCAATCTCCATCAAAATTCACATCCCAATTTTCAAGTTTATCATACGCTCAAATATTAAAAAAATTGAATCTCTTTTAATCCAATTCAAACTCATTTAATTGCTTCCCTAATTCAAAGTGGGAAAGAATATCAAAACAATTAACACTATTTAATTCCAATTCTCTTATAAATTGGATTAAAACTCACCATAAAGGGGAAAAAAAGGACAGAGAAGGGATCGGTAATTCACAAAATACATATCATAAAATTTCTATCGGCACCTATTCGCAAAAAGGGGAAGATCAGTTCAAAGACAAAAGAAAAGGAAAGAAGGAAAAGATCGAATCAAACACATAAGAAGGGAGAGAGTTCAAAAGCTTAATAATTTAGTTCACCGGGATAGACCTCGATCCCGTAGGTTGGTTCTTTTTTTCA
The DNA here is from genome assembly GCF_024323335.1 of Lathyrus oleraceus. Classification (NCBI taxonomy): domain Eukaryota; kingdom Viridiplantae; phylum Streptophyta; class Magnoliopsida; order Fabales; family Fabaceae; genus Lathyrus; species Lathyrus oleraceus. Next base: position 332,372,633 of record NC_066580.1, on the reverse strand, counting down.
CAGCTTAATATACATATTTTGTTATTATAATTGTTTCGAAACTTTGTTTAACATTTTTTATGAGTTAAGTATATTTGTATATAACTTACATTAGCTTTTATAATTATTTCAACTAATTATTAAAATATGTGAAAGTTTGAAAAACCTTGTATTGTATCTATAAGGAATACCAAATCATACCCCAATAGGCAACACTCGGTTTTTGCGCACTATGTACCTGACAAGATATTCTTCATTTTTTAATCATAAATAATATAAAATTATATGGATGATTAAGGGATAAAAAACAAGGGATAAAAAATTAGGGATAAAAAATTAGGGATAAAAAATTAGGGATAAAAAACGAGGGATAAAAACATGTATAAAATTCTATAATAATTTCAAGGGATAAAAACACAAGGGATAAAAACACAAGGGATAAAACACAAGGGATAAAAAAGAAGGGATAAAAAAGAAGAGTAAAAAATAAGCGATACATCAAGGGACAAACATGTATGAAATAAAATAACAATTTCGCGGGATAAAAAACAAGGGATAAAAAAACAAGGGATAAAAACAAGGGATAAATAAAAATATGGGATAAATTATGGAATAAATTTCTACGATTTTAAGGATAAAAAAAAATCAGGGATAAGGGATATGGCATTAACTTTTTAATATTTTTATTAATTGAATATATAATATCATTATAAATTTTAAAAAAATTAATTAGAACATGAGGAGATATAATTAGGGATAATTCATGGGATAATCGTGGGATAACTTAGGGACAACTTGAAATAAAATCTATAACAATTGTTAGGGATAAAATCGGGGATTAAAGTCAGGGATAAGGGATATGGTCTTTGGGCTTTTAAATCAAACTTTTAATATTGGAATAATTATATAACATCACTAGGGGTCATTTTCTTAAATCAAAGTAATGAGATTTTTTTGCAATCAATCAAAGAGGGATAAAAAACAATCAACAAACAACTTTTTCTACCAGAACTACGAGACTCTGATCCTTCAATGAACTTGGAGGTACGTAGGCATAAAGTCGTAAATTCTGGCGAGTACAATATTCAAAAATATTTTTAAGTTTTCCTTTCTCAATTAATCAATTTTCTTTTAAAATAATAAAACATTTTTATAAATAAATAAATACTTAAACAATTAATAAATATTAAAGCAAATGTTCCTTAGAAACACACTAACCCTAGAACTAAAGAAGGATCCCATTGAGTACAATGGAGGTAAGGGGTGCCTAATGTAACACCCCGATAAAATATGATAATTATTTAAATTAAGTTAATAGTATATTTATTAATTTAATTAAATAATTGGAATATTATTGGATTATTATTATTGGAATATAAAGTTGGAATCAGTAAAAAGTCTCATTTTGGGTAAAAAGGGTTTTTTCACGTGAAAAGGAAGAAGCGACTGAAAAGTGGAGAAAGGGAAAAAGGAAGAGCAAGAGAGAAAGGGAGAAGAAGAGGCTAGGGCTCAAGAGGAGAATTCACGATTGTTGAAGGTCAAAGAAGGATTGCCGGATTAACTCAGGTAAGGGGGGTTTATCGTCGTTTAATGGGTATTATGGGTTAACATGTAATGGGTAGTAATAAGCCATTGAATTGACCCTAATTTGGATGATGAATGTTGCAAATTGTGATGACCAAATTACGTTAAAAACTGTGATTGAATCTATAGTTGGGTGAGTCGTAAATTTCTGGACGTGTAGCGTTTTACGGAATTTCCGGACCTCCGACGGCGAAAAATGCGGGGGATTCTGCATTCTGTTCGTGTTAGCGCAGGAACAACTTTCTGTCTTGCGTTAACCGGTTAACCCAGGGTGTTAACCGGTTAACACTGTTATGAATTATGAGAAATTGCTGTCTGTCTTGCGTTAACCGGTTAACCCAGGGCGTTAACCGGTTAACACTGTTAAAATTGCCAGAAAGCGTGTTCTGTGTTGCGTTAACCGGTTAACCCAGGGCGTTAACCGGTTAACACTGTTTGGAAAGTGGAAAATTGATATTCAAATATTGTGTACATATTTGACGTTTGGCCTATATTGGTGTATGATATAGTAGGGATCATTTCCCGTTGTTTTGAGCAGTAGGGGTATTAGTAGAGTGTGCTAATACTGTGATTTATTATTTGGCATGATATGAATATGATTCTGTGATAAATATGCTGATGATGTATGATGGTATGCATAATACTGTGAATGTATCTGTTATGTATGCAATTGTGAATTGACTGTTTATGGCTTAGAGTGTGAGCATATGTCCATTGTGGATTGTTGTTGATGGTTGCATGCTAGGTGATTTAGCGTGTGTAGTATGGCCTTTATGGTGGTAGCTAATTCCCATGGTGAGGAATTAGTGAGTGAGTTATTGTGGATTGTTGTTGATGTTTGCATGCTAGGTGATTTAGCGTGCATAGCATAGCCCTTGGGGTGGTAGCTAATTCCCATGGTGAGGAATTAGTGAGTGAGTCACTAGGTCTCAAATGAGTGAGACTAGTGAGCTTGGTAGCCGTATCTGGGTTTGATCGGTGAGGTTGAACTATGTGTTCACGAATAGTCAGTACCGCATGCATGGAGTCTCATTGCATAATGTATGTATGGCGTATAATATAAATGGATGTATTCCAATATTATACGTGTGTTTTGTGTTGGGTTGAGTATGATTATGATTTTGAGTTGATGTTGCCGTTGCTGAATGTGTGATCTGATTTGGGTGATGAAATGTGTTAATTTACTTAGCATTACATGATATTTTATAATGCTTATTATATCGATTGAGGAACTCACCCTTACAACTATGTTTCAGGTAACGAGCAGTGATTGAGTAGAAGCTAGTGCTTGGAGTCTAGTGTAGTTCCTTAGTGGGTCATGCTCTGGTAGATGTAACATCGGGATGGGATGTTTACTTTGTTTTCAATTGTGGTTGTTGAGCAGTTTTACATGTAATGTGATTACATGGTTTGCATGATTGATTAGATCTCTATCCGCTGCGAATTGTGCAATGTTTTATTTTGATTAATAAATGAGCATGACAAGTTATTATGGTGAATGGTGTGAAGTGTCAAGTGTGACACCCTTAAATTGCATATCTACTCTGATTTATATTTTGTTGAATTAATTGATTATTGGGGTATTTTAGAAGGGTGTTACATTAGTGGTATCAGAGCATAGTCGGTCGAGTCGAGTCGTAATTATTCTGTTTCCCTGTACGTGATAGGTGTTGTGTAACCCTATCAGTACTTATTGTTTTAGCTTGTTGGGTTTTCAGAATAGAGATGGCTGGAAGAGGTAGAGATGATGCTGCGATTGCTGAGGCTCTGGGTATGCTAGCTGGAGTACTTGGAGGAAATCCGAATGTTGTGGGACTGGGAGCTGCTCGTCAACTGAGTGAGTTCCAGAAGAACAATCCTCCAATGTTCAAGGGAGCATACGATCCAGATGGTGCTCAGAAGTGGTTGAATGAGATCGAGAGGATCTTCCGAGTGACTGAGTGTGCCGAGAACCAGAAGGTCAGGTTCGGTACGCATATGCTGTCAGAGGAAGCAGATGATTGGTGGGTTGCTGCCCGCACTGAGTTGGAAGCTACTGGGATTGCTGAGATTACTTGGGCGGTGTTCAGGGAGAGATTCCTGAGGAAGTACTTTCCAGAGGATGTCAGAGGAAAGAAAGAGATAGAGTTCTTAGAATTGAAGCAGGGCAACCGGTCTGTTAATGAGTATGCTGCTAAGTTCACAGAGCTGTCGAAGTATTACACTCCCTATGATGAGGCTACTGGGGAATTTTCAAAATGTGTGAAGTTTGAGAACGGGTTACGTCCCGAGATCAAGCAGGCTATTGGGTATCAGCGGATTAGAGTGTTTTCTGACTTGGTTGACTGTTGCAGGATTTTTGAACAAGATACCAAGGCCAGAACGGAGAACTATCAGCAGAGGGTTGATAGGAAAGGCAAGAATCAGAATGATCGTGGGAAACCGTATGCAGCTGGCAAAGGTTTCCAGAGACAGAGTGGGATGAGGAGACCTAGTGGGGGAGACTCCAGTGCCCCTGCTAAGTGTTACAGATGTGGTCAGGCTGGACATCGTTTCCATGAGTGTACCAGTACTGAAAAGAAGTGTTTCAAGTGTGGAAAAGGTGGACACTTGGCTGCAGAGTGCCGGTTGAAGACTATGACTTGTTTCAACTGTGGAGAGGTGGGTCATATCAGTCCACAGTGTCCTAAGCTGAAGAAAGAGAACCAGTCGGGAGGCAAGGTCTTTGCTTTATCGGGTTCTGAGACTTCTGCAGATGATCGTTTGATCCGAGGTACGTGTTATATTAATGGCTTTCCTCTTGTAGCTATTATTGACACAGGTGCGACTCATTCCTTTATATCTTTGGATTGTGCTGTGAAACTTAAATTAGAGATATCTGAGATGCATGGGGGTATGGTGATTGATACTCCTGCGAAGGGTTCAGTGACTACTACTTCGGTTTGTTTAAATTGTCCTTTGAGTATTTTTGGTAGAGACTTTGGGATGGACCTTGTGTGTCTTCCACTAGTGCAGATTGATGTTATCCTGGGTATGAACTGGTTGGTGTTTAACCGAGTTTCTATCAACTGTTTTGATAAGACTGTGATCTTTCCTGAGATTGAGGAAGGAAAGAGTTTGTTTCTATCAGCAAGGCAGGTGAATGAGGCAGTAGTAGATGGGGCAAAGTTGTTTATGCTGTTAGCGACTTTGGAGGCTAAAGATAAACTGGTGATTTGTGATCTAGCCGTGGTGTGTGATTTTCCTGATGTGTTTCCTGAAGAAGTGAATGAATTACCGCCAGAGTGTGAAGTTGAGTTCTCGATTGATTTGGTACCTGGTACTAGGCCGGTGTCGATGGCTCCGTACCGTATGTCTGCTGTTGAGTTAGCTGAATTGAAGAGTCAGCTGGAAGATCTGTTGGATAAGAAATTTATCCGTCCGAGTGTGTCACCGTGGGGTGCACCAGTGTTATTGGTTAAGAAGAAAGAAGGTACTATGAGGTTGTGTGTGGACTACAGGCAACTGAATAAAGTGACGATCAAAAATCGGTATCCTTTGCCGAGGATTGATGATTTGATGGATCAGTTGGTTGGTGCGAGTGTGTTCAGCAAAATAGATTTGAGATCGGGGTATCATCAAATACGTGTGAAAACTGAGGATATTCAGAAGACTGCTTTCAGAACAAGGTATGGACATTATGAGTATTCTGTAATGCCTTTTGGTGTGACTAATGCGCCTGGGGTATTTATGGAGTATATGAATAGGATTTTCCATCCGTACCTAGACAAGTTTGTTGTGGTGTTTATCGACGATATTTTGGTGTATTCGAAATCTGAAGAAGAGCATGCTGAACATTTGAGAGTGGTTTTAGGAGTTCTACGAGAAAAGAAGTTATTTGCTAAACTGTCCAAGTGTGAATTTTGGTTAGAAGAGGTTAGTTTTCTTGGTCATGTGATTTCAAGAGGTGGTGTTGCTGTTGATCCTTCTAAGATAGAAGCGGTATCTAAGTGGGAAGCTCCGAAGTCAGTTTCTGAGATAAGGAGTTTTCTTGGACTTGCAGGTTATTATAGGAAATTCATTGAGGGATTTTCTAAGTTGGCATTACCGTTGACGATGTTGACTAGAAAGGGGAAAGCGTTTGTTTGGGACTCAAAATGTGAAGAAGGTTTCCAAGAGTTAAAGAGAAGGTTGACTACTGCTCCTATTCTGATATTACCAAGTCCATCGGAACTATTTGAGGTTTACTGTGATGCTTCATTGTTGGGTTTGGGTGGTGTTTTGATGCAGAATAAGCAGGTTGTAGCTTATGCTTCGAGACAACTGAAGGTTCATGAGAGGAACTATCCGACACACGATTTAGAGTTGGCAGCTGTGGTATTTGTTCTGAAGTTATGGAGGCATTACTTGTACGGGTCAAGATTTGAGGTTTTCAGTGACCATAAAAGTTTAAAGTATTTGTTTGATCAGAAAGAGCTGAATATGAGACAGAGGAGATGGTTAGAGTTTCTGAAGGATTATGACTTTGGTTTGAATTACCATCCGGGTAAAGCAAACGTAGTGGCTGATGCATTGAGTCGGAAATCATTGCATATGTCTATGTTAATGGTTAAGGAATTGGATTTAATTGAGTAGTTTAGAGACTTGAGTTTGGTGTGTGAGAGTACTCACAATAGTGTTAAATTGGGAATGTTGAAGTTAACGAGTGGTATTCTGGATGAGATTAGAGAGGGTCAGAAATCCGATGTGCTTTTGGTTGATAAGTTGACTCTAGTGAATCAAGGTCAAGGTGGTGAATTCAGAGTTGATGAGAATGGTGTTTTGAAATTTGGTAATCGGGTGTGTATTCCGGATGTTACCGAACTTAAGAAGAGTATCCTTGAGGAAGGACATCGTAGTGGCCTGAGTATTCATCCTGGGGCTACGAAGATGTATCATGATTTGAAAAAGTTATTTTGGTGGCCGGGAATAAAAAGAGAAATTGTGAGTTTTGTTTATTCTTGTTTGACTTGTCAGAAGTCGAAGATTGAGCATCAGAAGCCGTCTGGGCTAATGCAACCGTTGGCTATTCCAGAGTGGAAGTGGGATAGTATCAGTATGGATTTTGTTTTTGGTTTACCGAGGACAATTAAGAATTTTGAAGCTATTTGGGTGATTGTTGACAGATTGACAAAATCGGCTCATTTCATTCCGATCAGAATGGATTATCCGTTAGAGAGATTAGCTGAGTTGTATATTGAGAAAATTGTAAGTTTGCATGGTATTCCGTCGAGTATTGTTTCGGACAGAGATCCTAGATTCACATCGAAGTTCTGGGAAGGTTTGCAGAGGGCTTTGGGAACTAAGCTGAGATTGAGTTCTGCATATCATCCGCAGACTGATGGTCAGACTGAGAGGACGATTCAGTCGCTGGAGGATCTTTTGAGGGCTTGTGTTTTGGAAAAGGGAGGCGCTTGGGATTGCTATTTACCTTTGATTGAGTTTACCTACAACAATAGTTTTCATTCGAGCATTGGTATGGCACCGTTTGAAGCTTTGTATGGTAGGAGATGTCGGACACCTTTATGTTGGTATGAGTCCGGTGAGAGTGCTGTGGTTGGACCGGAGATTGTTCAACAAACTACGGAAAAGATTAAGATGATTCAGGAGAAGATGAGGATTGCTCAGAGTCGTCAGAAGAGTTATCACGACAAGAGGAGGAAGTCACTTGAGTTTCAAGAGGGAAATCATGTGTTTCTTCGTGTTACTCCGATAATTGGGGTTGGTCGAGCTTTGAAGTCGAAGAAGTTGACACCTCGATTTATTGGTCCTTATCAGATTTTGGAGAGGATAGAGGAGGTAGCCTATCGTATCGCTTTACCGCCGTCACTTGCGAATTTGCATGAGGTTTTTCATGTGTCTCAGTTGAGGAGGTACATTCCTGATCCGTCGCATGTGGTCCAAGTAGATGATGTACAGGTGAGAGATAACCTGACTGTTGAAACATCACCTATGAGGATAGAGGATCGAGAGTTGAAGCGGTTGCGGGGTAAATAGATTGCTTTGGTAAAGGTAGCTTGGGGAGGACCAGCAGGTGGCAATGTGACTTGGGAACTTGAGAGTCAGATGAAGGAGTCTTATCCAGAGTTATTCGCTTGAGGTATGTTTTCGAGGACGAAAACTCGTTTAGTGGGGGAGAGTTGTAACACCCCGATAAAATATGATAATTATTTAAATTAAGTTAATAGTATATTTATTAATTTAATTAAATAATTGGAATATTATTGGATTATTATTATTGGAATATAAAGTTGGAATCAGTAAAAAGTCTCATTTTGGGTAAAAAGGGTTTTTTCACGTGAAAAGGAAGAAGCGACTGAAAAGTGGAGAAAGGGAAAAAGGAAGAGCAAGAGAGAAATGGAGAAGAAGAGGCTAGGGCTCAAGAGGAGAATTCACGATTGTTGAAGGTCAAAGAAGGATTGCCGGATTAACTCAGGTAAGGGGGGTTTATCGTTGTTTAATGGGTATTATGGGTTAACATGTAATGGGTAGTAATAAGCCATTGAATTGACCCTAATTTGGATGATGAATGTTGCAAATTGTGATGACCAAATTACGTTAAAAACTGTGATTGAATCTATAGTTGGGTGAGTCGTAAATTTCTGGACGTGTAGCTTTTTACGGAATTTCCGGACCTCCGACGGTGAAAAATGCGGGGGATTCTGCATTCTGTTCGTGTTAGCGCAGGAACAACTTTCTGTCTTGCGTTAACCGGTTAACCCAGGGTGTTAACCGGTTAACACTATTATGAATTATGAGAAATTGCTGTCTGTCTTGCGTTAACCGGTTAACCCAGGGCGTTAACCGGTTAACACTGTTAAAATTGCCAGAAAGCGTGTTCTGTGTTGCGTTAACCGGTTAACCCAGGACGTTAATCGGTTAACACTGTTTGGAAAGTGGAAAATTGATATTCAAATATTGTGTACATATTTGACGTTTGGCCTATATTGGTGTATGATATAGTAGGGATCATTTCCCGTTGTTTTGAGCAGTAGGGGTATTAGTAGAGTGTGCTAATACTGTGATTTATTATTTGGCATGATATGAATATGATTCTGTGATAAATATGCTGATGATGTATGATGGTATGCATAATACTGTGAATGTATCTGTTATGTATGCAATTGTGAATGGACTGTTTATGGCTTAGAGTGTGAGCATATGTCCATTGTGGATTGTTGTTGATGGTTGCATGCTAGGTGATTTAGCGTGTGTAGTATGGCCTTTATGGTGGTAGCTAATTCCCATGGTGAGGAATTAGTGAGTGAGTTATTGTGGATTATTGTTGATGTTTGCATGCTAGGTGATTTAGCGTGCATAGCATAGCCCTTGGGGTGGTAGCTAATTCCCATGGTGAGGAATTAGTGAGTGAGTCACTAGGTCTCAAATGAGTGGGACTAGTGAGCTTGGTAGCCGTATCTGGGTTTGATCGGTGAGGTTGAACTATGTGTTCACGAATAGTCGGTACCGCATGCATGGAGTCTCATTGCATAATGTATGTATGGCGTATAATATGAATGGATGTATTCCAATATTATACGTGTGTTTTGTGTTGGGTTGAGTATGATTATGATTTTGAGTTGATGTTGCCGTTGCTGAATGTGTGATCTGATTTGGGTGATGAAATGTGTTAATTTACTTAGCATTACATGATATTTTATAATGCTTATTATATCGATTGAGGAACTCACCCTTACAACTATGTTTCAGGTAACGAGCAGTGATTGAGTAGAAGCTAGTGCTTGGAGTCTAGTGTAGTTCCTTAGTGGGTCATGCTCTGGTAGATGTAACATCGGGACGGGATGTTTACTTTGTTTTCAATTGTGGTTGTTGAACAGTTTTACATGTAATGTGATTACATGGTTTGCATGATTGATTAGATCTCTATCCGCTGCGAATTGTGCAATGTTTTATTTTGATTAATAAATGAGCATGACAAGTTATTATGGTGAATGGTGTGAAGTGTCAAGTGTGACACCCTTAAATTGCATATCTACTCTGATTTATATTTTGTTGAATTAATTGATTATTAGGGTATTTTAGAAACATGAATGGACGAATCTGATTGAATCTGGAGACCAGACGGTGACCAGCGCCACCGTCTTCTCCGGCCAACTTCCGGCCATGTTCAAAAGTTGCAGAGAAAACAAGGTAACCAAAAGGCACGATCCAGGCATCAATCGAAAGCTGGGGTGATGTACATCACCCCTGTACCACTCAAATCCATTCTAGATCTCTATGTTGAGAGAAATCAGAAGTGGAAAATCTGTGGTGTTCATATGAACTTCATGATTTTCAAAAATTGAAAGCATAACAATGTTGCCTCTATGCAGAGGACTTCAGATCACACAACAACAAAGAGAATTGAGCACTATACAAGTAGATTCAAAGCAAATAACAGTTGGTATGAACCTTGATTTGCAAGGCTTTGAGTCACAATCCTTGGATGCTAATGCTTACAGTTGACACTATAGATCAAGGAGAAAAGATTTAGGAACTTTGAGATCTGAAAATTGATCAATGAAATCAAAATTCAGATCTGAATTTTTTTTGAAGAAAAGAGAGTTAGTTCCTTTAGTGATGGCTGGGATTTCAGTTTAGCAGCAATTGGGGCGCCTTAAGGTTGAAGAAATGAAGAGCATATGCATGGTATTTATAGGAGAAAGCATCTGATATGCATGAACAAAATGCTTGCATGAATGGAAAGGGCCTCCATGCATGGGCCTGTACAGGCGCATGGAGGGCCCAATTCCAACTGGAATTGAAAGCTAATGCATGATGCAAGCAAAATGGACGTGCAAATTTAGTAGTAGTAGCTCATGCAAGGCAATTTAAATGATTTTAAAAAAATGCACTATAATATTCAAGCCTTCAAAAATGCCATGTTAAAAATAGGAACACCACCTCATGAGTAATGGTTGGAAAGCTTATTGCATAAGGATCATTTTTTATGTTGATCAAAACTCCATTTGGGCCTTGGAAATTGATGAAAATTGGACATGAAGTGTAGGGTGCAAAACATGCATATGTGAGATTTTCAAAATTGGCCAAAGTTCAAGCCCTTCTGTCTCAATGATGAAAGCTCCAAATTACAAAATCTTCAACATGAACGTTGTAGATCTTTTCAAGGCACTCAATTTGGACCTAAATGTTGAATCATTTGGATTTTTTATGAAGAAGTTATGGGAACTTTAAGTTGGACTTTTTCACATTTCAATGCATTTGGTCCAAAGTGACCTATAATGTTTTTCATTATCACATGTATTTCTTTTGATATTTTTAAAATTTGCTCAACATAACATTTGAAGTAGACATCTTAAGCTTTCCAATGCATTTTATCTCACCTCAAAATAATGCAAAATGAAGGAGTTATGTCCTTGGGAAGTTTACCTAAAATTAGGGTTTCAGTCAAAATGACCTATAATGTCTTGGAATGGATAGTGACCTTCCAAGCTTCAAATAAATTTTTGATGAACATGAAAGTTGTTCATATGGTTATTAAGAACATGTTTTCTCTTGGGGTCATCTCAATTTGACAAACACATAAAAAAATCAGGTCTTAGTGCATTTCAAAATAGTCAGATGAATTGACTGATCAACTTCTCAAGTCCAAACCTCATATCTTGATGAATTGATGATTGAGGACACTCAAATAAGTTCAAATATGCATGAAATTATGGATTAAGGAAGTTCCCTTGATTGTATTTAACCATGGGTTGAGGTTGCTTCATGAGTAAGGCACAATTGATGAACAGATGAATTAGGGTTTCCTTGGGAAACAAGCCTCAAACCCTTGATTTTCTTTGATCAAAATGATGAATTAAGATACTTGGGAGGCATATTTTATGGATGAGAGCTTTGGGAACCATTGCCATGCTTGCTTTCATCTTCTCTTGGCCATATCAATGCACATAGGATCTCCTAGAAGCTTTAGACCTTGTGACTGCTCAAGCTACAAACAAGAGATGTTAGTGACATATTTTTGTGCTTTTGGTTAGTAAATAAAATGAGAAAAGCAATGATATACAATTCAAGCATGCTTGGTGACCTTAAACCAATTCATAGAGATCCTACCCAAAGGTAAGGAGCCAAGATGCTTATGATCCTCGAGGCAATGCAAATGCCATGTTATGATGCCATGAGGGATCTTAGGGTCAAAATTAGGGTCTTACAGATGCCCCTATTTAAGGTCATTCTAGCCGGAGAAGTGAAGGTTAAAATCTTCGTCTCGACGAGGTAGAATGGACTTAAATAATAACAAAGAGACGAATTTTGGTCCCTAAGAGACCTCATGATGCAAATGTAGATATGCAAAGGTTAATACTCTGTGGGGGTTTGCGTCCACAAAGAGAAAGGAAATGCGAAGAAACTGACAATCCATATGGGTAATACACTCGATGGGACAGAGACTCTGGGGATTCTGATGGGGATAAGAAAGGGAATAAAATGCGTGAGCAGGTCACGACTTGAGACTTGTTGAGAGACACGAAAAGAATTCCAATAAATCAGGGGAAGGACTCAAGCTGACTCAAAGGTGCATGTATTGGGGAATATGCCAATACAATAAAACTATCTACAAAGGATACTTCGGATGAAAATCCGGACTCAGGTAGGGAAAATTCATTAAGGGACTTCGCTGGGGAAACTATATGATGAGGTATTACCGATTACTGGGTAATAAGCTCAAGGAGACATGTGATCGCAACACCGATATAAGGGTGAGAGAACAACACGCTCAGGGAGGATGAATATCTAAGACCGGTATGAGGGTGAGAGATATCAAACATCCAAAACATCTGAGGAAGACCTAAAAAGGTATATTTCGACTCAGGAAAATCTGACTCCACAGGGGACAAAAGTCATAATAGGGAGAAGAAAGGAAGGAACACCAGGGATACCGGTTACTAGGCATATAATAGGCGACCAACCAAGCGTGAATTGGGGAATATTTCCAATACACTCATCATCCAAAAGAGGGCTAAAAGCAAACTCCATTACAGGATGGGCATTCGACTTCGCAAAAAGGGGATACAAATCTTACTCGACTGGGGGGAAGAACAAAAGACTTTGACCAAGGAGCGCATGCGATATATTATCTATTACCGTCAGAACATAGATAACATACTCGCATGGAAGATTATCCACAACCGGTTACTGGGTTAATAAAGGATAAATCGACCGAAAGAAAAGGGTATCGGGATACCAAATACTAGGTATAAAATGATGACCAATCAAATGGAGAAACAATCATTACCCACCGAAGGTAAATGAAAGATGACCCGTCGGGGATATATTGACAAAGGCAATGATCCGGGAGATATATCACCGGTTATTGGGAGATACACTCAAAAGGTGAAGGAATATCAATACCGAATATTGGATAAAGATAACCATTAAAGAGGGGATTACATCTGCCAATACTAGGTAGAAAACCACGAAAGAGTAACCGTCATCGATTAGGATGAACAAAATAAGGTTAACTCTGCAAAGGGATAAAAATGGGGTTTACAACTACCAGTATAAGGGTAGAAAACCATAGAAATAGGACTTATAACTACCGGTATGAGGGTAGAAGGCCATAAACTCCACCGGGGAAAAGATGGACAATTACTGGTTACTGAGCAATCATTCATCTAAACTACGTGGAAGTGCATGGAAAATATCAAGAAGCCAATCTAGCAACAAACTAGAGAGGCACGATGAAACAAGACTCATCCCTATGAGGATATAACTCAGGGGAAACTCCATCCCAATATATGTGTTAGAAGGAAACAGAAACCAAAAATCATCCACGAGGACATAACTCAGTGGGGAATATGGAGGAAAGGATAGACGCTTTCTGCTTATGGGGGTTGACTCTACATGGGGAGATCAGACACAAACATCTGCTTGGTGAAATACGTATCACCGAATAGTAGGAGACAACAAGCAAAGGTATTTATGGCAAATAATGTGACATGAATATTTGAATGTTAAAAATTATGCATATGTGCATGGTTTATGTATGATGAATGCCGACGAAACAGACATATCTAACACAAACAGATCCAAAAATCAATGAATAAACATCCGGTACTACATCTCGAGAGAGAAAGCCAGGTCCACTAGAGAACATCCACTCTGATGGGGGCAAGAGATACCAGGAAACAAAGATCTCTGTAGGGGAATGAGCATCAGCCACTCCAGCTGGGAACAGGATCAACACACAGATAAAAATCCGCCGTAGAATTAATTCTATTGGGGAAATTATCAGAGGGGAAAATGGAACTCAGTAGGAACAACCACCAATCAGAAGGTTCCAGTGTCACCATATATATTGCACTGCTGAAGAAATCACATCTGCCGAGGAGGAAGGGACATTACTCCGCTGAAGGAAAGATAAACATCTTCATCAACAACTCTGCTCGGGAGGAAATCACAAACAGGTTCTGATCAGGCAAATGTTGGAGATACTCTGATGGTGACCATAATGGGGAGTAGAAGTGGGATCAACCTTGCCGAGGATGGTCGATGAGCAAAATTGCTGGAGGTCAAAAAATAGACATGTCCAACGGAGAAACTACAAACCAAGTTTGATGAAAACTCCACTTATGTCAGGGATTTCCTGCTCACCCTGAGGGGGAATTTCTCACTTGAAGTGAAGGGAAACCGTCTCCTTCAGAAAGATTAGCATATTCAATTTATCAATCTATAAGGGATTTTAGGTCAATCCACATAAGGGATGACAACCATATAATTGATAACACAAATGTTGAATCCAGACTCAATGTGGATCTAGAAGCTTGAGATCACACCTAGAACTCCCAAACCTCCTGTGATTTGGTGGGAGTACAACTTTCTTCTGTGCCAACGGCGGAAACAACCTGAAGGACAAATGAAGAGGATACAAGTATGCTAGGAATATGAACAAATGTCTTACCCTTTTGGGAATCATACCATCTTTGGGAGAGCACTGAAGACATCCCGAGTATCCTTTTGTCATTGTGAATGTTAACTTTGTTTAAAAACAATTTATGAAAAATTTATTCAAAACAATGACATTTCCTAATTAAAACATGCAAAACATTTGTTGAACAGAAACAAATAAGAGTACAAAGAATTGGATAAAGGTTCAGATTTATTTGATGGAATGGTAGTCTACAAATGGCAAGACTCCATAGATCTTTACAAATTTGAAATTGGTGATATATATTGGAAAAAGGGCTACATTGAACATAATGACCATTTCTCCACCAACTCTGAATCCGATGTCTTTGAAGCTTCAGTTGACGATGACTGAGCGAGAATATTTGACAGATGACAGCTTGTAGAACAAAGTCTTGTCAGGATGGAATTACTTGCCAAATCCCTAATTTTTGCCTAGATTGCCCCAGGGTGAGGTATTCAATCTAGCGGGATATATATTAATTTTTATGTCTCTAACTTTTGCTTGGATCGCCCTTTCGGGTTTTCAATCCATCGAGACGCTCATTTTTGCCTAAGCCGCCCTTTCGGGTTTTCAACTTAGCGAGCTATTCTGTTTTTATTTTTAGGCGAAGTATTTCTTGACTGCATCTGAATTCACATGACGAGTGAAATCCTCCCCATCCATAGTTGTAAGTATCAAAGCACCGCCTGAAAAGGCTCTCTTAACAACATATGAACCTTCATAGTTTGGAATCCACTTGCCCCTGGAATCGGGCGCGAAAGACAAGACTTTCTTGAGCACAAGGTCACCTTCTCGGAACACACGAGGCTTGACCTTCTTATCAAAGGCTTTCTTCATCCTTTGCTGATATAACTGACCATGGCACATGGCAGTCAATCTCTTCTCTTCTATCATATTCAGTTGGTCATAACGACTCTGAACCCATTCAGCATCAGTTAACTTGTTTTCCATCAAGACTCTCATTGATGGGATCTCCACCTCTACTGGGAGCACAACCTCCATGCCGTATACAAGGGAGAAAGGGGTTTCCCCTGTTGAAGTGCGGACAGATGTACGATACCCATGCAAAGCAAATGACAACATCTCATGCCAATCTTTGTACGTAACAACCATCTTCTGGACAATCTTCTTGGTATTCTTATTAGCAGCTTCAACAGCCCCATTCATCTTGGGTCTGTAAGGAGAAGAATTATGATGTGCTATCTTGAACTCACTACACATCTCTTTCATCATCTTGTTGTTCAAGTTAGATCCATTGTCAGTAATGATCTTATCCGGCACACCATAACGGCATATGAGTTGATTCTTGATAAACTTCACAACCACCTGCCTGGTCACATTTGCATATGACGCCGCTTCAACCCACTTGGTGAAGTAATCAATTGCTACGAGAATAAATCTGTGACCGTTTGACGCCTCTGGCTCTATCATGCCAATCATGTCAATTCCCCACATGGAGAAAGGCCATGGTGATGAAATAACATTCAGAAGTGTCGGGGGAATGTGAATCTTATCCGCATAAATCTGACACTTATGGAATTTCTTCACATATTTGCAGCAGTCAGACTCCATTGTCAGCCAATAGTAGCCTGCTCTCGACGTCTTTCTAGCCATGGCATGTCCATTAGAATGAGTACCAAAGGAACCCTCATGGACCTCAGTCATTAACAGGTCTGCTTCGTGTCTATCCACGCATCTGAGCAAAACCATGTTAAAATTCCTCTTGTAAAGCACAACGCCATTGAGGTAGAAACTGCCTGATAATCTCCTCAAAGTCTTTCTATCTTTAAAAGATGCCCCAGGCGGGTAAATCTGGCTCTGAAGAAAGCACTTGATATCATAATACCATGTCTTGTCATCTTGCACCTCCTCTACTGAAAATACATGAGTCGGTATGTCCAAGCGCATCACAACGATATTGGGAACCTCATTCCAGAGTCTAACCACAATCATAGAAGCAAGTATAGCAAGCGCATCTGCCATCCCATTCTCATCTCGAGGAATATGATGGAAGTCAACTTCAGTAAAGAACGTTGAAATCCTCCTCGCATAATCTCTATATGGGATGAGGCCAGGATGATTCGTCTCCCATTCACCCTTAATCTAATTAACAACAAGGGCCGAATCACCATAAACATCAAGATGCTTGATCCTAAGATAAATACACTCTTCCAATCCCATAATACATGCCTCATACTCAGCCATATTATTCGTGCATTTGAAAGTTAGCCTTGCTGTAAAAGGAAAATGTGTGTCCTGAGGAGTAATAATCACTGCCCCAATACCATTTCCATATTGATTTACAACGCCATCAAACACCATGCTCCATTGGGAACCAGGCTCTGGCCCTTCATCGAGCGTAGGTTCATTGCAATCCTTCATTTTCAAATACAGAATCTCCTCATCTGGGAAGTCATACTGTACTGACTAATAATCCTCAATTGGTTGATGTGCCAAGTGGTCAGCCAAGATACTACCTTTAATAGCCTTCTGAGCTCGATACTCAATATCATACTCAGATAACAACATCTGCCAACGGGCAATCCTCCAAGTTAAAGCATGCTTCTCAAAGATATACTTGATTGGATCCATTTTGGATATCAACCAAGTCGTATGATTCAACATATACTAGCGTAAGCGCTTAGCAGCCCAAGCCAAAGCACAACATGTTTTCTCAAGCATTGAGTATCGAGACTCACAATTGGTGAACTTCTTACTCAGGTAGTAGATAGCGTGTTCTTTCTTTCTTGATTCATCTTGCTGACCAAGGACATAACCCATTGAGTCTTCAAGAACTGTCAGATACATAATCAATGGTCTCCCTTCCACAGGTGGAGACAGAATCGGGGGCTCAGACAAATACTCTTTAATACTGTCAAAGGCCTTTTGGCAATCCTCGGTCCAATCATGAGACTGATCTTTCCGGAGGAGCTTGAATATCGGTGCACATGTGGTAGTCATGTGAGATATAAATATGGAAATATAATTCAAGCGACCAAGAAAACCTCGGACTTGCTTCTCAGTTTTGGGCGCAGGCATCTCTTGTATTGCTTTGACCTTTGCAGGATCAACCTCAATACCTCTCTCGCTGACAATAAAGCCCAATAACTTGCCGGAACAGACTCCAAATGTACACTTGCTAGGATTCAGACGAAGCTTATACTTCCTCAAACGCTGAAAAAGCTTCAACAAGTGCTCAACATGTTCAACTTCCGTTCTTGACTTTGCAATCATATCATCAACATATACCTTAATCTCCTTGTGCATTATATCATGAAACAAGGTAGTCATAACTCGTTGATACGTGGTTCCGGCGTTCTTCAAACCGAAGGGCATCACTCGATAACAAAATGTTCCCCAAGGTGTGATGAATGTTGTCTTCTCCATATCCTCGGGTGCCATTTTAATCTGGTTATATCTGAAAAATCTGTCCATAAACGAGAAGACATTGAATTTAGTTGTATTATCTACCAACATATCAATATGTGGTAGAGGGAAATCATCTTTCGGACTAGCTTTATTCAAGTCTATGTAGTTCACACACATTCAGACTTTTCCATCTTTTTTAGGCACGGGCACAATATTGGCCATCCATTGAGGATATGTAGAAGTCACCAGAAACCCTGCATCAATTTGCTTATGAACTTCCTCTTTATTCTTCACTGCCATATCAGGATGAGTTCTTCTGAGCTTCTACTTCACAGGCACGCACTCAGGCTTCAAAGGCAGGAAATGTTGCACGATATCAGTATCCAGACCAGGCATGTCTTCATATGACCAGGCAAAGACGTCAACATATTCTCGTAGAAACTCAATCAACCCCTTCTTAATATATTCTTCCAGGAGTGCCCCAATCTTCACTTCTCGCACACAATCTTCAGACCCGAAGTTAACTGTTTCCAGATTCTCAAGATGCAGCTGAATGATCTTCTCTTCATGCTCAAGTAGACGGGTATTCTCATCAGGAATCTCTTCAACATCATCTTGTTCCGCCTCAAATACAGGGAACTCAAAGTTGGGAGATGGTGTTGGATCATTATGTTCAATGGGTTTGATCAACCTGCATAATGATTTTGGATGTAAAGAGTTTTTAGAATTCAGACAAGGCAAATCATTATGCAGATGAAAAGATTGATTTTATTCTTATTTTTTAAGGTTTTATGTGATCACCAATTTCATGCAAAAGAGAAAAGGAAAATAATTGGAAAAACAAACATTTAACATGAATTTATTGAATGAAAATATCATTGTATTTATGAGCCGACAATGTCATCACTCCTCCTTTTGGCATGGGAGGAGGGTATTTAAACACAATGAACATTACTTTGACTTATGGATAACTGTTGGAACATCAACAGTGACCCAATTATTGCAGACCCCTCAAGGGATGACGAAGTTGCCAGAATCTTCCTCTGCATCCTCTTCCAAAATAGCAGCAGCTTCCTCATCTTGAAGAAGTTCCTTTCTTAGTAGGCTCAGCAATAGATAAAGCTTGGAACAGAGTTCCAACTTCATCCTCAACATCTATGTAAGAAAAGGAAGATAAATGACTAACCAGGAGAGCCCTTTCTCCCCCTACCACCACCAACTTCTTGTTTTTGACAAACTTTAATTTATGGTGTAGGGTGGATGTCACGGCGCCTGCCTCGTGAATCCATGGTCTGCCCAACAGACAACTATACGATGGGTGAATATCCATGACCTGGAAGGTGATATGGAAATCACTTGGTCCAATTTTTACTGGGAGTTCAACCTCTCCAATCACAGTTTTACGGGACCCATCGAAAGCTTTAACTACCACTCCACTTTGCCTCATCGGAGGCCCCTGATACGACAATTTAGCAAGAGTGGATTTTGGCAACACATTCAACGATGATCCAATGTCCACCAGTACATTGGACATGACATCATCTTTACAGCTCATAGATATGTGTAGTGCCAAGTTGTGGTCTCTTCCCACCTCAGGGAGATCAGCATCACAAAAACTCAAGTTGTTACAAGCGGTGATGTTTGCAACAATACTGTCAAATTGTTATATTGTGACGTCATGATCTACATACGCCACATCCAACACCTTCTACAGAGCTTCTCGGTGTGGTTTTGAATTCATTAACAAGGATAATACAAAGATCTTTGATGGCGTCTGTAGAAGCTGATCTACAACGTTGTATTCACTCCTTTTGATGAGCCTCAGCATCTCATCATAGTCTTCCTTTGCATTGCCATACTGGCCAACCAGGATAGGAGTTTTTACAATATAGGTAGGTTTAGCGGCAACAAGTTCCGGATTCGGAGCATTCACAGCAGTCCCAACCGGGCGTTCAACGTAATCAGCAACATCAGCCCTTCGAACATCAGCTTGGGGTTTCGGCGAAGCTGAGAAAACACGACCGCTACGGGTCAGGCTGCTGACGTCGACAATATTAACAACAGAGGTAGAGGGCAGGGGAACCTCCTTCCCATCCTCTAATGCCACAACATTGTAGCGATAGGGGACCGCCTTCTCAGAAGAGTATGGCACAGGGCCAACTGGTTTAATGATCAAAGAAGGAGGAGCCTTTTGCTTACTACCATCGTACTTGATGACAACGAGCTCAGGGATCCGAAATACCAGAGATATTACATTGACTTCATTAGTGTCCTCATAAAAATTTCGATTCTGAAGTATCTCAATGACTCCCTCATCCAGCATTTCTTGAATGTCTTTGCGGACTTGGCGACATCCTCTCTGATTGACAGTGCAAACTCGGCATTTGTCGTGGTCGTGCTTGTAATGACTGTACTCACACAACAGTCTGTGCATCTCGACTAGAGATTGTCGAATATGGCTGACATATTTGACTTTATATTTACCAGGGCAGCCTTGGACCATGTTGACAGAGGATTTCCCATGCTCGGACAATGGGTTCTTCTTCACATTAGGACCTACGTCCTCGAAACACAGAATACCACATCTCACAAGGTCTTGAACCTTGGTCTTCAGTGGGTAGCAGTTTTCCACATCATGTCCGGGAGCACCGGAATGATAAACGCAGTGTAACTCAGGCTTATACCACCACTGAGGGTTGGTAGGTATAGCCGGTGGGTCTCGTGGAGTAATCAATTTCCTCTTTATCAAAGAGGGATACAATTCGGCATAGGTCATAGGAATAGGATCGAAGGTGACCCTCTTCCTCTCATAGCTTGTACTGGCTTGATTATTGTTTCGAGGCTGGTAGGCATGCTGTTGAGGACGGTGCTGTTGTTGTTGATATTGTGGATGTTGTTGTTGCTGATTATTATTGTGATGCTGATATTGCTGGTTATCTCTGAAAACAGGTGCTATGTGAGCCACCTGATGCTGGTTACCGGCAGGACGCACGGTCTTCCTCCTCACTGAGGGTCTTCTTGGTTTAGCATGGGAGGTCACAACATGTGCCTCGCCATCTTTCTTCTTTCCAAACATCCCATACCGTTTGGCAGAAGAGCCTTCTTCTCTGGTCAGGCGCCCTTCCCTGACTCCTTCTTCCAAACGCATCCCCATGTTTACCATCTCGGTAAAGTCAGAAGGAGCGTTGGAAATCATCTGCTCGTAATAGAAAGAACTCAAGGTCTTCAAAAAGATCTTGGTCATTTCCTTCTCCTCCAGCGGGGGTACAATCTGTGCTGCTAACTCTCACCACCTCTGGGCGTACTCTTTAAAAGTTTCCTTGTCCTTCAAGGACATGACCCTCAATTGATCCCTATCGGGATCCATATCCATGTTATACTTGTATTGCTTGACGAAGGCCTCGCCAAGATCGTTGAACGACCGGATGTTCACGCTATCCGAGCCCATATACCATCTTAGGGAAGCACCGGACAAACTGTCCTGGAAGTAGTGGATGAGAAGTTGATCATTGTCGGTCTAAGTCGACATCTTCCTAGCATACATAACCAGGTGGATGAGAGGGCAAGTATTTCCCTTGTACTTTTCAAAGTCAGGTACCTTGAACTTTACAGGGATTTTGACATTAGGGACCAAGCAGAGTTTAGAAGCAGATTTGCCGAAAAGGTCTTTTCCTCGGAGAGTCTTCAATTCCTTGCGGAGCTCAAGAAACTGATCATTCATAGCATCCATCTTTTCATAAACATCTGGGCCCTCAGACGGCTCAGAATGGTAGATGGTGTCGTCTACTCTGGGCATAATATGCACGACGGGAGGAGGAACGGCTAGGACCGGGCTAGATGCCGGCAGAGAAGCAAAGGTGGGTGCAGGACCCTCAGGCATGAAGTTGGGAGGCATCCCCCATGGAAACCCGGCTGGCATAGCTGTTGGTGCAAAGTAGGCGCTGGCCACAGGCACGGTTGAAGAGGCAATCTCGGAAATGACTGTCCTCTGGGGAGGAGTTGAAGGCGTCAGAGACGACTGGCTCTGGGCAGCCATGAATGACTCCATTAGGGCAGTCAATCTGGCTACTTCCTCCTTGAGTTCACGGTTTTCTTGCTCCAAATGATCCATTAGTCTTGATGCGTTGGCTCAGGTGTAGTACCAGTGAGTTAGCTTGTCTTCAAAATAAATGAAGAACACAGAGTTAGACCATAGAACAAGAAGCCTGGAGCAAAACCTGCTTATGCACGTGATGCATGCAATGCATATGATTTAATTTTTTATATTAGAGGAACTTTAGAGTCCTATTTGCAAATATTGGAAATATTAAACATTTATCACATATGGAAATATCACATCAATAATATTTGAAAATATTTTTACACCAAAGAAGTACAATCTTGGAAACCAAATACAATACAAGAGAGAAGGAAAATGAACATCCTATGGAACCCTAGAAACAATAATCTAAAGCTCTGGAGACGGGAAGATAAGCTGCACGAAGCCTCTTCACCTCCCTCTCATAGGCTGCCTCCATATCCGCCTTCTATTTGGCGAGTCGATCATATTTCCTTTTCCAAAACATGGAAGACTGAGGAAGTAGAGAAGTTAATGCATCCTCAGGCTCATCAATAACCTGGTGCTCAAGGAACTCTATCAAAGCATCCTTCTCTCTGATTTACTGAAGCAACTCCTCTCGTTCACGGATCCAGGCACGTGAAGGGTCTTCATCTCTCAACTCCTCTACTCCTTGGTCAGGAAGGGTTGAAGGCCCAACCATAACCAAAGGTGTAGGTCTTGGATACTCATAAGGCATGAGGTACTCGGAAGCCCTTCTCCTAACCCAAGAGGTATAGGGTTCCAAAGCGATACAGTTCTTCGGACCCAGCTCCTTCCTTCCCTTCTTATGGATCTTGCGCCAAGCGCGGACCATCCTGCCCTTCAAGCCTTGGGGAGCTTTATCCTACTAAAAGAACACACCCTCTAACAGAATGTTAATAGGTTTATCCCTTAGGGGGAACCCAAGCTGACGACGTGCCAAAATAGGGTTGTAGTTAATCCCACCACATGTACCAAGAAGAGGCACATTGGAGAATTCACCACAAGAGTCGATAATCTACACACCATCATATACACGGTTGTACCAAAAGATATCATCATTAGTGAGAGACATAAGCCTCGTGGACCACCGTAGACATCCTTTGTTCTCCTTGAAGGCGACCGTCTATGGCAAGTGCAAAATAAACCACTTGTACAACAGAGGCAAACATCAGACAACGGTACCACCACCATTTGCATTCCTCATATGCAAATACAAGTAAGTGCCACCCAACAGAGTCGGAACGTGATTAAGAGTAGAGAAAATCCTAATAGCGTTCACATCCACAAACTTGTCGATGTTGGGGAATAACACTAGCCCATAGATAAGAAGTACAAATATGGCCTCAAAGGCGTCCTCACTCATGGCCTTCCCATACATAATAGCTTGAGCAATGAGGAACTCAGAAGGGAGACCTTGAATTCCACCTTTGGTAGTCAAGTGAGCACCAACCAGAGATTCATCTATATGAAACATATCAGCTATCTCTTGAGAAGTAGGAACACTCTCTAAGCCACTAAACGACAACTGGTCTAGAATAGGTATACCCACAAGGTAGGCATACTCTTCAAGCGTGGGCAAAAGCTGAAAGTCCGGAAATGTGAAACAACGGTACAAGGGATCATAAAACTGCACCAATACACTCATCAATCCTTCGTCCACTTGAGTAGTCAGAATAGATAGAAGCTTCCCATAACGAGCCTTGAAACCCAAGGGATCTAATACATAGGATGTCAAATTCCTTAGCTCTTTCAAGTCGGGTTGTCTGAAACTGTACTTCTTTGTATTCCTTCTTTGTCTTTCCATGTCTGAAAATTTGCAAATAGACCTCTTAAGTTCCTTGAAAATTTTCTTATTGTTGATGATATGGATGCAAATGGGTGCATGAATGCATGGATGCAACAATCACACTCAAGGATCAAGCAAAACACACCAAACAAAGGTCATGGGATGGATCATGTCATCCTTAATATCAATCATCCATTTTGGTGGATTATGGTTTACCCCTTATCAACACCCAAGTTCCATTGATATTAAGGACACACGAATGGATCAACCATGAAACAAGGGTTTGTTGCAAGTCACGAGCATGGAGTCTCGGTTAAGAACCACCCAAAGGGAGTGTACTAGGGTTTAAACCTGCCAAACATGTTCTACAAGAGGTTCCCATAGTCATCGTCCCATCTTTCGGATATTATCGGATAAACGACTACTCGTATTCCAAAAATATTCTCAAGAGAGACTCTTATGAGTGTAGTATCGCGTAACAATCGTATCAAATCTTACACTTGAACGACTTTTGCACTACATCCTAAGAATAGGCCAAGATTGGCTTGGTAAACTAAGGTCCTTGCCTTCTAAGGTCTATATTGGAAAGAGTAATGTCTAACCACAACTACTTGTGTGACATTATTGATCCCAACATGACCTCCACCAAGTGAATGGGCTTGCAAGTCAACTTGCTAAGGAATAACTCCACACAAGTCAACAAGACTATACCATTCTCATATCCTAAGTCCACTCGAGTTCGATTATAGAACTCATCTCACAAAGATCACCAAGCATACAAGGAATTAATATTCAAGCAATTCAATCATTACATACAATACAGTAATCCCAAATTGCACAAAAATATGTCACCAAATAATATACACAACAATACAACAAATATGAAAAGTAGGCAAAACCCACTAGGCAAATATCCCCAGCAGAGTCGCCATTTTTCTGTAGCGGGGTATTCGTTACCATTAGAGATATTGACTAAATCCAAGGTAAACCATACAAGTCGAGTCGCCACCTCACTTCTATTTATCCAAAGGAATGGTTAGAAAGCGAACAAAAACCTAAAAGTTTTATCGAATCAAAAACTAGTAAAAATGTCAGAGATCGGGGTAAGGGGGTTGGTTATGCAATGGGAAGGTTTTAAGCACCCAAAACATCCTAGGTACTCCTAGGGAGCCCTTTTCACATTTGTTGTAAGGTTGGTATTTTGTGAATATTTATTTGTGCAAACATGATTGAAGAGATGAGAAGAGAATATATAAGTTAATTACAATTTGTGTTTGGATGGATAAACCCATTGCCTACGTACCATCTTAAAAAAGATTAGGATCAAAACCTCGTAGTTCGGGGTAAAAATCTCAAAATGAGTTGGTGAATTGATTGGTCCAAAAGCCTTAAGGTCTTTTGTTATCCAATGGAGAAAACTCAACCTAAAACCACAAATCCACCATGTGAGGATAGCTTTAACTTGCTAGTGAGGGGTTAACCCTATAATAAGCATGGAAGACTCATTGTCCATCACTAAGGATATAGGTGAGTATTAAATCTACCTCAAGGATAACTCAAACCTAATAGCTAAAGGTTATGAAAAAGTTTTGATTAAGAAAGTGGCCATTGAAACCACAAAAGTATTTGAATGGGTTATATTTACCAATGAAAAGTATTTACAAAGTATGGTCAAAGTTGATTTAAAGATTCAATTCAAAATAAGTGTTATGAAAAGAAAGTTTGGAAATCAAAAGCATAAGGCTTAGGTTTCTAATGTTGAAAACAAATGTTAAATGTTTGCACAAAAGTTTTGGCTTGGGTTAGAGTGGATGGAAGAAGAAGAATGGCTAAATCCTAAACATACAAGAGATGAAGGATAAGAAACAAGACCTTAAATGGAGTTCCTCTCTTGAGATCATATTGATGATCCTAGTAGCTCCCATCCTTTGGAATATGCAAGCAAGATAATAGTAAGCTCAAGCAATCAACATAATCAAACAAGCTCTTAGAAGATCCTCAATGTCTCTTGTATCTTTCACTTTGGATGAACATGGAAATGGTTCTTCAATTTGGCTCAAATAGGATTCCCTAACACAAAAGCACACAACATCAAAACGTTCTATGAAGTAAATCAAGAATGGACAAGAGTGAGTTTAGAGATTTGGTCCTTTTAATCCATCTTCCACATTTGAGGTCCTTTTACTCCAATTTTGCAAAGGGAATGTCCTAGAAACTAAGTCCATTTGTCCATTTTTTTGCATTTGGTCCACAACAATCAAAACAAAACACAAGCACAATAATATATATACAATTATGTGCTCAAGTGAGTGTAGCGGGGTATTCGTTACCATTAGAGATATTGACTAAATCCAAGGTAAACCATACAAGTCGAGTCGCCACCGCACTTCTATTTATCCAAAGGAATGGTTAGAAAGCGAACAAAAACCTAAAAGTTTTATCGAATCAAAAACTAGTAAAAATGTCAGAGATCGGGGTAAGGGGGTTGGTTATGCAATGGGAAGGTTTTAAGCACCCAAAACATCTTAGGTACTCCCAGGGAGCCCTTTTCACATTTGTTGTAAGGTTGGTATTTTGTGAAGATTTATTTGTGCAAACATGATTGAAGAGATGAGAAGAGAATATACAAGTTAATTACAATTTGTGTTTGGATGGATAAACCCATTGCCTACGTACCATCTTAAAAAAGATTAGGATCAAAACCTCGTAGTTCAGGGTAAAAATATCAAAATGAGTTGGTGAATTGATTGGTCCAAAAGCCTTAAGGTCTTTTGTTATCCAAGGGATAAAACTCAACCTAAAACCACAAATCCACCATGTAAGGATAGCTTCAACCTGCTAGTGAGGGGTTACCCTTTAATAAGCATGGAAGACTCATTGTCCATCACTAAGGATATAGGTGAGTATTACATCTACCTCAAGGATAACTCAAACCTAATAGCTAAAGGTTATGAAAAAGTTTTGATTAAGAAAGTGGCATTGAAACCACAAAAGTATTTGAATGGGTTATATTTACCAATGAAAAGTATTTACAAAGTATGGTCAAAGTTGATTTAAAGATTCAATTCAAAATAAGTGTTATGAAAAGAAAGTTTGGAAATAAAAAGCATAGGGCTTAGGTTTCTAATGTTGAAAACAAATGTTAAATGTTTGCACAAAAGTTTTGGCTTGGGTTAGAGTGGAGGAAAGAAGAAGAATGACTAAATCCTAAACATACAAGAGATGAAGGATAAGAAACAAGACCACAAATGAGTTCCTCTCTTGAGATCATATTGGTGATCCAAGTAGCTCCCATCCTTTGAAATATGCAAGCAAGATAATAGTAATGCTCCTCAATGGCTTTTAGATCTCTCTCTCTTAGAAGCTCATGACAATGGTTCCTCACTTAGGCTCAATGTTGGAATCCCTAGCACAAGAACACACACATTAAAAAAGTTCTATCAAACAAATCAAGAATGAACAATCAAGAGTTTAGAAAATTGGTCCTTCCAAAGTTCTCTTTAGCATTTATAGCATTCTAAAGGCTCAATGCCTAGTTGCTCTTTTACTTTTATAGCACTCTAAAGGTCCAACGCCTAGTTGCTCTTTGACTCCAAATTTGCATAGGGGAAGTCCTAAAGTCTAAGTCCATTTGTCCATTTCTTTGTATTTGGTCCACAACAATCAAAACAAAACACAAACACAATGATATATACACAATCTATGTGCTCAAGTGAGCAAAAGGCAAATTGCATTAACATAAACATGTGCTCAAATGAGGAAAGGAAAAAGCAAATGAATAATATGTGCAAGAATAGTAAATTGCATAAATGTAAAGAGCAAGAATTAAATGTTAATGGTTAAAGGTTATTGTTAATAGTTAGTGTGCCATAAGGCAAATTTAGCGCTATGTTAAGCAATCGTAATTGGACTTATGTAGAAGTCACAACTATCTGAGGCCGGTCAATAATAATGTAGGCAATAACACAAGTTAGAGGTCTTGATTAATGAATCAAACTCCAACAACTTGCCATGCCAAAAAGAAGATGAGGAATGATCTTATATTGATTTAGGTCCTTTGCATGATTTAGAAAGCAATCTATCCTTAATGCAAAGCCATTTACTTGATCCATGATCAAGATGAATTAGATTTGAATCAAGGAAGATTAAACCTCCGTAATCAATGCTAACCACCAATCTTTAAGTCATTGATCAAAAAAAGAAAAAGAAGAAGAAGAAGAAGAATATTAAAGTGTATTAAATGAAATGGAATGTACTAATCAACAAATGTTGACCAAAGATAGGGAAGATCAAGGTCAAACAATAGAAAACAGAAGCAAAATGAATATTAGAAGTCAAGAAATAAACAAAATATTTTTGGCATTTTTAATATTTAAAATAAAACTTGAAGTAAAATAATAAAGAAAGGTCAAACTTCAAACTCACTTCAAATTAACTTTGAAAAGTCCAAGTGAATTATCCCAAGTTTAACAAGGTCAAACAAAGTTTGACAAAAAATTTCAGCATTTTTAAAAGTCAGAAACTATTTTTAATCAATTAAAAATGCATAAAAATAACCTAATTGAATTAAAATCTCAAAAAAATCTCAAATCAATTAATAAATTGATGAGAATATTTTTCATAGATCTATCATCATTCAAAGAGGTTGAGAAAATATTTTTGTATTTTTTGAATATTAAAAACTATTTAAAATGAATTAAAAATAACCAGAAAAGAGAAAATTACTAAAAAATAGCAAATGATGAAATAAAAAATATTAAAAATCATTTTTAGAAAGTATAAAATAAAAGAGAAATAATGCAATTGGTCCCATAAATTTTGGACCAATAATGAAAGAGATATGGATTTTAGAAATAAAATGGAATTAAAAGAAATAAAAGGAAATACAAATCAGAAATTAAAAATTAGAAAAAAGGAGAGGCGTTGGATGATGGCTCATTAATTGAGCTGGCATATCACGTAGCTCTCAAGCGCACATCCACCATGGTCCAAAGTCAATGCAACCACACAATGAATTAAAATAAGTCATAACATCCAATGGATCTAATTAGATCTGGAAGTATGATCCAACGGCCACGACTTAATCTGGCAAACGGACGGTGGCCAGCGCCACCGTCTTCTCCGGCTAGCTCCGGTGAGGGTTCAAAATTGCAGAGGAAAAAATGTGCATGAAAAGCCACGATCCAGGTACCATTCAAAAGGTGGAGTGATGTACATCACTCCTATGCCACTCAATTCCACTCGAGATCCCTATTGAGAGAGAAATCAGAGATGGAACTTTGGTGGTGTTCAACTGAACTTGCTTGATTTCAAAAATTAAGAACACAATAATGATGCCTCTATGCAGAGGACTTCAGATCACACAAAATCAAAGCAAATGGAATCATATATGAGCTGTCTTGAAGCAAAATGCAGTTGAGCAAAAACCTTTGAATTGTGAAGAATTGAGTCACGACCTTTGATTCCTTTTGCAAATAGAAAGCTCTATGGATCAAATGAAAAAGGTTTAGGAACTATGGATATTAAAAATCAATCGATGCAATTGAATTTCAGATCTGAAATTTTTGAAAGTAAGAGAAAAGTTCCTTTGGTGAGGGTCGGGTTTTGAGTTCAGCAGAGGTTTAGGCGCCTTTAGGTTGAAGAATTGTGAAGCTATGTCATGGTATTTATAGATGGAGATGGCTGAATGCATGAGCTAACTCGTGTGCATGGGAGAGGAGGGCCTCCATGCATGGACTTGTACAGGCGCATGGAGGGCCCAACTCTGAATGCAATTGCAAGATACACATCACCAAATAAGAATTGGACGTGCAGATTGGATGTTAATGGATCATGCATGGCAATTGGAATGATTTTCATAAAATGCACTATTTCGTTGAAGCTTTCGAAAATGCCATGTCCAAAATCCAAATGCAACCTTATGAGTAATGGTTGGAAAGCTTATTGCATAAGTAACAAATGTCATGTTGATCAAAACTTCATTTGGGCCTTGGAAATTAATGAAATTTGAGCTTGAAGTGTAGGGTGCAAAACATGCCTATGTGAAATTTCCAAATTTGGCCAATGTTCAAGCCCCCTTGTTTCAATGATGAAAGCTCCAAAATTGTAAAACCTACAACATGAAAGTTGTAGATATTTTCAAGACAATCAATTTGGACTTAAATTTTTCATCATTTGGATTTTTGATGAAGAAGTTATGGGCACTTGAAGTTGGACTTTTTCACATTTCAATGCATTTGGCCCAAAGTGACCTATAATGAGCGAATGCAAGATGATTGATTAAAAACATGCATGATTACTTCATTAATATTACCATTAAAAACAACAATGTACAAAAACAAGTAACATTTAACAACAAGGCTTAGGTTTCTAATGTTGAAAACAAATGTTAAATGTTTGCACAAAAGTTTTGGCTTGGGTAAGAGTGGAAGGAAGAAGAAGAATGGCTAAATCCTAAACATAAAAGAGATGAAGGATAAGCAACAAGATCACAAATGGAGTTCCTCTCTTGAGATCATATTGATGATCCTAGTAGCTCCCATCCTTTGGAATATGCAAGCAAGATAATAGTAAGCTCAAGCAATCAACATAATCAAACAAGCTCTTAGAAGATCCTCAATGTCTCTTGTATCTTTCACTTTGGATGAATATGGCAATGGTTCTTCAATTTGGCTCGAATAGGATTCCCTAACACAAAAGCACACAACATCAAAAAGTTCTATGAAGTAAATCAAGAATGGACAAGAGTGAGTTTAGAGATTTGGTCCTTCTAATCCATCTTCCACATTTGAGGTCCTTTTACTCCAATTTTGCATAGGGAATGTCTTAGAAACTAAGTCCATTTGCCCATTTTTTTGCATTTGGTCCAAAACAATCAAAACAAAACACAAGCACAATAATATATACACAATTATGTGCTCAAGTGAGCAAAAGGAAAATTGCATTAACATAAACATGTGCTCAAATGAGCAAAGGAAAAAGCAAATGAGTAATATGTACAAGAATAATAAATTGCATAAATGTAAAGAGCAAGAAGTAAATGTTAATGGTTAATGGTTAGTGTTAGATTTAGAGTGCCATAAGGCAATTTTAGCGTTATGTTAAGCAATCGTAATTGGACTTATGTAGAAGTCACAACTATCTGAGGTCGGTCAATAATAATGTAGGCAACAACACAAGTTAGAGGTCTTGATTAGTGAATCAAACTCCAACAACTTGACATGCCAAAAAGAAGATGAGAAATGATCTTGTATTGATTTAGGTTCTTTGCATGATTTAGGAAGTAACCTTTCCTTAATGCAAAGCCATTCACTTGATCCATGATCAAGATGAATTAGATTTGAATCAAGGAAGATTAAACCTCCATGTATCAATGCTAACCGCAAATCTTTAACTCATTGATCAAAAAGAAAAAGAGAAAAAGAAGAAGAAGAAGATGAAGAATTAAAGTGCATTAATGGAAATGGTATGTGATAATCAACAAGCATTGACCAAAGATAGAGAAGATCAAGGTCAAACAATAGGAAACATAAGCAAAATGAAGATTAGAAGTCAAGAAACAAATAAAATATTTTTGGCATTTTTTTAATATTAAAATAAAACTTGAATTAAAATAAAAAAGAAAGGTCAAACTTCAAACTCACTTCAAATCAACTTTGAAAAGTCCAAGTGAATTATCACAAGTTCAACAAGGTCAAACAAAGTTTGACAAAAAATTTCAGCATTTTTAGAAGTCAGAAACTATTTTAAATCAATTAAAAATGCATAAAAATAACCTAATTAAACAAAAATCTCAAATAAATCTCAAATCAATTAATAAATTGATGAGAATATTTTTTTATAGATCTATCATCATTCAAAGAAGTTGGAAAAATATTGTTGTATTTTTTGAATATCAAAAACTATTTTAAATGAATTAAAAATAACCAGAAAAGAGAAAATTACTAAAAAATATCAAACGATAAAATAAAAAATATTAAAAATCATTTTTAGAAAGTAGAAATTAAAAGGAGAAAAATGAAATCTGTCCCATAATTTTTGGACCAATAATGAGAGAGATATGAATTTTTAAAATGAAATGGAATTAAAATAATAAAATGAAATAAAATCAGAAATTAGAAAAAGGAGAAAAAACGTGGACCGTCTGATGATCTCTCATTAATTGACGTGGATCATCACGTGGCCAAGAAGCGCACGCTCACCATACACGCGAGTCAAACGCAACACACCGAGCCATTAAATGAGTCATGACATTGGACGTATGGGATTGAATCTGGAAACATGAATGGATGGATCTGATTGAATTTGGAGACCAGATGGTGACCAGCGCCACCGTCTTCTCCGGCCAACTTCCGGCCATGTTCAAAAGTTGCAGAGAAAACAAGGTAACCAAAAGGCACGATCCAGACATCAATCGAAAGCTGGGGTGATGTACATCACCCCTGTACCACTCAAATCCATTCTAGATCTCTATGTTGAGAGAAATCAGAAGTGGAAAATCTGTGGTGTTCATATGAACTTCATGATTTCAAAAAATTGAAAGCATAGCAATGTTGCCTCTATGCAGAGGGCTTCAGATCACACAACAACAAAGAGAATAGAGCACTATACAAGTAGATTCGAAGAAAATAACAGTTGGTATGAACCTTTGATTTGCAAGGCTTTGAGTCACAATCCTTGGATGCTAATGCTTACAGTTGACACTATAGATCAAGGAGAAAAGATTTAGGAACTTTGAGATCTGAAAATTGATCAATGAAATCAAAATTCAGATCTGAAAAAAATTGAAGAAAAGAGAGTTAGTTCCTTTAGTGATGGCTGGGATTTCCGTTTAGCAGCAATTGGGGCGCCTTAAGGTTGAAGAAATGAAGAGCATATGCATGGTATTTATAGGAGAAAGCATCTGATATGCATGAACAAAATGCTTGCATGAAAGGAAAGGGCCTCCATGCATGGGCCTGTACAGGTGCATGGAGGGCCCAATTCCAACTGGAATTGAAAGCTAATGCATGATGCAAGCAAAATGGACGTACAAATTTAGTAGTAGTAGCTCATGCAAGGCAATTTAAATGATTTTCAAAAAATGAACTATAATATTCAAGCCTTCGAAAATGCCATGTTAAAAATAGGAACACCACCTCATGAGTAATGGTTGGAAAGCTTATTGCATAAGGATCATTTGTTATGTTTATCAAAACTCCATTTGGGCCTTGGAAATTGATGAAAATTGGACATGAAGTGTAGGGTGCAAAACATGCATATGTGAGATTTTCAAAATTGGCCAAAGTTCAAGCCCTTCTATCTCAATGATGCAAGCTCCAAATGACAAAAGCTTAAACATGAAAGGTGTATATATTTTCAAGGAACTTAATTTGGACCTAAATTTGGCATCATTTGGATTTTTTATGAAGAAGTTATGGGCACTTGAAGTTGGACTTTTTCACATTTCAATGCATTTGGTCCAAAGTGACCTATAATGTTTTGCATTATCACATGTATTTCTTTTGAGATGTTTAAATATTTCTCAACATAACATTTGAAGTAGATATATTAAGCTTTCCAATTAATTTGATCTAACCTCAAAATCATGAAAAATGAAGGAGTTATGTCCTTGGGAAGTTGACCCAAAATTAGGGTTTCAATCAAAATGACATATAATGTCTTGGAATGGATGGTGACCATCCAAGATTCAAATCAATTTTTGATGAACATGAAACTTGTTCATATGGTTCTTAAGAATATGTTTTCTCTTGGGGTCATCTACATTTGACAAACACATAAAAAAGTAGGTCTCAATGCATTTCAAAATAGTAAGATGAATTGACTGATCATCTTCTCAAGTCCAAACCTCATATCTTGATGAATTGATGATTGAGGACACTAAAATAAGTTCAAATATGCATGAAATTATGGATTAAGGAACTTCCCTTGATTGTATTTGACCATGGGTTGAGGTTGCTTCATGACCAAGGCACAATTGACGAATAGATGAATTAGGGTTTCCTTGGGAAACAAGCCTCAAACCCTTGATTTGCTTTGATCAAAATGATGAATTGAGATACTTGGGAGGAATATTTGATGGATGAGAGCTTTGGGAACCATTGCCATGATTGCTTTCATCTTCTCTTGGCCATATCAATGCACATAGGATCTCCTAGAAGCTTTAGACCCTGTGACTGCTCAAGCTACAAACAAGAGATGTTAGTGACATATTTTTGTGCTTTTGGTTAGTAAATAAAATGAGAAAAGCAATGATATACAATTCAAGCATGCTTGGTGACCTTAAACCAACTCACAAGAGATCCTACCCAAAGGTAAGGAGCCAAGATGCTTATGATCCTCGAGGCAATGCAAATGTCATGTTATGATGCCATGAGGGATCTTAGGGTCAAAATTGGGGTCTTACAGCTGGTTCAAATGCTGATTATGATATCCTTGACCACGAGATATTTGATTTGTATGAGGAGCACTCCATAATTTCTTGGATGGTGCTATGAGAATTGTCGGTTGTCCATAAGGATAACGTGGTGTTGGAAATGGTGATTGCTGAAAAGATGAAGAATCATAAGGTGTGGGTGGTGCACCGTGAGAATACCTAACATATGCCATGACTGCATTGATTTCATCATCCTCCTCCTTTTGGGAATTGTTGAGGGATTATGTCTCGCTAGCTTGGCTACTGGAGGCGCCTTGGATTCTTCCACTTTTGAGGGAACTCTCGATGCGTTCTTCAATTGTCACTAGGTGGGAGAAGTCTGATAATGCATTGCCTACCATTCTTTCGAAGTATGATCTCTTCAAGATATCCATAAATAAGCCAACCAATTCTTTATCTAGGAGTGATGGTTGAACTTGGGCTGCCAATTCTCTTCATCGCCGTGCATAGCATTTGAAAGATTTGTTGCTCTTTTGAGATAAGCTTTGCAACTGCCTTCGGTTTGGAGCCACGTCCAAGTTTTAGTTATACTGCTTCAAAAAGGCATTGGCTAAATCCTCCCGTGACTGAATATGGCTTCTTTTCAATTTCATATACCAGCTCAATGATGCTCTAATCAAACTATCTTGAAAACAGTGAATCATCAGCTTGTCATCGTGAGTATGTGATGCCATTTTTCACAAGAACATCACCAAATAGTGCCTTGGACAGCTATCCCCTTTGTACTTCTCGAAGTTGGGTGATTTGAATTTCGAAGGGATCACTAGGTCTAACACTAAGCACATATCAAGCATAAGATTGTCATTCACATCTAGTGCCCGAACTCTCTCCTCAAGGGCACAAAGCCTTTCAACATCAGGATTGGTCATTGGTATCAACTGGGATTGAGTAGGAACGTTCTCTTGTGGAGGATCATAGTCAGGCAAAGGGTCATACATTGGGTTGGTAATTATAGTAAAGCATGATGAGGAACCAACATTCTCAGTGACACCATGTTGAAGATTGTTCTTTGATTGGGCTAGCCTAGCTTCCAACATTTGGTCTACCTTGTCTTTCATGTTATTCATATCCTTTCTCAGCTCAACTTAATTATGTTCCAAATGCTCCTTTGTCTTTTAGTAGCTCTCAAGGGTTTAGTACGAGTGTTGGGAAATCATCCTGCTGGTAATGGACAAGAGGATGGGATGTTTTTTTTTTGTATTTGGAAAATGGTATGCATGCATGTTGATGGAATGCGAATGAATGAAATGTGATGCAATGTTCAGGATCACAGGAATAAGTAAGTTCATAGGTTGGTCAGAACAACCGGTGAATAACTGGTATCTCTGATTAATGGAACCCCATAGGTAGAGTCATGGATCCTTATTGAGAACGTCACTGCCATGACGAAGGCTTGTCAGACAGTAATACCTTCAAGATAATATCGTCTAGGTGAGGTCTTCGTGTCGTCCTAACAAGAAAGGATCCTTAGGGATTCTACTACATAACTCTTGAGTCCAAGGTTTTAACAAGGTTCTCAGAGTCATAGATCAAGGTTGTAAATATTACTGTAAGATAGTTATACGTTCAAGGGATCTCATCTGATTGGGGCTTTCGTATTAACCCCACAAGTCCGAAGTCTCGTAGGTTAATACTACACCACCACCAGAGATGGAACTTGTTAAAAGGTCTATAGAGTCACTGATCCAACTTGAAAACACCATCGTCGTGACGAAGGCTCATTGGAAAATAATATCTCAAGAGAATCTACTATAGGCGGGGTCTTTGTATCGTCCCAACATGGAAGGCTCCTTGTGGGCCTCTACTACACAACCACTAACTTAATCCTATGGTTTTTCTCAGACTCGGGTAGAGAGCCTATCTCACAAAGTGCCAATAATCAGAGATCCCCAATAGCAAAATAAGAACCAACAACTAATTAGAAATAGCAATAATACAATGAGATAAAGAAAAGAAGATAGAAGATATAAAGTGAACAAAGCTAACATTCATCACAAATTAGACTAAGTGAGGCTTGACTCTCTCTTGTTTGAAGCATTTCCCCAGTAGAGTCGCCATCTGTCGCGTCTCAAAAAATACGATTCCTCGCGATGGTCGCGGAAAAAATTTGTTCGAACAGAGTCGCCACCGAACTTTATTTATTCCAATGAAGGAATAGGAAAATATCGATAAAACCTTTGTAAATAGAATAATGGTCTTTGCAACCACATTCAGGTTCGGGAGTCGATTACGCAAGGGGAAGGTATTAGCACCCCTCACGTCCGTTGTACTCAACGGGAACCTTTTAGTGTAATTTACGATTTGAATGTTAGCTGATGTTATTTGTTTTCTTAGAGTGAATAAAGTATTAAAAATAGAGATGGATAGAAACCCCAGAAAGGAGAAAAGGGAGGTTTTTATTAGTGTGCTTGTGAAGATCTAGCAATCTCCTGCCTACGTATCCTTATAGTGCAATAGCGAAATCAGAACATTCGTAGTTCGAGGAACTACGGTTGGTTGGTGTCTTTTAATGAACAACTATTTATATCGTGTTCTAAAGGCTAAGCATTGGCTTGTTTTACTCTCGGCGGAGGCTTGAGCACTAGTTTGTTATGCACGTTAGAAGGCATTAAGCAATGTTCTTTCTGAAAAGATTTTTGGTCACACGGGGGTGACAAGTTAGATTAGTATGTTGGATGTTTGGTTTGATTAATTTTGATCGCACGGGGCGAGAAAAGATAAATTTGATGTGTTGAGATATTTTGTTGGATGACGATTACTCGGATAGTCGAGTAAGGCAACTCGTATCCTAATAGTCGAGGAGAGGAATCGAAGGCTCTATACCATCTCCCTTTTCATCCTTAATTGTAAAAGGATTTGATAATAGTTAAGGTGTTTTGAATGGATGACGAATACTCGAATGGTCGAGTAAGGCAACTCATATCCAAGTATTCAGGAAAGGGAATAGGAGGCTCTAGACCACTTTCTTTTTCATCTAAGGGATTATGAAAATAGGTTTGTGTATGGTTGATGTAGTTTAGATAAACGACAAGTATGTGAATGACTGAGTAACACAAACTCATATCCAAGTATTTGAGGAGAGGAATTGAAGGCTCAAGACCATCTCCCTTTTTGTTTAGTTTATTATGAAAGTGATTTGATTTAATTGAGTTAGAAGTTTGTAGAGAAATGACAATTGTCTGAATAACAGAGTAAGGGAACTCGTATTCAAACAACCGAGGAGAGGAGTTGAAGGCTTAAAACCATCTCCCTTTCCATTTCTAAATGAAATGGTATTGAATTGTGATAAGGTATTTTAATTTGATAAAAATACTCGATGTTGGATCGAAGTTTGAAATTGCGTTTGCGGATAACTTAGGTTATATTTAATGTATCAATTATCTACTCGATTAATTAAAATCGAATAGGTCTCATAGTAAGAAAGCCCAAGAGTAAGATATGTTAGGTTGATGGCGATGCTTAAAAGCAATCGACTTACAAAGGTATTTGAAAATGGGTTCGACATTGAATCGAGAATTGTGTAATTTTACTCGTTTAAAGTGGTTTGGAATTGATGATGAAATTGAATGAAATCAAGTTTGAGAATGATTGAAATGATAGTGAAAAATGATGCTGAAATTGTGATAATGAAAGAAATCGGTCAACTTTTAATTAGCAAAATTAATTGATTAAAGTTCGATTATATTGATTAATTAAGTTAATTAAAATTAATTATCAAAATTGTTTGATTAAAAATTAGTATAATCAAATAATTAAGTTAACTAAAAGTAGTTAATAAGATTATCTAATTAATCAAACCTTAATTAGTTAATTAATTGAAAAAAGGAAATAAGTGACAATATTAAATTTAGAATAATCGAATTGAATCGACCACCATGTGCTCGTAAATCAGTTTATACATAACGACAACGGAGTTGGAGTGTTGTACGTAAGGATTGAAACACGGTGAAAATACACAATCAATATATAGAAATTTGGGCGGCATATCGGTATAAAATTACCGAATCCACGGGTTTAATCCGATTAAAGATGTAATGAATTTGAACAATAATAAACCAATATTATTTACAAATATTATACCATTACGAGTTATCCTATCAACCCAAAATAATCAATAAATTATAGACTACTCAAAAACAAATTGAAATAGAACCACAATAGTAAAATCTCATAACAAAAAACAAAAACAAATATATCTCACATCTATTATCCCAAGTAGCAACTATATGCTTTTTAAATCGACATACGACAACATTAAATCCAATAGTATCACATTAATGCAAGTTTCTGTCCCTAATAGTAAGAATCTATCATTATCTCAGAAGTGTTTTGAACAAAAATAGATAAACCAAAACAATACTCGACCATATGAATTCAAGCTACATATTACCAAATTTGTGCAATGTTGACCAGAGTTAGCTTGTTGGTAGTGATGATGATCGTCCACAATGGCTTGCTTTACCGTGTCAGAAACGAGACAACAAGCTTTTCCCGTGTCACCTCAATTGTTGGCTGAACTTAGTGATTCCAACTACAACTCAACTTCTTCTTTCACCATTCAAAAGATAACATCATGGTTTTACACAAATCTTCAGAAAAGAAACCCCTTATGGTTGATCTTGGGGCGGTGTGACTTAAATCCTCCATGATGAATCACTGACACAAGTTAAAATCGAACATAGCGTAGCGCTTTAACATCTATCGTACCGGAGTATCCACGACATTCCAAAGTCACAACCTTGAAGAATCGAACTCGCAGCTTATCGATACGAAGTCGAAACCGAAAGCGTTGATTTCTTATCGAAAATAACATTTACTTGAAAAAAAGAATTAACATGGAGGTAAACGATCTATTATTTGATGGTTTAAAGATGGTGATAGAAATGTTGAATCAGTGGGTGTCGAAGAAAGAAGGTGAGGTTGGTTTGTAAGTTGTAGTGGGTATTTTGAGCTTAGTGGTTTCACAGTGGATTTGAGGTGTGTTGTGTCGTGGTTATTGATTGAGTTGAAGCAAGAAACAATGATGAATGTTGGTGATTTTAGGAAGGGGTTCGTGAATCATGGCGGTGAATGGAGGTTATTGTGGTGGTTCGGACGGTGATGATGGAAGTGTGAGGCGGATTCGACGAAATCAATTCCGCCGTGACGAGATGTTGAGGCGATTATGGTTGATGTTTGTTTTTGGATATATTGTAATGGATGAAGTTGACTATGTCACGGAGGATGGATACATGCATCACATCGGGGATGGGAAGAGTGACACTGAAATCGGTGGCTGCATTGTCTTCGAGAGAATGGACGGTGACAAGAGGACGAGTTGCGAAGCCCAATTTTGAAGGGAAATGAGGAAATTTGGATGAAGATAAGGTTAGTGATGGCTTTTGAGGTGACTGTGATGGAGAAACGGAGGCAACGGTGGTGAGAGGTATAGTGTTGGGGAAAGAAAGAGCGTGGGTTAAACGTTGGAGAAAACTGAAATGGGTTGAATGAGAGTCAAACGAAGCAGACACCGAGTATTCCCATGGGAGAGATGAGTCATTATGTTGGGATTTCAAAAGAAAAATGAGAACATTTTTTTCCTCTTCGTTCCCCCCCAGGCGGTTGCTTTTAGGATTTCCTCATGCAGATTTTTGCATCCTCTCTCTTGGTATGACGCCTCTGGCCATGTGAATGGAGATCTTTTGCAATTTGATAATCCACTCTCTTGATGCCAGCTCATCTGACCATTACAAGGAATATTTTATTCCTTTTTTTCCAGCCTGTGAGTGTGTAACATGTGTGTGGTCCTTCTTTCTTTTGCCAATCGAAAAATGGTGAGTGAGATAACCATGATAGCTGGCAATGGGGTGACATGTTGGAAAGGATCCAATGCAAGAAATATTTTTTATTTTGAAATTTATAAGGGAATTAGTAATTAACTTGAAAACAAAATTAACTAATTAAAATAAGTTTTGTTAATCCTAATTAAATATACTAATTATTTTGACTAAAAAATAAAAAAAAATAAAAAAAACCAGACACAAAAATTTCTGAAATAATAAAATGAATGTACTAAAATGATCAACGCAAAATAAACCTCTCAGCATTTGATTTAATTTTGAAATAAATTTTGAACGGTTAAACAGGCATATGTGGATCAAAACGCGACTGAAAAAGTCGTCAAAAAATAAAGAAAGCACAACAGTTTAAACTACGTGAACTGTAGATTAATAATACTGATGCCTGCAAGCTTGATTTAGAAACTTTTCACCCGCCGATTTTACATTTATTTGAGGAATGATTCTACCGATATGTCTGTATCTTTGAGAATTTATTCTAGTCAACATTTTAGGCGTTATTTATGATGAAATGCATGTCATGCTATATTACTGATGCAAACTGAAAATAAAATCAAACTTATGAAAGTTTTAAAATGCCCGGACAGAATTGGGGTATGACAGGTACATCTGACCTCAACTTAAACTAGAATTGAGATAATAAAATTGAGAAAGTTAGGTCTTCGCAGCCATTGCTAGGGATTATCACTGAACTTAAACCTTCCCAGCCATCATTCGGGATTCTCATTACCTTTTGCATGAGAATTTCAAACCTTCCTAGCCGTTGCTAGGGATTGTCATTGAATCCAAATCTTCCTAGCCGTTGCTAGGGATTCTCATTACCTTTTGTATGAGAAATTTATATGTTTTATTCTTGACCTTTTGTTAAGGAGTTCGCACTGCCTTTTGTTAAGGAGTTCCAATAATAAATAAGAATGGATCGTTGATGGTTTGCATAAATTTCAGAGACCTAAATGCTATAACTCCAAAAGACGAATACCCGATGCCTATTGCTGAAATGTTGGTTAACTCAACAACATGTTTCGATTATCTTATTATGCTTGTTGGTTACTCTAGTTATAACCAAATATTTATTACAGATGAGGATGTGCCGAAGACGCCATTTTGATGTCCAAGAGCCTTAGGCACGTATGAATGGGTGGTGATGCCATTTGGCTTAAAAAATGTTGGGACAACCTACCAAAGGGTAATGAATTTGATTTTATATGATTATATCAAAATGTTTATGCAAGTATGCATTTATGATATAGTCATTAAGTCTGTGTCGGGAAACAGTCATCCTGACCACCTTCGTCAATCATTTGAAAGAATTAGAAAATACAGGCTGAAAATGAACCCTCTTAAGTGCTCTCTTTGAATGTAGGTTGGAGTTTCCTTGGTTTCATTATCCATAAAAATGGCATCAAGATAAACCAAAATAAGAATAAAGCCATCATGGAGACTCAACCTCATTCGACCAAGAAATATCTGGAACCTTTATTGGGAAGATTAAATTTTTGAGGAGGTTTATTTTGAACCTTAGTGGCAAGACTCGAGCATTCTCGCCATTACTTCACCCAAAAAACGAATATTTCAAGTGGAAACAAGAGCATCAAAAGGTTTTTGACTAAAAGAGTACCTAAGGAACCCAATGATATTGTCTCCTCCTGTTAGGAATAAGTGCATGAGATTGTATAATTTTTCCTCAGACTCAACCATAAGAAGCATGTTAGCATAAGAGCATAATAACAACGTCGAAAGGTCCATTTATTACCTCAGTCGAGTCTTGAATGATGCAGAAACTAAGTATAGTCTAATAGAAAAGATGCGCCTTTATTTGAATTTCTCGTGTATGAAGTTAAAGCATTATATAAAACCCATTGTTGTTTACGTCTCTTCGCATTTCGATATCATTAAGCATATGTTATTTAAGCCAATTCTGCATAGTCGAATTTGAAAATGGGTTCTTGCCCTAACTGAATATTCCCTACCATAAATGCATTTATGGGAAATGAAAGGGCAGGTGATCCCCGTTTTCATCGTAGATCATGCGATAGTCAAGATACCTCAAAATTATTTGGGACTAGCCATTAAAATGGAACTGGCATTGGAATCTTAGTAATTTCTCCTAATAAGATTTCGACAAAGTATAAATACAAAATTGATGGCTTTTGCTCGAATAATGAGGCAAAATATAAGGCTTTGATAACTGGTCTTGATTTTTTTTATAGATTTGGGGGCAAAAAGAGTCGAAATCAGAGGAGACTCTGAGTTGGTTATTAAGTGAATAACAAACGAGTACACATGTATTAAGTAAAATTTGATAATGTAATTTGTTATAGTAAATCGAATAATTAAGCGGTTTGAATAATTCAACATGTCCCTCGACTCAAAAATTAGGGGGATAATTATCTGGCTCAAATTGTTGGTGTAAGCCCTAGAGGCCAATAGTTTTGGTACTTGTATCGAATTATTTATTAATAATAAAAAGGTTTTTCTTTGTTATGTTTGTTTAATAAAGTCCCTAGAATAGCTAGTCCATTTAATGTATCAAGTGTGACTTAATCACGAGATCCCATTAAACATAAGGACACTATTCTTAGAGTATTCGTAGTCGAGCTTTGTTGTAAGTGGGATAACATTAAAGCATTAAGACTATTATGTATATAGACTGATGATCACATCTCATGGATCATGGATAAGGAGTTATCAAGTCTTAAACATAGGTATGAATATTAAGAGTAATATTTATACTGGATTG
The DNA here is from genome assembly GCF_024323335.1 of Lathyrus oleraceus. Lineage (NCBI taxonomy): Eukaryota > Viridiplantae > Streptophyta > Magnoliopsida > Fabales > Fabaceae > Lathyrus > Lathyrus oleraceus. Next base: position 332,329,897 of record NC_066580.1, on the reverse strand, counting down.
ACCCTCTATGAGAATACTATATAGAATGTTATGCAAAGTGTCATAAGTTATTCTCATGGTGATAGTGGTGTATACCACCCTTCGACCTGAAACCACTATGGACCCTAGATGTAAAGTCGAGTGCCTTATTGCTGATCAAACATTGTCCGTAACTGGATGACCATAAAGATAATTGATGGGTACTCCACGAAGCATGCTGAGGGACATGAGTGACCTAGATGGAATTTGCCCATCCTGCGTAACAGGATAAATGTATAAGGGCCCAATATTAAACTGGACAAGGATGATACGGTATATGCCTTGTGTTCAATATAGACATAAGGGCAAAAGGGTAATTTGACACATAAGTATTATCACAAAAGGATTTGTCAGATCACATGACATTTTCGTGTCTTGGGTAGCAGTGATGTGTTGCTAGATACCACTCGCTATTTATTATGTTAAATATGTGATTTAATATAATTGCTAATTTCGCAAAAACCTACAGGGTCACACACAAAAGGACAGATAGATGAGAGATAGAGTAAATAAGGAACACCATAAGGTACGATGCACTTAAGTGAATTGTAGAACATCGTAAGGTGCAATGTACTTCAGTAGATTACGAAATATGGTAAGGTACCACGTGCTTAAATGATTTTGGCATATCATAAGATATGGGCCACGTACACTTAAGTGGGGTTTTTAGCTCGCACCTCACACAAGTGGTTCTTTAAATAGTACCCTTGTGCAGAAGCATTTGTTGAGTTGAAAATTTCGTCTCTCTCTCTCTCTCTTTCCCTCTCTCCCTCTCTCACTCAAATCCTTCATTCGTAGAAACTAGCACTGAGATTGAAGAAATCCGTTCGTGTAGACCGAGTAGAGGCGTTGTCACCATTCAACGTTCGTGATCACTCCTTAGATCTGTATCAAATGTTTCAATCGCCACAAGAGGTAACGATTCTATCACTGATCATGCCCATTCGTAAGGATCACTAAAGGAGAAACTTTTTAATTTCTGTTGCGTTTTGGATCGCTATTCTCCTTCATAAATTGCCTCAGAATACAAAGTATAAAAGGGAAAGTTGGAAGAATTAATTGAGGTTCGAGGAAGAGTAAAATTGATGAGGTTATCTCCTTCAGGTTTATTGATGAAAAAATAAGGGTCTACAGATCCTAAAAACTTTGAGATCTTTGCCATTGGTGATTTGACATATACTAATTGGAAAAGACCAATAGTCGAATATCTAGAAAATCCAACAGGGTCGACCGATCGAAAGGTCAAATATAGGTCTCTAAGCTATTGTAAGACCCCAATTTTGACCCTAATATCCCTCATGAAATTTCATCATAAGCATTAGCATTGAGATCATACCTTGGCATCCTCCTTACCCCTCTTTCATTGGGTTTGTTTTGGGAGAGATCACCAAGCACTATGTGATTGTATCATACTTTTATATTATCATTATATTAACCCAAATACCAAAAATATGTCTTTGCATTTTCCTAACTCTTTTGTAGGTAGGGTATGATCACCATTGATCTATCAAGTTCATATCTAGGGTTTGAGACCCTCATGACAAAGAGCACAACCATGAATTGATCCAAGAATGGTTATGAGCATCATATATGAGTTCCATTGATTCCTACATGTTATATTGATCAAGCATTCTTCAAGAGTTTGAGGGTGATTTGCCTTGGAAACCCTAGTTTGACTGGGTATCTTGAGTAACTTCTCCAACAAGCTATCTTACCAATTGATCAAATTTATCAAGGGAGACTTCAAAATTCATCATCTTATGCATATATGATCTTCCATAAGCCAAGAAAGTCAAGATAATTGAAGGTTAGCAAGTTGGTTGATGGTGGTTGGCCAGATGAACTCACCTGATCAAAACTGGGTCTCCCTAGACCCTATCTCCTACAATTTTCACCATATGAAAATTATTGCAAGAGAAACTTTACTCTAAATGACATTACAAACAACTTTAATGTTGAGACCTAGAGCTAGTTTTGCTTGGAAAATCATTTTCTATGTTGAAACATTATAGGTCATTTTGTCTAAACCCTAATTTCAAAGTCAACTTCCCAAGGCCATAACTTGCTCAATTTTTATGAGATGAAAGAATTCTAAGTTTCACAATACAATTCAAGATGTCTCCTTCAACTTTTATGTTTGGATTGAGAGCTAATTCAACTTTTATGAGCATGTGATATGAGGTTACATTATAGGTCACTTTTGACCTTTACCATTGAACAACTGATTTTTCCAAACTTCAAAAATGCATAACTCTATGATCCCAAATCCAAATGACATGAAATATGTGACAATTTTGAAGGTCTTTGAAAGAGATACAAGTTTTATGAATACACGTTTCTCATTTGAAGCTCACATAAAAAGTTAAGCAAGGTGGAATATTAAGATATATGGTTTGACACTTATAATTTTTTTTGATATGTTGAAATTTCCAAACTTCCACCTCAAAATTCATCATGATACAAGCTTCAAATGGAAACGTGTTGAACATGAAAGTTGTTCCTCTTGATCTAACCTTTCCATAAAGTTCAATTTCATCCATTTTGGACAAGGTTTAAATGGGCTGCACATGGCTTGAACATTGCATCATCATTTGGCAAGAATCAAACTTCAAGCTTCCATGTACAATTGCCTAGCACTCCAATTTGAATTCAGACTTGTTCACACTCATTTGTGGATCAAATGGAAAGATCTCATGGGCCTGTGCACGCCTATGCACACATGCATCACTCATTGCCAATTTTGGAAACTCATTTGGAAGGTGCAAATATCACATGATCCAGCTATAAATAGAGCTCCATATGCTCTGAATTAGAGACCCCTTCGCGCCAGCTTTGATCGTAAACACCAAACTCTTCCATTTGGGAGGATAATCCTGATATTTTCCTTTGGAAACTGAGTTGGAATCTCACTGTTTTGAGATTCAAAACTCCAGGGATCCAAGACCTTTTGTGCATTCTAATATACTTCTGCAAGCATACTGAGCAAGATCAAGCACGAGCCAAAGCAAGAACAGTTGAATCCAGACCTGCATTGAAGGTATTTTCCAGAAAATTTCATCTCTTCGATTCTCTCTCAATTCCACTCAATTCTCTTGGATCCTTGGTTGTCTGAAGTCCCACCAATGTAGGCAAGAAGATTGAGTTGCTTAGAGGTCAAATCGAAGCAACTCAGAGGTTAAATAGAAGCAACTCAGTTGGCACACCTCAAAATTCAACTCCTCATATCTTTCTATATATGTGGAGTTAGTTAAAATTGAGGTCAAATTCGTGCTCTACGCCATTTTTTCTTTCAGATTATGTTCTCCTTTTTCATTTATGATGTGGTGATGGATGGACCAGTCCGACCAAGGTCGCTTGAGAAGACGACCGACGCTTTGATCCGACAATGATGTGGCATGGTTCAGAGCCATTAGATGAATTCAAAATGTTTTAATCATGAGCGTACATATTGATTACCAAGCGTGTGGATGTTTGACTCAGGTGCATCATGGAACACGCGTGCTCAACCACTTGATCTGCCACCTCAATTAATGAGGTAGATCAAGTGGTCCACGTTTTTTAGATTTTCTGATTTTTATTTTTATTCCTTTGACTTTCATTAATTCCTATTAATTTTAATATTGATCCAAAAAATATGAGTTTCACCAAAAAATTTCAAATAATTTCCTCTTTCATATTCTGAATTAAAATTATTTTTTTGATCATTATTAATATTTTTCATGATTTAATTGATTTTTCATTTGTTTTTAATTGTTTAAAAATACTTTTAAGTCTTTAAAAATTCTGAAATTTTTTCTCCAAGGTCATTTGACCTTGTTTGACCTATAATAAATCTCATGGCCATTTATTTGGTGTTTTGATGAGGTTTTAGGAATTTGACAAACCATATTTAATTTAAATGCCTTATTTTAGTATTTTTAATTTGAATAAATGCCAAATAATTTTGTTGACCAATTGTGATGACTTGTTTATGTTTGACTCTTGTTGTTGGGCCTTTGTCAAGGTTGATTTGACTTTGTCAAGTTAATATCATTGAATTTAGAGGATTGATGGAATGTACATTCCATCTCCCAAAATGAATGGATGACATTAATTTGGTGAAAGTCTTCCTTTGATAAATTTGAGTTTTGATCCATTCCCCTCCCGCTTCATCTCATTCCCCTTCTTTATGCATTCATCTCATTTGGCCTATGATATCTCAAAGTCCTAAAGCTAGTTGATTAAAAAATTAACATGAGTATGGATGAGATTAGGCCACCTCTTTTGCATATTCTTTTTGTGTATGGTATGTTTCATTAGCATAGTCCATTATACTATGTCTCTAACATGTATTAACACCAAAGTTCTATTTCCCGACCTCAGATAGTTGTGACTTCTACATAAGTCCAATTATGATTTCTTAACATAGCGCTAAATTTGTGACACAAAAGACATATCATTCTAGTTAGTGAGATTGTAAGTCTCCCCTCTTTCATGGTATTGGGTACCAAACACAACTCGGCAACACTCTTCCCAAACAGATATATACCTCTCAACGTCTTCAATTCCTTGCGCAACTCAAGAAATTGGTCTTTCATTTCGTCCATCTTATCATAAACATCCAGACCCTCAGACGGCTCGGAATGATAGATGGTATCCTCTACGCGAGGCAAAGTGTGCACAACTGGAGGTGGCACGGACATGATCAGGCTAGATGCCAGCATGGAAGCAAATGTAGGCGCAAAGCCTTCTGGCACAAAGTTGGGCGACATTCCCCACGGGAATCCGGAAGTCAGGTTTCGCACAAAGTGGGCGATGGCAGCAGGCACAGTAGAGGTAATCACTTCTGAAGTAACAGTCCTCGCGGGAGGAGTTGCAGGCGTTGGAAAAGCTTGGCTCTGAGCAACAAGAACTGACTCCATCATGGCAGTCAGGTGGGCGATCTCGTCCTTCAGCTCTATATTCTCTTGCTCTAGATGCTCCATAATTCTGAGATGATTAGCGTGGGTGTTGTACCGATAAGTCAACTTGGCTAAAGCAAATAAGAAACACCAATGAGACACCTGGCAATGGATGCATGAAATGCAATGCTTGATTGTTTTTATTTTCAAGGAACTTACTATATCATTTGCATATATATAATATTAAAATGGCAATTGCAATAATTTGATATGACCAAGAATCTCTTTTTATTTATATAAATTGGGAGGATTACACTGAGTACAATTTCAGAAACCAAAATAAAAAGATACAAGAGAAAAGGAGACTAGTCATCCTTAGGATCCCTAACAACAATGTCAGAAGATCTGGATGAAGGCGCGTACTTCCTTCGAATGCGATGGATCTCGGTCTCAAACGAATCCTTCATCTGAGTCTTCTCGAGGACAAGCTGGTCAATAATCTTCTTCCAAGCAACAGAAGGCTAAGGCATGCTAGAAGATGAAACCTCTGGCTCTCTCTGTTTCTTTGTCACTCGGTCTTCAAGTAGCTCAATCAGTGCATCTTTGTCCTTATACTCCAACTGCAACTCTTCATGCTCCTTACTTAAAGCATTGAAACGCTCTTCCCACATATCCTTCTCTTGCTTCATCTTGATGAGCACATCTTCCAACTCCTCTACATCTTGGTTAGGGAGAGTTAATGGCTCAACCACAACCATAGACATAGGTCTTTCACAAGGATAAGGAATCTTCAACTCCATAGCTCTCTTCTTCACCCAAAGAGTGTAAGCTTCCAAAGCTACACAATTGCGCAAACCAAGCTCAGATCTTCCTTTCCTATGCACATTATGCCAAGCATGCACAATCTTCTGCTTCAAATGTTGGGGATCTTTACCCTCTTGATAGAAAAGACCTTCTAACAACATGTTATTAGGTTTGTCTCTAAAGGCGAACCCAAATTGACGACGAACCAAATCAGGGTTGTAGTTAATTCCTCCTTATGTACCAATGAGAGGCACATTATAGAATTCACCACAACTATCAATAATCTCCAAACTGCTTAAGGACGTATCATACCAAACTATGTCATCATTAGTGAGAGACATAAATCTCTGAGACCACCTTAGACATTGTTTGTTCTCCACAAAAACAGGTGTCTGAGACAAGTGCAAAATAAACCACTTGTACAGGAGAGGAATGCAACAGACAATCGTTCCACCACCCTTAGAATTCCTTAGATGCAAAGAGAAATACATATCACCCAACAAAGTAGGTGTAGCGGGGTATTCGTTACCATTAGAGATATTGACTAAATCCAAGGTAAATCATACAAGTTGAGTCGCCACCGCACTTCTATTTACCCAAAGGAATGGTTAGAAAGCGAACAAAAACCTAAAAGTTTTATCGAATCAAAAACTAGTAAAAATGTCAGAGATCTGGGTAAGGGGGTTGGTTATGCAATGGGAAGGTGTTAGGCACCCAAAGCATCCTAGGTACTCCTAGGGAGCCCTTTTCACATTTGTTGCAAAGGTTATTTTTTTTTTTTGTGAAAACTTATTTGTGCAAACATGATTGAAGGGATGAGGAAAGCGTGTATGTTTATCTAATGTACTACTTACTAAAAGAAGGCTCAAAAGAAAATGACTCGCACGGACATCGCATCCACTGCATACGTATCTCATCTGAATCTGAGAATCAGAGTCTTCGTAGCTCGGCTACCTATGGGTTAAAGAGGAGTGTGCTCGCTAAGATGTCGTGTCTTATGCCTACGTATCTCATCTAGGATGAAAATCAGAGCAAAACGTAGTTCGACCAACTACGGGGTTTGGGGTTGAACGATGTTACTACGCAATCTACCGGATGCTCGACCTTTGGAGACTTACTCGCCTGTAGTAGAAGGAGTAAACGTGTTCTTAGGAGAAGAAAAATCAATGAGTTGTTCGCGTTATAGGAACGCTCAAGCAAAAGGGAAGTCCTAGATGAAGGGACCTGCATAAAGTAAACACACAAAACATTGCCTCCTATCGAGGTCTTCCAGCTAAAAAAGCGGTAAAATGCGAGAAAAATGTAAAAGTACCACACGGATGAAGATCTGAGGTAACAACAATTAAAGGAACGAGAAATCCAGAGATCCTTCCAAGCTAACACCATCAAAGAAAGTGGGTCAGTACAGGTAATCGGAATAAAACTCCAGGTGGTATCCCACAAATAAAGTGGAACACCAAGCAAGCTATCCCTGCAAGAGTATGTGAGCCCTCACAAAAACTCAACAAACAGGTTAGAGTAATATGACGGAATTAGGAGAAAACAATGCCATAACAAACACAAAACAGGTTAGAGCAAACAGGATAGGGTAATCAAGAGTTGCCCCCAAATCAAAATGTAACCACATGAATCATACCATTAAAATTCACAAAAAGCTCACAAAAAGCAACCAAGGGTAGGAGGCCTAAACCTCTTGTCAAACACATGCATCAAAAGGGTATCAAATTCACCCATAATACCTCATAAATTCAGAGCATTCAAATTAAAAGCATAAAGTAATGGGAATAAGGCAAACCTGACTGGAGAGATCGAATAAAGTTGAATTGCCCGGTTGGGTTTGCGAAGCACTCTTAGGGTTTATATGAGAGGGAATCGGTTCTTTGCCGATGAGTTCCCTTCAGTCTCTGGAGGTTGCTCTGAACTCTGTTATCTCTTCTCTCACTTTCTTTTCCCTGCTAGGGTAATAGGAATGGAATGGAATTTTGTTTCACTGAAAGTCTGAATTTATAACCTGGTTTTTGTGGACCTGTGGGCTCAAATGAGAGGGCCAAGTCCAAAATTTTTCTGTTATATTTTATTTATTTATTTTTTTTCTTTTCGTTTTTTTTAAACACGTGGGCTTCGCCTAGAGAGCATGACAGTTCAAGAAATTCTTCTGAGTGTAGGTGATTCTGGTGGCTTTTCTTGGGACTCACTAGGTGACCCATTCTGCTCGCGTAGCGAGCATGACAGCTCATGAACAAACTTTTGCTCCTTCAAGATTAACGTTTTGACTGCCGAATAGACCCCATTTGAACCTATTGGAAGTATCTCAAGCCATTCCCTTGTGTTGACTGATCATCTAAATAGAACCCACAAAGTGTCTTGGATGATACTCAAGCTTCAAACAAAAGATGTTAGTGACACATTTTTGTGCTTTTGGTTAGTAAACAAAAGTAAGAGAAACAATGATGTATAATTCAAGCATGCTTGGTGATCTCAAACCAATCACAAGGAGTCCCACCCAAAGGCAAAGGGAACCAAGATGCTAAAGATCCTTGAGGCAATGCAAATGCAATGTTATGATGCCATGAGGGATCTTAGGGTCAAAATTGGGGTCTTACAGATGCCCCTATTTAAGGTCATTCTAGCCAGAGAAGTGAAGGTTAAAATCTTCGTCTCGACGGGGTAGAATGGGCTTAAATAATAACAAAGAGATGAATTTTGGTCCCTAAGAGACCTCATGATGCAAATGTAGGTATGAAAAATGGTAGCACTCTGTGGAGATATGTGTCCACAAAAGCAAAGAAATCAGAAGCCATTGATAATCCATATGAGGAATTCACTCCATGGGACCAAGACCCTGGGGACTCTCCTGGGGATAGAAAAGGGATAAAAATGCGCGAGCAGGTCACGACTCAAGGCGCGGGGAACAGAATTCCAACGGGAAAAGATCCAATGGAAAGACTCGAGCTGACTCGAATACAGCAAAAAACTGTCCACAGCGGATACTTCGGATAAAATCTGGATGAAAACAATCCACTAAGGGACTTCGCTGGGGATGTCCACAAGGACACTCCTAGGGAAGCAGCGGGACGAGGTATTACCGGTTATTGGGTAATAAGCTCAAGGAGACATATGATCTGAACGCCAGGTATGAGGGTGAGAGATACAACATGCTCAGGAAGAGATGAATATCCAAGACCGGTATAAGGGTGAGAGATATCAAAACTTCAAAACGTTTGAGGAAAACCTAAAAGGTATACTTCAACTCAGGGATTCTGACTCCACAGGGGACAAAAAATCATAATAGGGAGCAGAGAGGAAGGAACACCAGGGATACCGGTTACTGGGCATATAATAGGTGACCAACCAAGGCGTGAATTGGGGAATATTCCCAAAACAATCATCATCCAAAAGAGGGCTAAAAGCAAACTCGATAACAGGATGAATATTCGACTCCACAAAGGGGATACGAATCTTACTCAACTGGGGAAGAACAAAAGGCTTCAGACCCGAGAGTGCATGAGATATACTATCCATTACCGTCAGAACGTAGATAATATACTCGCATGGACGATTATCCACAACCGGTTACTGGGTTAATAAAGGATAAATCGACCGAAAAGAAAAGGCATCGGGATACCGAAACTAGGTATATAATGATGACCAATTCAGGGGAGAAACAATCGTTACCAACAACAACAAGGTAGACGAGAGATGACCCGCTGGGGATAAATTGCGTAATCAGGGCAATTATCCAAGCAGATGAGGGGATATCATCACCGAATATTGGATGAAGATAACTGTCACCAATTAAAGATGAGCAAAAATAGTTACTCTGCAAAAAGGGAAGAAATATGGTTTACAACTACTGGTATGAGGGTAGAGAAACACAGACTCCGTCGGGGATAATAATTACTAATTATTGAGCAATTATTCATTTACCACGGGGAAACAGGAAAAGAGTCTCAAGAGACCGATCTAGGATCAAACTAGATAGGCACACCAAATCAAGACTTGTCCCCGTGAGGATATAACTCAATGGGGAAAACCATCCCAGTATATGTGTTGGGAAGGAACAGAAACAATCGACATCCACGAGGATATAACCCGGTGGGGAATATGGAAGAAAGGATAGACGCTTTCTGCCTATGGGGCTGACTCTATATGGAGAGATCAGACACACACGTCTGCTTGGGGAAGTATATCACCAAATAGCAGGAGACAGCAAACAACGATATATGGCAAAGAATGCAACATGAATATCTGAATGTTATAATTATGCATGAATATGCGTGGTTTATGTATGATGTATGCTGACAGACAGACATATCTAACACAACCAGGTCCAGGAATCAACCACCCGGTACTACATCTCAAGAGAGAAAGCCAAGTTCACCGGGGAGTATCCAATCTGCTGGGGATCAGAGATACCAGGAAGCAAAGAACTCTGCAAGGGATGAATCATCAATCATTCCAGTTGGGGACGAGAGTTATCACATACAAGGTCCACCACACCAACAACTCTACTGGGGAATCTATCCGAGGAGATAAAGGATTTATCAGGATCAACCACCAAATATCGCTCTTGCCCAAAGAGATCCAAGCTGATGAGGAAGAAAGATTGCTACTCTACTGAAGGGAAGAGAGGTGACTCTCAACAAGCAATCCACTTGGTAGGATAAACCACAAGGGGTTCCGGAGGGAGGAGATACAGTCATGCCAGGAATATGGACAAAAATCTTACCCTGTTGAGGATTGTACCACCCTTGGGAGAGCACTGAGGATCTCCTAAGTATCCTTTCGTCATTGTGAATGTTCACTTTGTTTAAAAACAAATTATAAAAAATTTGATTGTTTGAAACAATGATATTTTCTTACTCAAAACATGCAAAACATTTGTTGAATAGAAACAGATAAGAGTGCCAATAATTGGATAAAAGGCTCAAATTTATTTGATAAAATGGTAGTCTGCGAATGGCAAGACTCCATAGATCTTTACAAATTTGAAATTGGTGATATATATTGGAAGAGGGCTACATTGAACATAATGACCATTTCTCCACCAATTCTGAATCCGATGTATTTGAAGCTTTGGCTAATAATGAGCAAGGATTTATGACGGACGACAGTTGTAGAACAAAGTCTTGTCAGGATGCAGTTACTTGCCAAATCCCTAATTTTTGCCTAAATTTCCCCAGGATGAGGTACTCAATTTAGCGGGATACCTATATTCATTTTTCATGTCTCTAACTTTTGCCTGGACCGCCCGTTCAGGTTTTCAATCCACCGAGACGCTCATTTTTGCATAAGCCGCCCTTTCGGGTTTTCAACTTGGCGAGCTATTCAGTTTTTATTTTTTATTTTTTAGGCGAAGTATTTCTTGACTGCATCTGAATTCACAGGACGAGTGAAATCCTCCCCATCCATAGTTGTAAGTATCAAAGCACCTCCTGAAAAGGCTCTCTTAACAACATACGGACCCTCATAGTTTGGAGTCCACTTTGAAGGTGAGAAAAACAAGAAAGGGGGGGTTTGAATTGTTTGAAAAATAAGCGCTTTTTGCAAAATGAAATCACACAATGATTTTATACTGGTTCGCTTATAACACAAAGCTACTCCAGTCCACCCGGCCAAGGTGATTTCGCCTTCAACAAGGACTTAATCCACTAATCTTGAAAGATTACAAACAACCCCTAAGAGAGAAGAAAATCTCTTAGTCCTCTCAAGTCTACAGACTGCAAAGAGTCACTTGAGGAAATCAAATAAAAATTAGATACAAGATATGTAATCTAGAGTGCTTCTAAGAAAGCAAATATTACAAACTTAAGAACAAATTTTTCACTTGATAAGCAAAAGCTTAGTGAAAATCTTTGAAGAACAAAGATGTTTTTTTTTTGAGCGTGATATAATTTCAGTATAGTTTTGGCTAGTGATTTCTTCTGTTTACTGAATGAGATTTCTTCTCTATTTATAGGAGTTGAAGTAGAGTTGAAGTAGCGTTGAATCTGTTGGATATTGAGATGTAGTTACGCCATTCCATTAATAGCTTCTGCAGTAGACTTTTTCTCTTAGAAGTGACTACTTACCACAATTAGTATCTTCTCTCTTGGAAGTGGAGATTAACGTCTCTTTCTAATTGAGGAAATCCATTTGCAGAACTTTAACTTGGCTTAAACGTTACTTCATCATGATTAACAATTCTGATTAGAGTCTTCGTGTATCTGGAGAATCTTGCTTCTGATGTTATTTCTTGAAAGTTCAGATGGCGCTGATAACTTCAGAGTTTACAGAGGACATTTGTTCGGAGTTAGAGCTTCTAGACTTTACTTCATATTCAGATGCTTCTGATACTTTGTAGTTTTGTCCAGAATCAGAGCTTCTTGAAACGAGATTCCACTTTAGATGCTTCTGATACTTGATAATTTGTATCTGATCTTGTTGTGCATCTGATGACATCATCAGATTTATTTCTTCTTTCTTTAGAACCCTGCACACTTAGAAACTTTTCGTTAGGGTGCCATTTTTGGTTTCATCCTTTGTTATCATCAAAATCATGGAATCTGTTGTAGAACAATTTTTGTTCTTACACACTTGCCCCTGGAATCAGGCGCGAAAGACAAGACTTTCTTGAGCACAAGGACCCTTCTCGGAACGAGGCTTGACCTTCTTATCAAAAGCTTTCTTCATTCTCTGCTGATATAACTGACCGTGGCACATGGCAGTCAATCTCTTCTCTTCAAACAAGTTTAGTAGGTCATAACGACTCTGAACCCATTCAGCATCAGTCAACTTGACCTCCATCAAGACTCTCATTGATGGGATCTCCACCTCTACTGGGAGTACCGCCTCCATGCCATAAACAAGAGAGAAAGGGGTCGCCCCTATTGAAGTGCAGACAGATGTACGATAGCCATGCAAAGCGAATGGTAGCATCTCATGCCAATCTCTGTACGTAACAACCATCTTCTGGATAATTTTCTTGATATTCTTGTTAGCAGCTTCAACAGCCCCATTCATCTTGGGTCTGTACGGAGAAGAGTTATGACGCGCGATCTTGAACTCACTACACAGTTCTTTCATCATCTTCTTATTCAAGTTAGATCCATTATCAGTAATGATCTTATCTGGCACACCATATCGGCATATGAGTTGATTCTTGATAAACTTCACGACCACCTGCCTGGTCACATTTGCATACGGCGCCGCTTCAACCCACTTGGTGAAGTAATCAATTGCTACGAGAATAAATCTTTGTCCATTGGACGCTTTCGGCTCTATCATGCCAATCATGTCAATTCCCCACATGGAGAAAGGCCATGGTGATGAGATCACATTCAAAAGTGTCGGGGGAATATGAATCTTATCAGCATAAATCTGACACTTATGGCATTTCTTCACAAATTTGCAGCAGTCAGACTCCATTGTCAGCCAATAGTAGCCTGCTCTCAACATCTTTCTAGACATGGCATGTCCATTGGAATGAGTACCAAATGAACCCTCATGGACCTTAGTCATCAACAGGTCTGCTTCGTGTCTATCCACGCATCTGAGCAGAACCATGTCAAAATTTCTTTTGTAAAGCACTTCGCCATTGAGGTAGAAACTGCCTGATAATCTCCTCAAAGTCTTCCTATCTTTTGCAGATGCCCCAGGCGGGTAAATCTGGATGTGAAGGAAACACTTGATATCATAATACCACGGCTTATCATCTTTTACTTCTTCTACTGTAAATACATGAGCTGGTCTGTCCAAGCGCATCACGGTGATATTGGGGACTTCATTCCACAATTTAACCACAATCATTGAAGCAAGCGTAGCAAGAGCATCTGCCATTCGATTCTCATCTCGAGAAATATGATGGAAGTCAACCTTAGTAAAGAACGTTGAAATCCTCCTCTCATAATCTCTGTATGGAATGAGGCCAGGCTAATTCGTTTCCCATTCACCCTTAATCTGATTAACAACGAGGGCCGAATCACCATATACATCAAGATGCTTGATCCTTAGATCAATACATTCCTCCAATCCCATAATACAGGCCTCATAGTCAGCCATATTATTCGTGCATTTGAAAGTTAGCCTTGCTATAAAAGGAATATGCGCGCCCTGAGGAGTAATAATCACGACCCCAATACCATTTCCATACTGATTTACAGCGCCATCAAACACCATACTCCATCTGGAACCAGGCTCTGGCCCTTCATCAAGTGTAGGCTCATCGCAATCTTTCACTTTCAAATACAGAATTTCCTCATCCGGGAAGTCATACTGAACTGACTGATAATCTTCAATAGGATGATGTGCTAAATGGTCAGCCAAGATACTACCTTTAATAGCCTTCTGAGCTCGATACTCAATATCATACTCAAATAACAACATCTGCCAACGGGCAATTCTCCTTGTTAAAGTAGGCTTCTCGAAGATGTACTTGATTGGATCCATTCTGGATATTAACCAAGTCGTATGATTTATCATATACTGACGTAAGCGCTTAGCGGCCAAAGCAAAAGCACAACATGTCTTCTCAAGCATTGAGTATCGAGACTCACAATTGGTGAACTTCTTACTCAGGTAGTAAATAACATACTCCTTCTTCCCTGATTCGTCTTACTGACCAAGGACACAACCCATCGAGTCTTCAAGAACAGTCAGATACATGATCAAAGGTCTTCCCTCTACAGGCGGAGACAGAATCGGAGGCTCAGACAGATATTCTTTAATACTGTCGAAAGCTTTCTGGCAATCCTCGGTCCAATCATGGGACTGATCTTTCCGGAGGAGCTTGAATATAGGCGCACATGTGGCAGTCATGTGGGATATGAATCTGGAGATATAATTCAAGCGGCCAAGAAAACCTCGGACTTGCTTCTCAGTTTTGGACGCAGGCATCTCTTGTTTTGCTTTGACCTTTGCAGGATCAACCTCAATACCTTTCTCACTGACAATAAAGCCCAATAACTTGCCAGAACGGACTCCAAATGTACACTTGTTGGGATTCATACGAAGCTTATACTTCCTCAAATGCTGAAAAAGCTTCAACAGGTGTTCTACATGCTCAACTTCCATTCTTGACTTAGCGATCATATCATCAACATATACCTCAATCTCCTTGTGCATCATATCATGAAACAAGGTGGTCATAGCTCGTTGATACGTGGCTCCGACGTTCTTCAAACCGAAGGGCATCACTCGATAACAGAATGTTCCCCAAGGTGTGATGAATGTTGTCTTCTCCATATCCTTGGGTGCCATTTTAATATGATTATATCCGGAAAATCCATCCATAAACGAGAAGACTTTGAATTTAGCTGTATTATCTACCAACATATCAATATGTGGTAGAGGGAAATCATCTTTCGGTCTAGCTTTATTCAAGTCTCTATAGTCCACACACATCCGGACTTTTCGATCTTTCTTAGGCACGGGCACAATATTGGCCACCCATTGAGGATATATAGAAGTCACCAGAAACCCTGCATCAATTTGCTTCTGAACCTCCTCTTTGATCTTCACTGCCATATCAGGATGAGTTCTTCTGAGCTTCTGCTTTACAGGCATGCACTCAGGCTTCAAAGGTAGGAAATGTTGCACAATATCAGTATCTAGACCGGGCATGTCTTCATATGACCAGGAAAAGACGTCAACATATTCTCGTAGCAACTTAATCAACCCCTTCTTAACAGATTCTTCCAGAAGTGCCCCAATCTTTACCTCTCGCACACAATCTTCAGACCCCAAGTTGACTGTTTCCAGATTCAAAAGATGCGGCTGAATGATCTTCTCTTCATGCTCAAGTAGCCGGGTGATCTCATCAGGAATCTCTTCAACATCATCTTCCTCTGCCTCAAATACAGGGAATTCAAAATTGGGAGATGGTGTTGGGTCATTATGTTCAATGGGTTTAAAAATCAACCTGCATAGTGATTTTTGGATATGAAAAGCTTTAGAAATCAAACAAGGCAAATCATTACGCGGATGAGAAGATTGATTTTATTTAATTTTTTAGGGTTTTATGTGATCACCAATTTCATGCAAAAAGCGAAAAGGGAAAATAATTGGAAAAATAAACATTTAACATGAATTTATTGAATGAAAATATCATTGTACTTATGCGCCAACAATGTCATCACTCCTCCTTTTGGCATGGGAGAAGGGTTTTTAATCAAAGTGATCATTACATTGACTTATGGACAACTGTTGGAATATCCACAGCGACCCAATTGTTGCAGACCCCTCCAGGGATGATGAAATTGCCAGAATCCTCTACATCTTCTTCTAAGACAGCAGCAGGCTCCTCATCCTGACCGGTGTGGATAAAACCTCCACTCTTGAATAACCCTTGCTTATTGAAAGTACCAGAAGAAAAGCATATGCCAGCCCGGGACTCGTTGTCTTCTAACTCAATCATTTTTCCTAAACTAGTGGTTGCACCACGCTCAATGGCCAACTTTGCATCTTTGTAGGAAGCAAATGAATGAGCTCTTTTCTCAATAGGCTCAGCAATAGATAAAGCTTGGAAAGGAGTTCCAACTTCAACCTCAGCATCTATATAAGAGAAGGAAGACAAATGGCTAACCAGGATATCCCTTTCTCCCCCTACCACCACTAGCTTCTTGTTTTTCACGAATTTCAATTTCTGGTGTAGGGTGGATGTCACAGCGCCTGCCTCGTGAATCCATGGTCTGCCTAAGAGACAGCTGTATGATGGGTGAATGTCCATAACCTGGAAGGTAATTTGGAAATCACTTGGTTCGATCTTGATTAGGAGATCAACTTCCCCAATCACAGTTTTGGGAGACCCATCGAAAGCCTTCACAACTACTCCATTTTGCCTCATGGGAGGCCTTTGATATGATAGCTTTGAGAGAGTGGACTTTGGCAATACGTTCAATGATGACCCAGTGTCCACCAGTACATTGGACATGGCGTCGTCTTTGCAATTCATGGTTCTCTTGCTCTAGATTATCCATCAGTCTTTAAATGTTGGCTCTAGTGTAGTACCGGTGAGTCAGCTTGTCTTCAAAATAAATGAAGGACACAGAGTTAGACCACAGGGCAAGGGACCGGAAACAAAACCTTCTTATGCATATGATGCATGCAATGCTTGTGCATATGATTTGTTTTTTATTTCAAAGGAACTTTAGAGTTTTATTTGCAAATTCTGGAAATATTAAGCATTTTATCACATATGGAAATATCTCATCAAATAATATCAGGTAAAAGAAGTGCAACATCGTCAATCATATACAAGAGAAAAGGAAAATAATCATCTTATGGATCCCTAGAAACAATCATCTAAATCTCGGGACACAGGAAGATAAGATGCGCGAAGCCTCTTCACCTCCCTCTCGTAGGCTGCCTCCATATCGGCCTTCTCTTTGGCGAGTCGATCATACTTCCTCTTCCAAAAATTGGAAGACTGAGGAAGTTGGGAAGTCCATGCATCATTAGGATCATCAATAACCTGATGCTCAAGAAACTCAATCAAAGCATCCTTCTCCTTAATCTGCTGAAGCAACTCTTCACGTTCACGGATCCAGGCACGTGAACGGTCTTCGTCGCTCAACTCCTCTACTCCTTGATTAGGGAGGGTTGAAGGCCCAGCGATAATCATAGGTGTAGGTCTCGGATACTCGTAAGGCATGAGATACTAAGATGCCCTCTTCCTAACCTAAACAGTGTAAGGCTCCAAAGCGATGCAATTCTTAGGACCCAACTCTTTCCTTCCTTTCTTATGAATCTTACGCCAAGCGCGGACCATCCTAGCTTTCAAGCCTTGGGGATCTTTATCATCCTGAAATAATACACCCTCTAACAGAATGTTATTGGGTTTATCCTTTAAGGGGAACCCAAGCTGCCGACGTGCCAAAACAGGATTGTAGTTAATTCCACCACACATACCAAGAAGAGGTACATTGGAGAATTCGCCACAAGAGTCAATAATCCGCACACCATCATACACACGGTTATACCAAGAGATATCATCATTAGTGAGAGACATAAGTCTCGTGGACCACCGTAGACATTCCTTGTTCTCCTTGAAAGCGACCGTCTGAGGTAAGTGAGAAATAAACCACTTATACAATAGAGGCAAACAACACACAATGGCGCCACCACCCTTTGCATTCCTCATATGCAAAGAAAAATAAGTGTCACCCAACAGAGTCGGAACGAGATTAAGAGTAGAGAAGATCCTGATAGCGTTCATATCCACAAACTTGTCGATGTTGGGGAACAATACCAATCCATAGATGAGAAGTACAAATATGGCTTCAAAGGCATCCTCACTCATGGCCTTCCCATATATAGTAGCTTGAGCAATGAGGAACTCAGAAGGGAGACCTTGAATTCCACCTTTGGTAGTCATATAAGCATCAACTAGAGATTCATCTATGTGTAACATGTCAGCTATCTCTTGAGAAGTAGGAACCCTTTCCAAGCCACTGAAAGACAACTGATCTAGAATAGGTATACCCACAAGATAAGCATACTCCTCAAGTGTAGACAAAAGCTGAAAATCCGGAAACGTGAAGCAACGGTACAAAGGATCATAAAACTGCACCAATACACTCATCAACCCTTCATCCACCTGAGCAGTCAGAAGAGGAAGAAGCTTCCCGAAACGAGCCTTGAAACCCAAGGGATCTAATACATAAGATGTCAAATTCCTTAACTTTTTCAAGTCTGGTTGTCTGAAACTGTACTTCTTTGTATTCCTTCTTTGTCTTTCCATGTCTGAAAATTTTGCAAATAAACCCCTTAAGTTCCTTGAAAATTTTCTTATTTATTTTGATGATATGAATGCAAATGGGTGCATGAATGCATGAATGCAACAATCACACTCAAGGATCAAGCAAAGCACACCAAACAAAGGTCATGGGATGGATCATGTTATCCTTAATATCAATCATCCATTTTGGTGGATTATGGTTTACACCTTATCAACACCCAAGTTCCATTGATATTAAGGACACACGAACGGATCAACCATGAATCAAGGGTTTGTTACAAGTCACGAGCATGGAGTTTAGGTTAAGAACCACCCAAAGGTAGTGTACTAAGGTTTAAACCTGCCAAACATGTTCTACAAAAGGTTCCCATAGTCATCATCCCATCTTTTGGATATTATCGGAGAAACGACTACTCGTATTCCAAAAATATTCTCAAGAGAGACTCTTATGACTGTAGTATCGCGTAACAATCATATCAAATCTTACACTTGAGCGACTTTCGCACTACATCCTAAGAATAGGCCAAGATGGGTTTGGTAAACCAAGGTCCTTGGCTTCTAAGGTCTATATTGGAAAAAGTAATGTCTAACCACAACTACTTGTGTGACATTATTGATCCCAACATGACCTCCACCAAGTGAATGGGCTTGCAAGTCAACTTGCTAAGGAATAACTCCACACAAGTCGACAAGACTATACCATTCTCCTATCCTAAGTGCACTCGAGTTCGGGTATAGAACTCATCTCACAAAGATCACCAAGCACACAAGGAATTAATATCAAGCAAATCAATCATTACATACAATACAGTAATCCCAAATTGCACAAAAATATGTCACAATAAAAAATACAATACAATACAACAAATATGAAAAGTAGGCAAAACCCACTAGGACACATCTCCCCAGCAGAGTCGCCACTTTTCTGTAGCGGGGTATTCGTTACCATTAGAGATATTGACTAAATCCAAGGTAAATCATACAAGTCGAGTCGCCACCGGACTTCTATTTATCCAAAGGAATGATTAGAAAGCGAACAAAAACCTAAAAGTTTTATAGAATCAAAAACTAGTAAAAATGTCAGAGATCTGGGTAAGGGGGTTGGTTATGCAATGGGAAGGTATTAGGCACCCAAAGCATCCTAGGTACTCCTAGGGAGCCCTTTTCACATTTGTTGCAAAGGTTGTTGTTTTTTTTGTGAAAATTTATTTGTGCAAACATGATTGAAGGGATGAGGAAAGCGTGTATGTTTATCTAATGTACTACTTACTAAAAGAAGGGTCAAAAGAAAATGACTCGCATGGACGTCGCATCCATTACATACGTATCTCATCTGAATCTGAGAATCAGAGTCTTCGTAGCTCGGCTACCTATGGGTTAAAGAGGAGTGTGCTCGCTAAGATGTCGCGTCTTATGCCTACGTATCTCATCTGGGATGAAAATCAGAGCAAAACGTAGTTCGACCAACTACGGGGTTTGGGGTTGAACGACGTTACTACGCAATCTATCGGATGCTCGACCTTTGAAGACTTACTCGCCTGTAGTAGAAGGAGTAAACGTGTTCTTAGGAGAAGAAAAATCAATGAGTTGTTCGCGTTATAGGAACGCTCAGGCAAAAGGGAAGTCCTAGACGAAGGGACCTGCATAAAGTAAACACACAAAACATTGCCTCCTATCGAGGTCTTCCAGCTAAAAAAGCGGTAAAATGCGAGAAAAATGTAAAAGTACCACACGGATGAAGATCCGAGGTAACAACAATTCAAGGAACGAGAAATCCAGAGATCCTTCCAAGCTAACACCATCGAAGAAAGTGGGTCAGTACAGATAATCGGAATAAAACTCCAGGTGGTATCCCACAAATAAAGTGGAACACCAAGCAAGCTATCCCTGCAAGAGTATGTGAGCCCTCACAAAAACTCAACAAACAGGTTAGAGTAATATGACGGAATTAGGAGAAAATAATGCCCTAACAAACACAAAACAGGTTAGAGCAAACAGGATAGGGTAATCAAGAGTTGCCCCCAAATCAAAATGTAACCATATGAATCATACCATTAAAATTCACAAAAAGCTCACAAAAAGCAACCAAAGGTAGGAAGCCTAAACCTCTTGTCAAACACATGCATCAAAAGGGTATCAAATTCACCCATAATACCTCAGACATTCAGAGCATTCAAATTAAAAGCATAAAGTAATGGGAATAAGGTAAACCTGACTGGAGAGATCGAATGAAGTTGAATTGCCCGGTTGGGTTTGCAAAGCACTCTTAGGGTTTATATGAGAGGGAATTGGTTCTTTGCCGATGAGTTCCCTTCAGTCTCTGGACGTTGCTCTGAACTTTGTTAGCTCTTCTCTCACTTTCTTTTTCCCTGCCAGGGTAATAGGAATAGAATGGAATTTTGTTTCACTGAAACTCTGAATTTATAACCTGGTTTTTGTGGACCTGTGGGCTTAAATGAGAGAGGGCCAAGTCCAAAATTTTTCTGTTATATTTTATTTATTTATTTATTTTTCGTTTCGTTTCGTTTTATTTTTCTTTTTTTTTCGTTTTTCGTTTTTTTTGTTTTTTTTTGTTTTTTTTTAAACACGTGGGCTTCGCCTAGCGAGCATGACAGTTCAAGAAATTCCTCTGAGCGTAGGTGATTTTGGTGGCTTTTCTTGGGACTCGCTAGGCGACCCATTCTGCTCGCCTAGCGAGCATGACAGCTCATGAACAAACTTTTGCTCCTTCAAGATTAACGTTTTGACTGCCGAATAGACCCTATTTGAACCTGTTGGAAGTATCTCAAGCCATTCCCTTGTGTTGACTAATCATCTAAATAGAACCCACAAAGTGTCTTGGATGATACTCAAGCTTCAAACAAAAGATGTTAGTGACACATTTTTGTGCTTTTGGTTAGTAAACAAAAGTAAGAGAAACAATGATGTATAATTCAAGCATGCTTGGTGATCTCAAACCAATCACAAGGAGTCCCACCCAAAGGCAAAGGGAACCAAGATGCTAAAGATCCTTGAGGCAATGCAAATGCAATGTTATGATGCCATGAGGGATCTTAGGGTCAAAATTGGGGTCTTACAGTAGGCACAGGATTCCCAATCAAGAAAAGTCTAATGGCGTTAACATCAACAAAACCATCAATGTTAGGGAACAAAGCTAATACATAGATGAGCAACACAAAGATAGCTTCAAAAGCATCCACACTAACAACTTGAGCAAAAGTAGTAGCTTCCCTGATGAGGAAAACAGATGGCAACCAAAATAACCCTCCTTTCTTCACCCTATGAGCCTCTATCTCAGACTTCTTCAATTGAAGAGCTTCAGTAATAATACTGGATCGAGGAATCTCCTCCAATCCACTAAAAGGCACTCTACTAGAAACAGGTATCCCCAAAAGATAAGAATACTCCTCCAAGGTAGGCACAAGCTGAAAATCTAGGAAAGTGAAAAATGGTAGAGAGGATCATAGAACTGCACCAACACACTCAAGGGTCCTTCAACCACATCAGCAGACAAGATGGACAAAAGCTTCCCATGACGTTGTTTGAAGTCCAAGGGATCTAATACAAAAGATGCTAGCTTCCTTAACTCTTTC
This sequence comes from Lathyrus oleraceus, assembly GCF_024323335.1. NCBI lineage: Eukaryota > Viridiplantae > Streptophyta > Magnoliopsida > Fabales > Fabaceae > Lathyrus > Lathyrus oleraceus. The sequence continues at coordinate 332,307,887 of NC_066580.1, read as the reverse complement.
AAGTCTGGACATCTAAAACTGTACTTCTTAGTATTCCTTCGTCCATAATCCATGGTCATAAAATATTTGCAAATGATACCTTAGTTCCTTGAAATTTCCGTGTGATGAATGTTATGATGCGCATGAATGCATGAATGCAACAATCACAAATAAGGGATCACACACAAGGCAAACAAAGGTAAAGGGATGAATCAAGTCATTCTCAAGATCAATCATCCATTTTGGTGGATTATGGTTTTCACCTTATCAACACCCAAGTTCCATTGATATTGACAAGACTTGATTGGATCAACCAAGAATGAAGGGTTTGTTGCAAGTCACGAGCATGGAGTCTGGGTAAGAACCATCCCAAAGGGGTGAACTAAGGATAAAAACCTGTAGATCATGTTCTAAAAAGTTCATAGAGTCTTAATTCCATCTATCAGATATTATAGGTTAAGATGACTGACTCATCGACCCATAATATTCTCAAGAGAAACTCATCTGAGTGTAGTATCGCATAACAACTGTTATCAAGTCTACACTTGAACAGTTTCCGCACTACGCCCTAAATAGGCCAAGATGGGTTAATTGTTCTAAGGTCCTCAGCTTCTCGGACCCAATTAGAAATAGTAATGCATAACCATAAATACTTGTGTGACATTTCCAAATTCAAAGAGTCTCCACTGAGCAGATGGATCTCAAGCCAACTTGTTAAGGACTACTCCACACAAGTCGAACATGACTATACCATCCTCCTATCTTAATTGCACTCAAGTTCGGGTTAGAACTTATCTCACCACTCAGAGATTACCAAGCACTACAAACAGATTATATCACACATACACACAAACATCACATATATACAAATATATTTGCACAAAAAGGTAGGCTAAACCCACTGGAGACTACTCCCCAGCAGAGTCGCCACTTAATTTCTGTAGCGGGAAATTCATGATCAACAAGCTATTGATAAGCTAGAGATCAAATAATAAGAGTCGCCACTGCGCTTTTATTGTTTCCAAGGGAAAAGGGAAAAAGTACGAACAAAACCCAAAAAGTAAGAAGTTTTCAAATAAAAACTAATAAAAGTCAGAGATCACAGGTAAGGGGGTTGGTTACACAGAGGGAAGGTATTAGAACCAAAAGTGTTCTAGGTATTCCTAGGGAGCCCTTTTTGTGTGCATATGTATTTTGTATAAAGTGATGTTTACAAACAAATAGAATGGGGGGATAAGAAAAGAATTCATTAATTATATTTTTTGTGTTTGACAAGACCTTCGGACTTGTGCCTACATACCAACATAAAATTGAGGGATCAAAACCTCGTAGTTTGTGATTCAAATTTCAAAGTGAGTGTGTTGATTTTAACAAAATTTAAGTTTGAAAGGCACAAAGGCCTAAAATGATTTGAATGAGTTAGTTCTTTTTGGCTTTTTGAAAGTTTAAGTCAAGTATAATTAAGTTTATTTACATGTTTGATTTAATAAAATAAGTTTGAAAATGCAATGGCATAAGGCCAAAGTTTCTATCTTTGCAAAAGTGGTCAAAGTTTAGAATAGAAATAGTTCACACAAAGAAGATTTTGAAAAAAATAGAGGGAGAGATTTTGAAATTAAAGAAATGGGGAGAATATGAAGAGACTATCCTATGTACAAAAATTAAAAGTTTAGAGTTGAAAAGTTCTGACCAAATGGGTAGCAATCCAATAGACAAGTATGTCGATAGAAACCCAAAATTCCCTTGTACTTTTTAGGATCAAACACCACACAAATGCACAATTATATTATCTTGAAGAGCAAGCCATCAAACAAAGATGACCTTATCCAAGCTTATCCATTTCATGATCTTCTTCAAAATAACCCATACGACAGATGAATTCCACAAGTCACAGGTTCAAAATAACAGCTACACCATGATCATGTTGCAGATGAATCTTAGAGACATCTTCAAAGATGTATCAGATGAATTTCAAATTTGCAAGCACTTGGTTCTTCAATAAGTTGGCATTGGCCAAGTCCATTAGTTTAGGGTTTTTGTTATTATTATGTACATTAATGGTCAAAGACCACACAAACAAGTAAAATATACACAAACAAAAATATACCACACAATATGGTCCAAATGGACAAAATGAAAATTATATAAACATAAACAATTAGAATGATATGAACAATGACAAATGAAATAAAGTGCTAAAAAGTAAATTGCATTAATGTAAAAGCATGAAAATAAAAGTTAGTAGTTAGTAGGTTAGGAGTTAATTTTGTTTTGTTTTTCATTTCAAGACATTCTTTGGAGAACACTCAACCCACCTATCACAAGCATGGATCCTTGAACCAAAACATCTTCCAAAGGAAGGAAAGAAGGTCAAGTTTCCACACAATACCATGAAAGAGGGGAGACTTACAATCTCACTAACTAGAATGCTTATGCCTTTTATGTCACAAATTTAGCGCTATGTTAAGCAATCGTAATTGGACTTATGTAGATGTCACAACTATTTGAGTTCAGGCAATAGAATTTTGGGGTTAATACATGTTAGAGACATAGTATAATGGACTATGCTCATAAAACATACCACACCCAAAAAGAATATGCCAAAAGTGTGGCCTAATCTTATCCATACTCATGTCAATTTTTCAATCAACTAGCATTAGGATTTTGAGATATCATAGGCCAAATTGTATGAATGAATTAAGAAGAGGAATGAGATGAAGTGGGAAGGGGATGAATGAAATCACAAATTGGTCAAAAGAGGACTTTTACCAAATTAATATCATTCATTCATTTTGGGAGATGGAATATACATTCCATCAATCCCCTAAATCCAATGATATTAACTTGACAAAGTCAAATCAACCTTGACCAAGGCCCAACAACAATAAGCAAACTCAAACAAGTCAATAGAAATGGTAACAAAAATAATTGGCATATATTTGATTAAAAATAATAAAATAATGCATTTAAATCAAATATGTTTTGTCCAATTCCTAAAATGTCATCAAAACATCAAAGAAATGGCCATGAGATTTATCATAGGCCAAACAAGGTCAAAGGACCTTGGAGAAAATTTTTCAGAATTTTTGGACATTTAAAAATATTTTTAAACAATTAAAAACAAATTCAAAATCAATTAATTCATGAAAAATATTAATAATGATCCAAAAAATAATTTTAATTCATAATATGGAAGAGAAAAATATTTGAAATTTTTTGGTGAAAGTCCGATTTTTTTTTGGATCAATATTGAATTTAATATGAATTATTGAAAATAATGCAATTAAAATAAAAATTCAGAAAATCTAAATTACGTGGACCATCAGATCTCCCTCATTAATTGAGGTGGCAAATCTGATGGTCCCTAGCGTGCTATCCACCATCGACCTTAGTCAGCGCGTGACAAATGTGGTAATCAAAAGGGACGCACGAGATTAGAACAAAACACATGGATCCTGTGGTTCAGATGTTAGCCAACTTATCGCCGGAGCCAGAGCTCCGGTCATCTTCTCCGATGGACCTCACCGAACTGGTCCACCATAAACCATCACCATAATGAAAAACAAGGACATGATCTTGAAGAAAAAATGGCACTGAGCTCAAATCTGACCTCCATTCATTCCAATTCCAGGTATATTGAGAGATATATGGAATTGAAATTTGAGGTACATGAATTGAGTTGCTTCGATTTGACCTCAAAGCAACTCAAACTTCTTGCCTACATTGGTAGGACTTTAGACAATCAAAGAATCAATGGAATTGAGTAAGAATTTAAGAGAATCGAAGAGTTCAAAATTTCTGGAAAATACCTTCAATGTAGGTCTGGATTCGATGGATCTTGACCTTGCTTGTGCTTGATCTCACTCAACTTGCTTGCAGGAGAAGGATTGAATGGTTAAAAAGCTATGCATTCATGGAGAATTGAATTCCAAAACAGTGGAGATTCAAGCTCAAATTCAAAAGAATTTTTTCAGGCTTATCCTTTAAGAAGTGAGGGTTTGAAATGGGGGATCAAAGTTGGCGTGATTGTATATGTATTTTTGAGCAATTGAAGCTCTATTTATAATTGGAATAGTTGATAATTGCACACTCATATTCACTTTCCAATTTTGGCAAATGGTGATGCAATGGTGCATGGGTGCGCATAGGCCCATGAAATGATTGCTTGAGGTCCATAATTGAATATCAGATGCTCTGAAGTAAGCTTGGATTGCAAGGCAAATGCACATTGATGTTTGAAGCTTGATACTTGCCAAGTGATATCACCCTGTTTAAGCCATGCTCAGCCTATGCATTTCTTGTCCAAAATGAATGAATTTGAGCTCTTTCAAAAGGTGAGATCAAGAGGAACAACTTTCATGTTCAACACTTTTTCATTTGGAGCTTTTAACTTGGAGAAATTTGAGGTGGAAGTTTGGAAAGTTTTGACATATCAAATTTTTTCTAAGTGTCAAGCCATATGTCTCAATATTCCACCTTGGTTAACTTTTTCTATGAGCTTCAAATGAGAAAAGTGTCTTCATTAAAGTTGTATATATATCAAAGACCTTAAAAATGGTCACTAATTTCATGTCATTTGGATTCGAAATGATAGAGTTATGCATTTTTGAAGTTTGGAAAAATCACTTGATCAATGGTATAGGTCAAAAGTGACCTATAATGTAGCCTCATATCACAAGCTCAAAAAAGTTGAATTAGCTCCAACTCCAAACGTCAAAGTTGAATTAGACACATTGAATTTTATTGTGCTACTTGGAAATCTTTCATCTCATAAAAATTGAGCAAGTTATGGCCTTGGGAAGTTGACTTTCAAATTAGGGTTTAGACAAAATGACCTATAATGTTTCAACATAAGAAATGACTTTACAAGCCAAAATAGCTCTAGGTATCAACATGAAAGTTGTTTGGAATGTCATTTAGAGTAAGTTTCATCTTGGAATCATTTTCATATGATGAAAATTGTAGGAGATAGGGTCTAGGGAGACCCAGTTTTGATCAGATGAATTCATCTGGCCAACCACCATTAATCAACTTGCTAAATTCCAATTCTCTTGACTTTATTGCCTCATGGTAGATCATATATACATAAGATGATGAATTTTGAAGTTCCCCTTGAGAAATTTGATCAATTGGTGAGATAGCATGTTGGAGAAGTTACTCAAGATACCCAATCAAACTAGGGCTTCCAAGGAAAATCACCCTTAAACTCTTGAAGAAAACTTGATCAATATAATGTGTAGAGATCTTTGGGACTCATATTTGAAGTTCATAACCATTCTTGAATCAATTCTTGGTTGTGTTCTTTGTTCATGAGGGTCTCAAACACTAGATGTGATCTTGATGAATCAATGAGATCATGCCCTACCTACAAAAGAGTTAGGAAAATGCAAAGACATAATTTTGGTATTTTAGTTAGTGAAATGATAAAATACAAGTATGATATAACCACAAAGTTCTTGGTGATCTCTCCCAAAATAAACCCAATGAAAGAGGGATAAGGAGGATGCCAAGGTATGATCCCAATGCTAATGCTTATGATGAAATTGCATGAGGGATCTTAGGGTCAAAATTGGGGTCTTACAAATGCCCTTATTTAAGGACATTCTAACTGAGGAGGTGAAGGTTAAAATCTTCGACTCGACTCAGTAGAATGGGCTTAAATAACAACATAGAGAAACAAATTTTGGTCCCTAAGAGACCTCATGATGGATATGATATGAATGTAAAAGTATATTCTTTGTGAGGAAATATTGCCACAAAGGAAAAAGAAATCAGAGTGACCGAAAGTCCACAGGAGTATAATGCATTCTGTAAGGAAAACTCACGGGGGAGACAGAGACTCTGAGGGGAAATAAAAAGGAGTTATGCATAGGCCAGACTACGACTCAAAACTACTAGGGGACTAGAGGGATTCCATACAAAATGGAAAGACTCAGCTGGGGGAAAAACAACATCTGCAGGGGATACGAGTAAGTCAGGATAAAACTGAAATACTCGACTCATGAAGGGGAAAACGATTTCACTAAGGAAATGCGCACTCAACTCAATTGGGGAGAAATAAACTTCAACACAAGAGGAGTAGAAATTTATTATCTATTACCTGTTACTGGGTAAGAAGATGATAAAGATCTGACAGAGAGAACATCCGTCATCAGTTAAGATGAACATATCAAGGATGACTCGCTGAGGACCGCCACGAAGGAGTATTCATTACCGGTTACTGGGTAAGAATAACCTTGCTGGGGAAAATTGCAGAAAATAGGATTTACAACTACCCGTTACTGGGCAGAAGACCAAGGGTGAGAGTATTAGTCATTGGTTAGGATGAACATGTCAAGGATAAACTCAACAAGGAAGTAAATCCGTCATCGGTTAGGATGAACATAGCAAGGATAGACTTGCCTGGGAAATGTCAAGGAGGATATCCGTCATCAGTTAGGATGAACATATCAAGGATATACCAACTGAACAAAAAGGGAGGAATTACATCTATCGAAAACTGGATAGAAAACCATCGAAGATAAAATCTGTCACCGGTTAGGATGAACATATCAAGGATAGACTCCGCGAGGAGACAAAGTAGGATTTACCACTACCGGTTACTGGGCAGAAGACCAATCAAAGAGAAAATCCGTCACCAGTTAAGATGAACATATCAAGGATAGACTCTGAAAAGGGGAGCAAAAATAGGGATTACATCTATAAATTATTGGATAGAATACCAAAGAAGAGAAAATCCGTCACTGGTGAAAGTGAACATATCAAGGATTGACTCTACACAGAGGAAAAAGTAGGATTTACAACTACCAGTTACTGGGTAGAAGACCAAAAGTGAGAATATTCGTCACTGGTCAAAGTGAACATATCAAGGATAGACTTCTGCGGGGGAAAGAAAGATATCCGTCACCGATTAAGATGAACATATCAAGGATATACTTTCTAGGGATTCCACTGAGGAGAAACATGGTACTTTTTCCGGGTATTGGGCAAGAAGTAACAAACTGCAAACTAAGAAGAATATTACCAATTACTGGGTAATAGACTCTTAGGGGACCAAAATATCTATCTAGGTAAGAGCTAGAAAGAAAACGGTCAATCAAGACCCAACCCAATGAGGACATAACTCAAGGGCAGTAATTCCGTCCAGAAAAATTGCTGGAGAGGAAACCAAAATAACAACCATCCACGAGCAAACAAACTTAGTGGGGAAACAGAGAAAGGTTAAAGTCTTTCTGCTTAAGGGGCTGACACTCTACAATTGAAAGAGGACAGACATCCGATTTGGTATGGGAATAAAGTACCTCCATAATAGAGAATGATAATCTCAAACAAATCAAACATGCAGGATATGCAAATTATGAAATTATATGAATGTATATGTATATGTATTTATGATGATTATGCTGACAAAACAATCACAAAAGATACAGAGGTGTCGGAAAGAAATTGAACCACCGATACAATCCTCGGTCAATCCACAAAATATATAGAGACAACAGCCGGAGAACAGGGAGATCCACATCCCAAGGGCTCAAACCTAGCCGAGGATAGAGGAGATCTGTTGCAGATGGAACATCCAATCTGTGGGGAATTTTAGGTCAACGCCATAAAAATGGGAGACAACCCTAAAGAGAAATGAACAAAAGCTGCTCAAAAACCAAGAGGAAACTCTGACTGGGAGCAAAGATACATGACGACTGGTGGGGTCACCTAAGCGATCTATTGGGGAAATATCAAACATCTATGATGATGATCCACCTGCTGAGGAAATACGAACTCCGCTAGGGAAGGCCAAAATTCTATTGGGGACAAGGATATGTCGCAGGGTATCTGAATCAACCAACTCAGCTGGGGACAAAGAAAGAAGCTCCGCTGGGGATCAAACGCAATACCGAGGAATTGAATCAACAAAAACGTCTAGGGATACCACAAGGGTTAACTGCTTGAGGAACCTTTGATGCTTCGTACTTAAGGACTTGCTATCCATTGAAATGTTGTTGATATTCTTTTTACTTGCTTTGGAAAAATTCTTGCTTTTATATATTAAAGAAAACATGATTTTGATTTAAAGATTTAATTTCAAAATGATCATAATAAAATTTAAAACTATTGGCTGAAGTAAATAAGAGTAGAAACAATTCGATAAAAGCTCAATTTTATTTGATGGAATGGTAGTTTGTAAATGACAAGACTCCATAGATTTTACAAGTTTGAAAATGGTAATTTACATAGAAAAGGGTCACATTGAATACAAATGATCCTTAATTCTTCTACCAACTCTCGATATCCACTGTGCTCTTGACCGCTGCTGGGGTGATGAACAGGTGTCAACCCTTGTGCTCAAACAAGTCTTCAAAATACTGAAGATCAGCAGAATGCAGTTATTTCCCATAATCCCTAATTTTTGCATAAGTTTCCCCATGGTGGGGTACTCAACTTATCGGGAAATTCTTTCTGTTTTATGTCTCTAATTTTTGCGTGGACCGCCCTTTCGGGTTTTCAATCCACCGAGACGCTCATTTTTGCCTAAGCCGCCCTTTCGGGTTTTCAACTTAGCGAGTTGTGCTTTTCTTTTTTAGGCGAAGTATTTCTTGACTGCATCTGCGTTCACAGGATAAGTGAACTCTTCACCATCCATAGTTGTAAGAAACAATGCACTGCCTGAAAAGGATCTCTTAACAACATATGGGTTTTCATAATTTGGAGTCCATTTTCCTCTAGAATCTAGCTTGAACAATAAAATCTTCTTGAGCACAAGATCACCTTCTCTGAACACTCGAGGTTTGACCTTCTTATCAAAAGCTTTCTTCATTCTCTGCTGATATAACTGACCATGACACATGGCAGTTAATCTCTTCTCTTCTATCAAATTCAGCTGGTCAAACCTAGTCTGACACCATTCAACTTTAGTCAACTTGGCTTCCATGAGCACACCCAATGAAGGAATCTCAACCTCTATGGGGAGTACTGCTTCCATACCATACACGAGAGAGAAATGGGTTGCCCCTGTTGAAGTGCGGACGGATGTACGATACCCATTCAAAGCAAATGAGAGTATCTCATGCCAATCCTTATACGTGACAACCATCTTCTGGATAATCTTCTTGATGTTCTTATTCGCAGCTTCAACAACCCCATTCATCTTGGGTCTGTAGGGAGAAGAATTGTGATATGCAATCTTGAAGTCTTTGCAAAGAGCTTCCACCATATTGTTATTCAAGTTCAATCCGTTATCAGTAATGATCTTACTTGGCACACCCTAACGGCATATGATCTGATTCTTGATAAACCTTACAACAACTTGTTTGGTTACATTTGCATATGATGTCGCTTCAAACCATTTTGTGAAGTAATCAATTGCCACTAAAATGAAACGATGTCCATTCGAAGCTTTGGGCTCAATCATCCCAATCATATCAATTCCTCGCATGGAGAAGGGCCATGGGGAAGAGATAACATTCAATAGTGTCGGAGGAACATGAATCTTATCAGCATAAATTTGACACTTGTGGCATTTCTTCACAAATTTGCAACAGTCAGATTCCATTGTCAGCCAATAGTAACCTGCTCGAAAAATCTCCTTTGTCATTGCATGTCCATTGGAATGAGTACCAAAGGAACCTTCGTTGACTTCAGTCATCAACAAGTCTGCTTAGTGTCTATCCACACATATGAGCAAAACCATGTCGAAGTTTCTCTTGTATAGTATTTCACCATTCAAGTAGAAATTATCGGCTAATCTTCTCAAATTTTTCTTATCTTTCAAAGATGCCCCAGGTGGGTAATTCTGAATTTGGAGGAAACATTTGATGTCATAATACCACAACTTCTCGTCTTTGATCTCTTCAACAGCAAACACATGAGCTGGCCTATCAAGACGCATCACAAACAAGTTGGGAACTTCATTCCGATACTTTACCATAATCATTGATCCAACGTTACAAGAGCATCTGCCATTCGATTCTCATCTCGAGGAATATGATGAAACTCAACCTTTGTAAAGAAAGTTGAAATCCTCCTCGCATAATCTCTATATGGTATCAAACCGGGCTGATTTGTCTCTCGTTCTCCTTTGATTTGATTTACAACCAAAGCCAAATCACCGAAGACATCCAAATACTTGATTCTGAGATTCATGGCCTCTTCAAGCCCCATAATGCAAGCTTTATATTCTGCCATGTTGTTTGTACACTTTAAAGTCAATCTAGCTGTAAACGGTAGATGCGTGCCTTGAGGAGTAATAATCCCTTCCCCATTGCCATTTCCATATTGATTAACAGCTCCATCAAATACCATGCCCCAACATGAACTAGGCTCTGGCCCTTCTTCAAGCAATGGTTCATCACAATCTTTCATTTTCAGGTACAAAATCTCTTCATCTGGAAAATCATACTGCACTGACTAATAATCTTCAATTAGTTGGTGAGCCAAATAGTCAACCAAGATACTACCTTTAATTGCTTCTCAAATATATACTTGATTGGATCCATTTTGGATATCAACCAAGTGGTATGATTCAACATATACTGGCGCAGACGCTTAGCAGCCCAAGCCAATACGCAATAAGTCTTTTCAAGCATAGAATACCGAGTCTCACAGTCACTGAACTTCTTACTGATGTAGTAAATTGAAAATTCTTTCTTCCCAGTCTCATCTTGCTGACCAAGAACACAACCCATACTATCTTCGAGTACAGTCAAATACATGATCAACGGTCTTCCTTCAACAGGGGAGACAAAATAGGAGGTTGAAGCAAATATTCTTTGATACTATCAAATGCTTTTTAGCAGTCTTCGGTCCAATCACAAGACCGATCTTTCCGAAGAAGCTTGAATATAGGCGCACATGTGGGAGTCTTGTGGGAAATGAATATGGAAATATAATTCAAGCGGCCGAGAAAACCTCTGACTTACTTCTCAGTTTTGGGCGCAGGCATCTCTTGTATTACTTTGACCTTGGCAGGATCAACTTCAATACCCTTCTCGCTGACAATAAAGCCCAACAACTTACCAGAACGAACACCAAAAGTACACTTATTGGGATTCAAGCGGAGTTTATACTTCCTCAAACGCTGGAATAGCTTCAACAAATGCTCAACATGTTCCTCTTCATCAATTGATTTAGCAATCATGTCATCGACATAAACTTCAATCTCTTTATGCATCATATCATGAAAAAGAGTAGTCATTGCTCTCTGGTAAGTTGCATTAGCATTCTTTAGACCGAAAGACATCACTCTTTAACAGAATGTTCCCCAGGATGAAATGAATGTGATCTTTTCCATATCCTCGGGTGCTATCTTGATCTGATTATATCCAGAAAATCCATCCATAAACGAAAAGACTTTGAATTTAGCAGTATTGTCCACCAACATATCAATGTGTGGCATATGGAAATCATCTTTCGGACTAGCTTTATTCAAATCTCTATAATCAACACACATGTGGACTTTTACATCTTTATTTGGCACAGGCACAATATTGGCTACCCATTGCGGATACTCAACAGTTATAAGGAAACCAACATCTATCTGCTTCTGCACTTCCTCTTTGATCTTCACAGCCATATCAGGATGCATTCTTCTCAACTTCTGCTTGACTGGCGGGCATTCTGGCTTCAACGGCAATCTATGCTCCACAATCTCAGAATCAAACCCAGGCATGTCTTGATAGGACCAAGCAAACACATCTGAATACTCTCGAAGAAGATCAATCAACCCCTTCTTAGCATCTGGACACAATCGAGATCCAATCTTGACTTCCTTCACATTATCCTCGGAACCCAAGTTGACTAACTCAATCTGCTCTTCAAACGGCTGAGTAATCTTTTCATCTTGCTCAAGAAGACGAGACAATTCTTCACTTACTTCTACATCACTTTCCTCCTAGGCCTCAAACACAGGGAATTCAAAATTTGGAAAAGGAGAAGGATCATTGTATTCAATGGGGTTAGGAATCAACCTGCATAATGATTTGATATTTTTATTTTAGAGAAGTGAATTTGTGACCAAACATTATGCAGATGGACAATTATATTGTTTATTTATGTTTTTTGTGATTACCATTTTCAGAATAAAGCAAAAAGTAAAAATAAACATCAAAGATGTGGATGAATATAATTAGTTTTATTGATGATCAATTTAAAATGCCTAACAATGTTCACTTCTCCCTTAGGAATAGGAGAAGGATTTTAAAATATATAAAAGCAATTACTTAGATCGATGCAAAATAACAGGAATATCAACAGCAGTCCAATTGTTGCATTTCTTTCCATGCGTTACAAAGTTGGTGCAGTCTTCCTCTTCACTATCCTCTAGCACGGCAGCTAAGTGTTGTTCATTGCCATGAATGAACCCTCCGCTACGGAAGCTAAGTTGCATATCTTCAGATCTTGCAATTGACGAGGCTTTCTGGAACCCCAAACCAGCTCTTCCTTTGTTGTCAGAGAGCTCTACCATGCGCCCCCATTGATCAACATCTCCTTCTTTTACAATCTTCTGAGCATCTTTCAGCGAGGACATAGGTGCCCCAACTCTCTTCTCAGCAGTAATAAATAAAGCTTGGGACGGAGTTCCAACCTCATCCTCAGCTTCTACATATGAGAAAGATGACAAATGGCTAACCAACAACGCCTTCTCTCCTCCAACAATCACAAGCTTGCCATTCTTGACAAATTTCAATTTCTGATGTAGAATGGAGGTAACAGCTCATGCCTCATGAATCCACGACCTTCCCAATAAACAACTGTAGGCCGAGTGGATATCCATTACTTGAAAAGTAATTTGAAAATCACTCGGACCTATCTTAACCGGAAGGTCCACTTCACCAATTACTGTCTTACGCGAACCATCAAAAGCTTTGACGATCACACGGCTATACCTCATGGGCGCTCCTTGGTAAGATAACTTTGACAAAGTTGACTTCGAAAGCACATTGAGTGACGAACCGGTATCAACAAGCACATTTGACAAAGCATCTTCCTTACAGTTCATTGAAATTTGCAAAGCCAGGTTATGATTTCTTCCCTCCTCAGGGAGTTCTTCGTCGCAGAAGCTCAAATTATTGCATGAAGTGATGTTAGCCACGATGTGATCAAATTGATCCACAGTAACATCTTGTTCTACATATGCCTGTTCAAAAACTCTCTACAGTGCTTCTTTGTGCGCTTCGAAATTCAAAAGCAAAGACAACACAAAAATCTTTAAGGGAGTCTGGAGCAGCTGCTCAACCACATTAAATTCACTTCTTTTAATCAATCGGAGTACCTCATCATCATCATTAGCTTCCGAGTTGCTGGATTCACCAGACTTATCTTTTGAACAACCAACTGGTTCTACATTAGGTATCTCCAGCTTCTTACCAACAATCATTTCCTCTTTACTTTCTGGGACGACTGGCCCAAAAACTCGACCACTGCGGGTCACCTTTGTAACATCGGCAATGCTCACCACTGGACTGGTCGTAGGTAACGGGGCCTCTTGACCATTTCCTATCATTGTAGCATTGTACTGGTACGTCACAACCTTATCAGATGAATACGGGACTGGGCCCGCTAACCGTATTACCAACGACGATACTGATCTTTAACTGACATTCTTACTATTGTTGCTATCATACTGAATTATCAACCGCTCTTGTTGCTTGAAAATGGGCACTATGACATTAACATCGTCATCTACATGACGAGATTGAACAATCTGGATCATGCCTTCATCCATCAGGCGCTGATTGCCCCTTTTCACCACATCACACCCTCTTGGGTTCACACTACAAATAACACAACCATCATGGTCATGTTCACAGTCACTCACCAAACAGATATCCTTGTGCATCTGCACCAAAGATCTTCGGATAAATCGGACATCAAAAACCTTGAATTCACCTGGACAGCCGTCCACCATATTCACTGAAGAGTTCCCATGAGCGGGTAAAGGGTTCGCTTTCACATTTGGCGCATGATCCTCAAAGGATACCATACCACTCTTCATAAGCTTTTGAACCTCATACTTCAATGGATAACAGTTTTCAATGTCATGCCCGGGTGCTCCTTGATGAAAAGCACAACGAAGCTCAGGTTTATACCACCAAGGAATTGGTTTTGGGATTTGCGGTGGGTTCCTCGGTTGAATCAAGTTCTTGAGAACTAACGAGGGATATAGCTCTGCATACGACATAGGAATTGGGTCAAAAGAGACCTTCTTCCTCTCGAAATTCTATTGATGATGATTGTTGTTGGTATTATTGTTGTTGTAGGTGTTCGTTCTTTGTTGCGGTTGTTGTTGTTGACGTTGATTTTGTTGTTGTTGAATGGGTGTTGTTTGTTGATTAGAAAATAGTGGAATAACGTTAGATACTTGATGACGATGATGTTGACGGGGTGGTGGATTTCTTCTGATCTGAGGCCTCCTCTGCCTCCCATTGGAAATTGCATTTGTCTCACTGTCCTTCTTCTTGCTGAAACTACTACCATACCTCTTACTCGTTGGCGCCTCATCTTTTGACAAACGTCCTTCACGGACCCCTTCTTCAAGTCTCATTCCCATGTTTACCATTTCAGTAAAATCATTGGGGGCACTGGCGATCATTCGTTCATAATAAAATGAACTCAGGGTTTTCAAGAAGATCTTTGTCATCTCTTTCTTCTCTAGAGGAGGAGTGATCTGGGCAGCCAACTCCCTCTATCTCTGCGCATACTTTTTGAATGTCTATTTGTCTTTCTGAGACATAGACCTCAACTGGTCTCTATCAAGCGCCATGTCCACATTGTACTTGTATTGCTTCACAAAAGCCTCTCCCAAGTCGTTGAAAGTGCGGATGCTTGCACTATCCAACCCCATATACCAACGGAGTGCAGCACCAGTCAAGCTATACTGGAAGTAGTGAATACACAGCTGGTCATTATCTGTTTGAGTTGACATCTTGCGAGTATATATCACAAGATGACTGAGCGGACAAGAATTCCCCTTATATTTTTCAAAGTCAGGCACTTTGAATTTCATCGGGATCTTAACATTGGGTACCAAACATAACTCGACAACACTCTTCCCAAACAGATCTTTACCTCTCGTCGTCTTCAATTCCTTACGCAACTTAAGAATTTGGTCTTTCATTCCGTCCATCTTCTCATAAACATCCGGACCCTTAAACGGCCCGGAATGATAGATGGTATCCTCTACCCGAGGCAAAGTTTGCACAACTGGAGGTGGCACGGACATGACCGGGCTAGATGCCGGCACGGAAGCAAATGTAGGCGCAAAGCCTTCAGGCATGACGTTCGACGGCATACCCCAGGGGAATCCGACAGGCAGGTTTGGCGCAAAGTGGGCGGTGGCAGCAGCCACGATAGAGGTAATCACTTCTAAAGTAATAGTCCTCGCGGGAGGAGTTACAGGCGTTGGAGAAGCTTGGCTCTGAGCAGCAAGAACTGACTCCATCATGGCAGTCAGGCGGGCGATCTCGTTCTTCATCTCTCTGTTATCTTTCTCTAGGTGCTCCATAATTCTCAAATGATTGGCTCGGGTATTATACCGGTGAATCAGCTTGGCTAAAGCACAAAAGAAACAACAATCAGACACCTGGCAAAAACCTTCTTATGCAAATGATGCATGAAATGCAATGCTTGATTGTTTTTATTTTCAAGGAACTTACTATATCATTTGCATATATATAATATTAAAATGGCAATTCCAACAATTTGATATGACAAAGAATCTCTTTTTATTTATATAAATTGGGAGGATTACACTGAGTACAATTTCAGAAACCAAAATAAAAAGATACAAGAGAAAAGTAGACTAGTCATCCTAAGGATCCCTAACAACAATGTCAGAAGATCTGGATGAAGGCGCGTACTTCCTTCGAATTCGGCGGATCTCGGTCTCAAAAGAATCCTTCATCTGAGTCTTCTCGAGGACAAGCTGGTCATCAATCTTCTTCCAAGCAACAGAAGGATAAGGCATGCTAGAAGATGAAACCTCTGGCTCTCTCTGTCTCTTTGTCACTCGATCTTCAAGTAGCTCAATCAGTGCATCTTTGTCCTTAGACTCCAACTGCAACTCTTCATGCTTCTTACTTAAAGCATGGAAACGCTCTTCCCACATATCCTTCTTTTGCTTCATCTTGATGAGTGCATCTTGCAACTCCTCTACATCTTGGTTAGGGAGAGTTAGTGGCTCAACCACAACCATAGACATAGGTATTTCACAAGGATAAGGCATCTTCAACTCCATAGCTCTCTTCTTCACCCAAAGAGTGTAAGCTTCCAAAGCTACAAAACTACACGGACCAAGCTCAGATCTTCCTTTCCTATGCACATTTTGCCAAGCATGCATAATATTCTGCTTCAAATGTTGGGGATCTTTACCCTCTTGATAGAAAAGACCTTCTAACAACATGTTATTAGGTTTGTCTCTCAAGGGGAACCCAAGTTGACGATGAGCCAAAGCAAGGTTGTAGTTAATTCCTCCTTATGTACCAATGAGAGGCACATTAGAGAATTCACCACAACTATCAATAATCTCTAAACTACTTAAGGACGGATCATACCGAACTATATCATCATTAGTGAGAGACATAAGTCTCTGAGACCACCTTAGACATTGTTTGTTCTCCACAAAAGCATGCGTCTGAGGCAAGTGCGAAATAAACCACTTGTATAGAAGAGGAATGCAACAGAGAATCGTTCCACCACCCTTAGCATTCCTTAGATGCAAAGAGAAATACATATCACCCAACAAAGTAGGCACAAGATTCCCAATCAAGAAAAGTCTAATGGCGCTAACATTAACAAAACCATCAATGTTAGGGACCAAAGCTAATCCGTAGATGAGCAACACATAGATAGCATCAAAAGCATCCACACTACAAGCTTGAGCAAAAGTAGTAGCTTCCTTGATGAGGAAAACAGATGGCAACCCAAATAACCCTCCTTTCTTCAGCCAATGAGGCTCTATCTAAGACTTCTTCAAGTGAAGAGCTTCAGAAATAATACTGGATCGAGGAATCTCCTCCAATCCACTAAAAGGCACTCTACTAGAAACAGGTATCCCCAAAACATGAGAATACTTCTCCAAGGTAGGCACAAGCTAAAAATCTGGGAAAGTGAAACAATGGTAGAGAGGATCATAGAACTGCACCAACACACTCAAGAGTCCTTCAACCACATCAGCAGACAAGATGGACAGAAGCTTCCCATGACGTTGTTTGAAGTCCAAGGGATCTAATAAAAAAGATGCTAGCTTCCTTAACTGTTTCAAGTCTGGACATCTGAAACTGTACTTCTTAGTGTTCCTTCGTCCACAATCCATGGTCTGAAAATATTTGCAAATGATACCTTAGTTCCTTGAAATTTACGTGTGATGAATGTTATGATGCGCATGAATGCATGAATGCAACAATCACAAATAAGGGATCACACACAAGGCAAACAAAGGTCAAGGGATGAATCAAGTCATTGTCAAGATCAATCATCCATTTTGGTGGATTATGGTTTTCACCTTATCAACACCCAAGTTCCATTGATATTGACAAGACTTAATTGGATCAACCAAGAATCAAGGGTTTGTTGCAAGTCACGAGCATGGAGTCTGGGTAAGAACCATCCCAAAGGGGTGAACTAAGGATAAAAACCTGTAGATCATGTTCTAAAAAGTTCCAAGAGTCTTAATTCCATCTATCGAATATTACAGGTTAAGATGATTGACTCATCGACCCATAATATTTTCAAGAGAAACTCGCCTGAGTGTAGTATCGCGTAACAACTGTTATCAAGTCTACACTTGAACAGTTTCCGCACTACGCCCTAAATAGGCCAAGATGGGTTAAATGTTCTAAGGTCCTCAGCTTCTCGGACCCAATTAGAAATAGTAATGCCTAACCATAAATACTTGTGTGACATTTCCAAATCCAAAGAGTCTCCACTGAGCAGATGGATCTCAAGCCAACTTGTCAAGGACTACTCCACACAAGTCGAACATGACTATACCATCTGTAGCACCTCAAATTTGCAGCCCCCATTTGTACATTCATTTCATTTTTAGGTCATTAACATTGCATTCACATTGCATAGTCCATTGCATGTCATCAGGCAAGACTGGTATCAGGAGAAGTCAACTGTGTAAGAGAGAAAGGGTTTTTCCATGAGATAAAGGCCCTATGGTTGTTCCAATGAGCTTACATGACCCAAGGTTCACTGTGATGCAACTTGACCAAAGGCTAGAGGCTCAAAGTCCACAGTGCATGGCCAGGTCATCTAAGGCCTATAAAAGTCAACTGCCAAGTCAACTCAGGGCTAGGAGGTGGAGAAATGGTTTGAGACACTTCATTCATGTCCCAAAGAAGGTTATTCAACATGTCAAACATCTACCTTGAAGATTTTGAAGCTAGATCAAGAGTTTCCCAAAATGGAAAGTGACCTGTAATTTCAAGTTTCCAAAAATGGCAAGTTTTTGGACCAACTTCAACTCAACTTTATAACACTAAAGAAGCTTCAAATGAAATTTTGTCCAACATGAAAGTTGAAGATCTTTCTCTCCCATTTCCAAAAAGTCCAAGATCATGAATTTATAATGAATGGTTAAGGAGTTATGATCAAATCATGGAAAAGTGTGCTTGAAACTTCAAATGGCCATATCTTTTGAACCAAAACTCCAAAATTGGTGGTTCTTTTTGCAAAATGTTTCTCATGACATGAATTTTCCAAATGCCTCATCACATGGCATGAAATTTGGACATATGATCACTTGCTTATTCATGAAGTTTTTGAAGGAAAATTGCCAAAATCAAAATTGGTTGATCACATGCATGTAACTCCAATCCTAATGTGTGCATGGGCTGATTTTGAGTGGATTTGAGCCAGCTTAGTGTACTGTTCACGTGTGCATTTCATGCATGGAGTGAAAATTCAAATTTGTGCATGCACCTTATACTCCTTTAATCTCAGTTAGCTTTGGTTTAAGTTTGATTTCAGATTAATTAGCAAGGCATATATAAGCTTAATCACAACTGAATTTGAAAAAACACACATTTTCAGATCTAGATTTGGAATTTTGATCAAAATTTTCTCTCACAAAGAACTTCAAAATTCCTCACACAAACACTCATTTCCTTGCATAATTGTGGACCCTGGTGAAGTTTTGAGTGAGATTGAACGTGCCATTCACTACGCCAAAAATGACTTTTAACAGCGCATCTTAGACAACGCTTTTAAAAGAAAGCGCTGTCTAAGGTTAAAATTAAAATAAAACACGGAAAATGTTCCAAAAAAATAATGAAAGCGCTGTCTAAGGGGGGGTCTTAGACAACGCTTTCTAAAAGCGCTGTCTAAGACCCCCCCTTAGACAGCGCTTTTAGAAAGCGCTTTTAAATATAGACCTTAGTCAGCGCTTTTGATAAAGCGCTGTCTAAAGTCTTTAAATTAAAAAAAAAATTAAAACCAAAAGCGCTGTCTAAGGGGGGGTTTAGAAAGCGCTTTTGGAAAGCGCTGTCTAAGGCATACCTTAGAAAGCGCTTTCCACAAAAGCGCTGTCTAAGGTTTAATTAAAATAAAATTTCAGACTCCATTTCAATTTTCGTTCTCTGTTCTTTTGTTTTCCCTCCTGCGAACGTTGAAACCCTAACAGCGAAAACCATAACAGAAAAATGTTGATATATATATATATATATATATATATATATATATATATATATATATATATATATATATATATATATATATATATATATATATATATATATATATATATATATATATATATATATATATATAAGTTAATTTTTATTTGAACGAAGCGAAGCTCAACGAAGCACTGTGTCTCGCCAATTCACTTGAAGACCAACGCGATGGTTATTTCCATACCGATTTCTTCGATAAGCCTTTACCCCCTCATGTACTTGTTCAGAATCCTTCGCTTAAAGGTCATAAGCCTCGTGCAGGTTCGGTTTCTAACTTGGAGTTTCTCTCTTTTTTGAAACGCTATTTTCTGGTTTTTGATTTTGTTTTATGGTTTTTAGATACTTATTTTGGACCTGGAACGGTTGATACTATCAAATGCCATCTAAATGCTGCTGAAACGAAGGTGAAAAATTGTGCTTTTGTTGTTTTTTCATGTGATTGGTTATTTAGGGTATTGATTTGCATTTTGATTTTGATTTTGATTTTGATTTGTGTGTAACAGGGTGAAGTGGATGCTGTTTTTGTTAATGCAACACTGTCTGGTATTCAGCTTCGAAATATGGAGGTAAATTTTGTTTGTGTAATTTGTAATTGAATGTGTGAGGCGCTGTCGCGTTAGTCATTGAATAACCTCCAAGGGTTGGCATGTTGCTGAAGACGTGGGTCCTGAGAGTGTGCTCTTTTCAAGGTCTCAGATTTGAATCCTGTTCGATACTAATCTTTGCGTTGGGTCTGTTGTGGCAACTCATTTGATGTTTAGAGCTAGTAGATATGGTAGTAAATATGGTTATCAATGTTATTATATTAGTTTGAGTTTCTGTAATTTATTTAGGTGCTGTAGCTATGGTGGTGCTTGAGTCAACTTGCAGTCTGTAATATATTGTAACTGTTAGCACACCTTCTGCTCTTTATTTCTTTTAATGCAATTTGGTTTTAAAAAAAATGGGCCTCTCGCTAGTGGACGGTGGGATTGTCCTCGTTGGATTAGTCAGTTTCACGGCCGGATACCAAGTTTCAAAAGAAAAAACATTAGTCATTGAACCTATCAAAACTATAAAAACATACCCAAATGCATTTTGATGGTCAATTTGGTATTCAACCGTGTCTTCTGTTTGTTTGCTAGTTTGGTCCTCCATCGTGTTTTCTGTTAGTATGTTGTTTGGTCCATAAAATTACTACTAACAAGACACACTTGGGGTTGTTTCTGTTACTGCTAGAGGGCTTGGAGTAAACCTGTGGTGGACCGTGTTGGTCTTATAATTGAGATTTTCAATGCTCATGCATACACTAAGGAAGCTAGGCTCCAGGTTAGTAATGTGGTTTCATTGGGCTGTTCAATGGTTTATGCCTGAGGGTATTGTCTCTTGAACCAAATTGGATTTAATTGAGTTGAAGCTCTTGTTGCTTTTTAACTTAGAGTTATACTTTGTCATCTTTGTAGGCTGAACTTGCAGCTCTGTCGTACAAGAAGTCGAGACTCGTTCGTGTTCTTGGCCCTGGTGGTCGCTACACATTTGGTGCTTCTGGAGAAGCTGAAGTTGTTAGTGCTCGAGGGTTGTCTTTTATTATTACTTCATTCCCCTGTTTTTATGATTTTGATGCCATTTTTGAAGTGGAAATAACATTATATTGAAAACTTTTATTGGTGAGCGGGTTAAATTGCAATATAGGAAATTTGAACTCTTATGGGAATCTATTACTTTTTTGCTTGGGAAAATTGTTTGGTTGCCAAGTATTACTTGTCATAACGCTTTAGTTTTCTATTTACATTGTTGTTTGTTATGAAGTACAACTGTGATTGAAAACAGATTATAATTTATATCCCTTTTCTTCACGTTCCCTTTCTCTTATGCATATATTTCTGGAAGAATGTGTAATTCTGTGAATCTATGCATGTCTTGCCTAATCTATAGTATCAATAATTAGTAAATTGTTGATTAGAAGAATAACATCTTACCTTGATACTTGTCAATATCAGGAGAGGAGGTGGGGGCCAAGGTTTTATGAGCGGTGCTGGAGAAACTGAACTCCAACTTCAGCGGCGAAGGTAATATATAACTGTAATACTAAATTTGCAAGATACATACATTTATCCTCAAGTAATCTATTCCTGCTTTTTCTTGGCATAGCTTATGGTTTCCTCATAAATTCATATTATTTTTAAAGCTGTTTTTGACATTCTCATTGCATCAAGTCATTGCAAACATTCACTGTAATTGTGTTTGTGGCCACAATAGTATTTGGATTGGATGGCAGAGATGTTAAGAGAAAGTGTATGTTATAGGCTATGAAACCTATATTCGCTCTAAATTAAGATTTGATCACACCAAACTCTGGTCCTAATTGATTCTTGTTAGATTTAATGAACAACATTGTTAGGAGTTTTGTGGTGTTTCAAACTTCCATGCATGCAGGTTTATTTGAGATTAACCTGTTCTTTGCACTTATATGTAGTTTCGCCGGATATTTCTCCTGTCCATGATGTATGAACCACTAGTTAATATGCAATTACTATTACTAATTGCATAATATTACAACATTTTTTTGTGATCACCTCTTATTACATAATTTGGTCACTGAATTGTGAAACTCTCTTAGAGTCTTAGAAAGGAGAAATTATTTACTAACGCAAATTGATGAGGTTCGTCGTACCCGTGTTGTGCAACGTGCTGGTCGGAAGAGGCATGGGGGTTCGTCTGGTCATCGCTTAGCCACCGTTGCTGTCGTTGGGTATACAAATGCTGTAAGTCGTCTACCTGTATAAGTACATATATGTTTGCTATATATTGTAATTAAACAGCATCACTGATATATGCCTTTCTTTGCTTTTATTAGGGAAAATCTACATTAGTTAGTAATCTAACGGACAGTGATCTGTATAGTGATTGTCGGTAAAACCACCTTTACTTGTATTTGTTTGCATCCTCAAAAGTTATAATTTGACTTTATAAATTTCAACTTTTTGTGGTGTTACATGTATTGCAGACTATTTGCTACCGTGGATCCTAGGTTAAGAAGTGCAGCTCTTCCTTCAGGGTAATGTGACCAGTAAATCCAAATATTCTATTATTTTTCATACACTGGTTGGTAACATTGGTTATACATGCGTTACGTCACTGTTCTAATTTTATTTATAGGAGGAAAGTGCTTTTTAGCGACACTGTAGGATTTATATCTGATTTGCCTGTTCAGGTAATGACAAAGTTGGTATATTGGCGTATCGGATACGTTATTGAAGTTTATATTAACATTGGTTATGTATAGGTTTTTGAAGTTTAAAATGAATTGAACTTTATAATTGTTAGGATATTCAAAGATACTACCTTAGTTATGTATTTTCGTCTGGATTAATTGTTTACTTTAATAAGTAGGAAAACCATGGATAAAACATGGATCTGTGCCGATCGAATGACCAAAGAGTACGAGAGTGGGGTTAGCCAAAAATTGGTAGAAAAAAGGCCAAAATGGCATATATAAAATGTGATAATTGTCTGTCAAAATCTGGTTGAAAACAGGTAGAAATTCTGGTTTATAAACCTGGAAAAAATGTGGTTTAAAACAAAAGCGTCAAAAATTTTTGTATACCTTAGACAGCGCTTTTGTAAAAAGCGCTGTCTAAGGGGGGGATTAGAAAGCGCTTTAGGCAAAAGCGCTGTCTAAGGGGGGGGCTTAGACAGCGCTTTTTGAAAAGTGCTGTCTAAGGTATACCTAAAAAAATTAAAATAGGAGGGTCTTAGAAAGCGCTTTTGGCCAAAGCGCTGTCTAAGGGGGTGGGGCTTAGACAGCGCTTTTCAAAAGCGCTGTCTAAGGTATACCTAAAAATTTTAAAATAAGAGGGTCTTATAAAGCGCTTTTGGCCAAAGCGCTGTCTAAGGGGGGGGCTTAGACAGCGCTTTTAAGATTTAAAAAAGCGCTGTCTAAACCTTTAGAAGCGGAGGTTTAGACAGCGCTTTAAAGCGCTGTCTAAGGCTAAAAAAAGCGCTGTCTAAGGTCTTGTTTGTTGTAGTGATTGGTGGATTTCTGCTCAAAATCGTGCATGCTTGAAGCTTGAAGGTGTTCATGGAGATTTCGAATTGAGCTGGATTTACATGTTTCTAAGCCTCCATTTCTTCATCAATCATCATAACAAGGACTCTGGAGCAGCTTTGGATTATTGAGAGCTTTGGATCGTGCAAAACCAGAATCTGTTCTTCAAGAGGTAGGATTTTTGACCTTCACAATTCTCCAATTCATGTGTATATTCTTGTAGATCTCTCTTCACTCATGATTCTGGTAGAAAAATCACATGAAATGATGCACTATTCGCTGAGTTATGCATGATTGAAGTTTGATGCACAAAAATGTTTTCTGTCGATTCTCTTTGATCTTGATGATTTGTGCTTAGCTATTAGTTGATTTATGATCTCCATGAGGAGAGCTTTAAAATGATGTACGATTCGTGGTTTTCTGGAAAATTTTCTAGAAGAGTGGTTGAAGCTCATGAACATTCATCGTCTTCCTCATGAAGAAGATGAAGCTTCATAGGTAGCGACGAATTTGCTTCATTAGCGACGGATTCTGTGTTTTACACGCTGGCTTAGGGTTTAGCTTTCGTTGGTCCACGTCCTGGCCTCGCTAGCTAATTGATTGGTTCACAGCGCTTTGACTTGTCCATGCAAGCGCTGACTGGCCACGTGTATTAATGAAACGCCGCGTTTCATTGGCCTGGCGCGCGTTACTTTCAAATGCTAACATAGTTCGATTCCCAGCGAAGACAAATATTCAAATTGTTCATGATTTTTTTGTCTTTCCCTCCATTTGCCATGCTTTGCTTATTTTTGAATTTCATTTTGTATGCTAACTTGTAAAATCCATATGAATTTGAAAAATTCTTCAAATCACTCCTAATTTTTTGCACGATGATCCTCTGTTTGTCTATTATTTTTTGATGATAATTTCAAAAGTTGTGCATGGCTGGTTTTTGATTTGTGTTAGAAGATGTGAACATATGTGCTTTCATGAACTTGCCGATTGATTTTGCTTTGGTCCTTTTTAGGACTTGTTCTTGAGTGATTAAGTATGATCCCTGTTGAATATCAAGTTCTGTTTTGGGTTTTTGATTCACTTTTGACCCTAGGCTTTGACCTAGTGGTTTGTTACTTAAATTTGAGTTGTGAATTTCAAGTTCAAGTATGCATCTCCATGATTGATGTTGCTCCTTCATTTGAGCTTGATCATTTGTTATTGTTGGCTAAAATTTGCTTGTTTTGTAGGTTTTGAGGACAATTCACTTGTGTTTATGGCTTATGTGTTGCATATTGGGTTGTCTGTTTGATATTGAATGTTGACTGTTTGTCTGGATTTTGTACTGATTGGTTTAGATGTTTCCACAGGTACCTAAGTTGCTTTAAGTTCATTTGAACTTTGCTTTGCTTGCTTGTGGTTTGCATACCACTGAGGTATAATTCCCTGATCTTCATGTAGTCTGAAAGACCTGTCATGTTACTTTGGCAGGCACCTGTCTGAAGCCCTCCTTAAGAGGCAATGTTTGTGGTTTTTTAATTTTGTGCCAAGCAGGTAAAGTCCTCTTAAGAGGCAATTGGCAGATAAAAGGGATATGTCATTCATCCCCTGCTATTCAGTTGTGTCATTCACTTTGCTCACACCAGGTGTTGATGCAATTTGAATAAGAACCCAAGATCTTGTTGTGTCAGTCATGTGGAGAAGAGTTCCTTCATTCTGAACTCCCACACTTTCTATTTGATTCAAGCTCTCCCAGGCCAGGGATAAGAGCTATGAGGCATAACCCTCATCTCCATTTCATCTGCTTCACCCTAACTCCCAATGTTAGGGTTAAGAGCTAAAAACACCCCATTCCAGTTGGCTTGTTTCTACAGCCTAGCCTTGTATGAGCCACTTGTTTGCATATAGTGTGTGTGCTTGCTCTCTTGTGCTTGTGTTTGTTTGTGTGCTGTTTAGGCTAGCTTGCTTCCTGTGCAAGTTAGGATAGAGACCTCAGCATAGGGATCATATGCATGACAACTTCTAGGCTCGAGTCGTAGTCTCCCTAGTAGCTTGTTATCTCCCTTGTCTCTGGTTAGGTTAGAAGTTCTTTCCCTGTTTAGGGGAACTACGTCGCCCTGATCCTCATACCAGATGAGGTACGTTGGCAGGAGATTGAGCTGATCTCTTCGGGCAACCTTTTGCTTTTTCAACCCCTTTGTGTTTGTGTTGTGTTGGAGTCTGACATAAGTCCAGCGATTGGCAGTTGGTTTCCTGTGTGTTTGCTGTTTGTTTGGAGTCTGACGTAAGTCCAGCGATTTGCAGTTGGTTTCCTGTGTCTGGTTTGTGTTGTGTTGGAGTCTGACATAAGTCCAACGATTGGCAGTCGGTTTCCTGTGTGTGTTTGTTGGTTCGGAGTCTGATGTAAGTCCAACGATTGGCATTCGGTTTCCATGTTCACCTGTTTGTGTGGAGTCTGACGTGAGTCCAGCGATTGGCAGTCGGTTTCCTGTGTGGGTTCTGTTTGGCGTGCGTTAGCCGAGCTACGAGTTCTCTGATTCTTTCTCTGGTTAGAGAAGATACGTATGCATAGGATGCAAAATCCTAGCGAGCACGTTTCCCCTGTCCCCGAACTACGTCGACTCTGATGTCTGTGTCTGACAGGCTACGTAGGCCCAGGATGCGATATCCTGCCGAGTCCCGTTTCTTCCGTCTCATCTGTGTTTCCAGCGTGTGTGCAGTTTGTGAGCAGTCTTTAGCAACCTTTCTTCTATTCTTTCTGAGCGTGGATCCCGTCGAGTACGACGGATGCGTAGGGGTGCTAATACCTTCCCTTCGCATAACCGACTCCCGATCCTTGCATCTCTGGTCGCGAGACCATGTCTTTTCCAGGTTTACTTCGAGCGTTTCCTTTCCCTCCTTTGGGATAAATAACGCACGGTGGCGGCTCTGTTGTTTCTTTTTCCCGCTGGTTTTTTCGCGTAATGCGACAGCTGGCGACTCTGCTGGGAAGTGGAGAAGTTGACCTCTTGCTGGTCCATCTTCCCTAAGCGAGTCAATCCTAGCGCTCTTTAGGATAGTGTTGGTTGCTTTTACCGCTTTATTTATTGCATTTATTATTATGATGTGATTGTATATATGTGCATATATGTTTGCATGCATCATATTATTGTGCTGGCTGTGTCTCTGTTTCTCTGTGGGGGGGTCACAAGAGGTAAAAGGTCCAATACCCAGGCTATGAGTGAACTTTAGGACACCTAGGAGTAGAGTGGTTCATGGGAAGCGTGTGGTATTGCGCCACTTAGCGGAACATGATATCACGAGCAGTTCAGATTCTGATGAGAAATTATCGTTGCATACACCTGGTGTGCATATGATGATATTCCTCAAAGGATTGTTTATCCTGCATTTCTCTTATCCTTACCCTGGCCTAGATGACACCCGTGAGTGGGGCGGGATTGAATCATTTGCAGGTACAGATGGTGACTATGGTTCAGATGGACTTATGGGTACTTACTTCTGACACGCCGAAATTCTATCCATGATATCTATCAGCGGGTTCCGTTTATTTCGGATCCCCGGGTTGAATTTGAGGATACTTGTTCAGAAGATCTGGTTGCCATCTGTTCAGTGGATTTCCTCGATGGTAGTGATATATTCCCCGGTTCCGTTTATTTCGGAACTTCCCAAGTTGGATTTATGGTTACTCAGGCCCTCAGATGATTGTAATCAGTTCAGAGACCGGTCGAGAGACATCCGAATTTATGGTTACGCATGCATTTGCATCATTCCCATTTCACATTCATCTGCATTTAACCCATGTCTATCCGTACTCAGGGTCCATTTTTTGATTGAGATTCTGGTCGAGAGACATCCGGATGTCAAAATGTTATTGATGAAATATTATCCGTCTCGATGAAACCAGAATCAAAGGACAGAATTTTCCTCATACGGATAGACATTGCATGTGTGAGTCATATTAACCTGTTTTCTGTTTTGTAGGTGTCAGTATCTAACCGGTGCGCATAGCTCTTCCATTCAGACATCTCAGACTGATGGATCCACCCAACACCGGCATTCTCGATTTGAAAGAGGTGATGGGGGGAGTTGTTCAAGGTCGTGCAAGGGCTCGCCTTGGGGCAGAAAGCAATTGCTGAGAGGTTGGAGAATATTGAGAAATGGTTGATAAAGGAGAAAGTTCAGGGAAAGGCTCCGTCATCCGTAGTAAAGAAGCCCTCTGGCAATGGTCAGCTCAAGAAGGAGGTTGAATCAGGTGGGGTGCAGGCAAAAAAAGAACACGGTAAGGATCGATACCACCCTTATGTTTCCACTGTAACCACTCCTGTTGTTAATCCATCTGCACCACAGCAACAACCGCCACCTCAACAGAAAGCACCGAAAGCTAAGGGCCAAGTGAAGAAGGGGACGACGGATCGTCAGTTTGATAAGCCACCCGTGACTTATACCCTTCTGTTCAAGAGGTTGAGGGATCTTGGATTAGTTCGACCAAGGATATTGGTTCCTGTAGAACTACATCGGAGGCCTGCAAACTATGATGAGGACGCCAGGTGCGAGTTCCATTCTGGGGCACCCGGACATAATATTGAGGGTTGTAGAGCTTTTAAGCATGCCGTCCAGGACATGGTGGATTCCAAGGCCATCAGTTTGGCACAGATACTGAATGATAATGTTAACCCCGTGCCAGTGCATGGTCCTGTAGAGGTGAAAGTGATGTCAAAGGACAAGAGAGGAATAGAGGTGACTGATGGAGATCAGTTAAAAACTCCAATGTCTGTGGTCCTGAAACATATGATGAAGAGTGGAGCTTTCCCTAATGTTGATAATTGTTGTGCGGATGTCGCCACAAATGAGTGTGCAATAGTGAGGGAAACGATTCAGAGGATGATGGTAGTAGAAATGGACGGTGAAAAATTTGAAACACCAAGTCAGGGAGTTGAAACCGTCAAGGTGGAGAACGCTATTCTTACTGAGAAAAAGAAGAAGCTGTCCATTTCTTCTTACAAATAAGTCATGGAAGTGGTGAAGAACGGAGAAGCCCTAGGCTGGGGAAAGATCATAGACATTGTGGTGAAAGCAGATATGTTCGGGGTTGGCTATCAGCCGGGTCAAGAGTCGTCTGGGCAAAACAGAGGACGTCGTCAACCATTCCCATTCGTCAGTGCCGGAATGCTGGATCCAGGTCACGCTTGTACAGTGGGTGAAGAGATTGACCGTGACCGCGAGCTTGAGTCATGGATAAGATCGTGCGTACCAGGAAACTGGAAGGCCTCAAAGATCATCACTGTCACTCATCATGAAGAGTAGTATTTCTGTTTTTCAATTCTGTTTGCATGAAAGCCATACATTTTGCCCGAAACGTAATGGTCCATTGTAAGGGCCACCTCATGTGTTTCATTTTGCAACATTTTGCATCATTAATAAATGGATGTTTTTGTAGTAAAAGCGGTGCTCCCTGTCTTTCATGTCTTTTTGCAGTTTAAAAAAAAATAAAAATGGCAATGTTTTTTCATTTTTCTTTCCTTTTGATTTGTCTTGTTCCGACCTCAAAAGTGACTATCCTCCTGATCTCATTGATAACAATTCGGTTACACCTCTGTATGACTTCGACAATCCGATCTATCATGCCGAAGAAGAAGGCGAAGAAGATTGTGGTCTGCTGGAATTAGCCAGGTTGTTGAAACAAGAGGAGAAGGTGATTCAACCGCACGAGGAGCGATTCGAGATTGTTATTTCAGGCACCGCCGAGGTAAGAAAGGAAGTGAAAGAGGGGCCGCTCCAGAGGCGAGTCGAGAACAAAATGGTAGCCCTGTTGAAAGAGCATGTTGACACCTTCGCCTGGTCGTATCAGGATATGCCAAGGTCGGATACTGATATAGCGGTACACAGGCTACCATTAAGAGAAGATTGTCCTCCAGTGAAGCAGAAGCCGGTGCCGAAAAAGGATGAAAAGGTGAGAACGTGTGTGGACTACTGAGATGTGAACAAAGCTAGTCCGAATGATGAATTCCCGGTATTTCACATTGATGTATTGGTTGATAATACTGCTCAGTTCTCGGTGTTTACCTTCATGGATGGCTGTTTGGCCAAAATCAAATTGAATTGTTGCCAGATGATATGGAGTAAACAATGTTCATCACCCCAGAGGGCACCTTCTTGTTATAAGGTGATGCCATTCAGTCTCAAGAAGGCCGGTGCCATGTGTCAAAGGTCTATGGTGAATTTGTTCCATGATACGATTCATCATGAAAGCGAATGCTATGTGGATGACATAACAGCAAGGTCCCAAACAGGAGAAGGGCATCCGGTAGACCGGGGCAAGTTGTTTGACCGGTTGAGACAACTCAGACTGAGGTTGAGCCCGAATCAGTGCACTTGTGGAGTGCTGTCCGGTAAAATGCTGAGGCTTATTGTGAGCGGATAAGAGGAATCAAGGTTGATCCTGCTAAAAAAAAAGAGAAAAGAAAAAAAAAGAAAGAAAAGCAAAAGGAAAAAGCAATACAAGAAATGCCTGAACCGGAAAAAAAAGAGATCAAACGGTCAGGTGGATAATGGTTGCCAAGGGGCATTGAAAAATAAAAAGAATAAGTTGCAGGAACCTCTGATTCTGATGCCTCATATGGAGAGACGGTCGTTAATTCTGTACTTAACAGCCCTCGAGGGGTCTATGAGGTGTGTATTGGGTTAGCATGATGAGTCTGGTCGAAAAGAGCATGCAATTTACCTTAGCAAAAAGTTTATCGACTGTGAAACAATACATTCACTGCTCGAGGAAACTTGCTGTACTTTGGCATAGGCTGCTCGCCGACTGAGACAGTGTGCTGGTTCATACCACTTTGTGGATGTCCAAGATGGATCCGATCAAGTATGCGTTTGAGAAGTCAGCATTGACCGGACAGGTTGCGCGAGGGAAAACAATTATGACTGATTTGTGATATACAGTGCACCTCTCAAGAAGCAGTAAAGGGGAGTGTACTGTCCGATTACATCGCCCAGCAATCCGTTGAGGATTATCAAATGATGAAGTTTGAGTTCCCTGATGAGGACATCTCGAGGTGCTCAGATCGAAAGATTGTGAGGAACCGATCCCGGAG
Source organism: Lathyrus oleraceus (assembly GCF_024323335.1). Classification (NCBI taxonomy): domain Eukaryota; kingdom Viridiplantae; phylum Streptophyta; class Magnoliopsida; order Fabales; family Fabaceae; genus Lathyrus; species Lathyrus oleraceus. The sequence goes on along the minus strand of NC_066580.1, from coordinate 332,277,144 downwards.
GAGGGGCCTGACCCTGAATCCGAACGGATTCTGATGTCTGACGGGGTGGTTAATGGGAATGAGTTAGTGCTGCTATGGTTACGCCAAAGGGATCCCACATTCCTTTTGTTGCCCGACTGACAGTTGGAGGCACCAATAATGGTGGCTGAGTATGAAGCTTGTCCTGGGTATCGAACCTCGGTGCGTGCATCTACTGGGGCAACGCCGTCCTCGCGGGCGTATTGGTGCTACTCGGTATGGCGCGTTGAGCCTGATTGAGGAAAAAAGGTTGGCAGTTACGTGTCACGGGGCAGTTATACCCAGTGAATAAAGCGTGTTGTTGACCGAAAAGTGTGACCTCGTGCGGACCATGTGGGAGAGTTGGTATTGAAAAGGATCCTTCCTCCTTAAGGCGATCGTGGGGCAAGTGGATATACGGTTATGAATGTCCATCCGTGGTCAAGAAGGTTTTCTCTGGCAGAGCTTTGTTGTCGGTGACCACGGATGGCAAGGATTTTCCATCCCTTGTGAATGCGGACGCAGTTAAAAGATACTTCGTAAAAAAAGAGACCCGCTGGACGAAAAGAATAAAAGAGTCCAGGCAAAAATGGGCATCCCGGCGAACCGAAAAAAAAGAATGAAAAGATTCGGGCAAAAATTAGGGATAAAAGAGAAAAAATTGTACACCCGGCAAGTCAAAAACCCCACAAGGGAGACTTGGGCAAAAAAGGGTATCCCGGTGGACTGAAAACCCAAAAGGGCGGTCCAGGCAAAAGAGGGAATGAAACAAACAACTGCGTCTGGCATGGTCGTTTGTGCTTGGGATATGACTTGGATAATCCCTGACAGAGATCGATCAGAAGCGTCTTGTTTAGAAGACAGAAAGTGCGGAAGGTCTTGAGGACATATGGGGTGTAACCGAGTTGGAACCCGATGAGATCACGGTTTCACATTGCCATTAGGATAGATTTTTCCTTTTGTGCGCAATTACCTCTTTTCAGGGATTGCTTCCTATGTGTTGCTCGGTGCTGAGTCACTTTCTTTTTTTCAGTCAATAGATGCATGTTCAGTCAAATGATTTTTTGTTTTTGTTTTTCATTACCGCTTTGATTGCAAAAACATCCGTTTAGTTTGATAAAGAATATTTGCATTTTGAAACATTGAGATCCCTTCTGATGCATGCTTATAAGATTGAAATCTGGAAATCTTATTCGGAAGTTTGAGTGACCTAGGTGTTAAAATTTTGACACGCCTGGGGCACGTTTTTATCTAGCGATCTCTTTGCAGGTGCTGTTGGTTTGTTTTCACTCACTTGCAGGTTGTGATATGAAGCCTTTTGACAAGAGATCCCCGCAGAGTCCGATCAGAGGCAAGGGATAGAAGAACGATGAAAAGACGGTGAAAGAATTTCGACGACGATCCTAGAGGGTAATCAAGAAGACTCTTCAAAGTCTGAAGATTAAGAGTTAGCCCGGATCTGAGGAGATCATTCATCTCAAAGCAAAGAAAAGACGAGAATACTAGGTGATGAATTAGAAGAGACCGGATGAGTCTGGGAGTTCTCAATAGTGGAAAGTTGACACTGCGGTTGGATGATGAATGCTAGTATTCGACGAATCGACGGGTGTTCAGTGTCGAATAGGCCGTAAATCCCCAGTGGATTTGGGAGTGTTATCTCCTCAGCATATTCAAGATCAGGGATTCCTCAGCAGGGTTGTGGATGTTTCCCCAGCAGGCTTGAAAATGGCTATTCCCCCAAGCAAGTCTGAAAGCTATTAGAACTGTCCTTCCCCAGCAGTCGGGTAGCAGGCCTGAAGGGTATTCTATCCCCAGCTAGCATGAAGGCTACCCTTATCCCTAGCTAGTCTGAAGACTGTTAGTCCCCAATGAGTCTGAAGGTTGTTATATCCCCAGCGAAGGTATCAGTGAGTAGTTGGTTCCTCAACAGTCGGGTATGAAGTACTGTAATCCTTAGCATGGTTGTGAATTCCTTTCCCCAGCAGGGTTGTGAATATTCTCCCCAGCAATTTTGAAGTGGGTAGTTTTCCCAGCGGAGTTTGTGTTGATGGTTTTCCCCGAGCGGATCAGGTTCGGTGAAGATTATCCCCAGTAGAGTTTCTTCCCCGTGGGTTGGTCGTGGTCCCCAGTGGAGGTGGGCATTGGTTGTTTCCCCTAGCGGAGTCACCAAGTAGATTGGATCAGTGGAAGTTATCCCCGGTGGGATTTATCCTTCCTCCAGCAGCAATGGCTAGTCCCCAACATGTTTGAGAAGTTAGTGTGTTCCCCAGACAGAGTCTCCCTAGTTGAGTTGGTTCCTCTGTCGTCCCCAGAGTATCAGATCAGCAAAGCACCCCCAGCAGTGCGTCTCCCCACAGAGTTGGAGAATCTAATCAGAATTGTGTGCTCAGCAGAGCGACCTTTTTGCTCCCCAACAGGAGTTTTCATCATTTTGCATCTTGCATGTAGTAAACATTGCATCCTCAAATCGCGTAGCATTTCCATTCAACATGGAGCATTACGCCATAGAAAAATTCAAACATATGCATTCATATGTCAAACCTAATTGGGCCATATCCCCAGTAGAGGCGGATCATTGTTCAACATCTGTACGACACGTTTGCTATAGTTGCTTTTGACAGACAACATTCAGGATTGGTAATACCCAGAGAGGTTTATTTCCTCACCCGCAGGTGAGAGGAAAGCTTGACTCCCCTGTGTAGTCCCTGGCAAGTGTTTGCCCTTGTCCTGACATATGTAGATGTCATCCTTGTGATACCAGTAGGTGTCGTGTTGATCCCTGTGTGGGTCTTGTTTTGGTGTCCGTAGACATCATCTTTTGATGTTCGTAACATCCTCTTTCCTTTTCCAGTCATTTGTTGATGTCTGGTCACCTCTCCGTTGGTGTCAATAAACGTCGAGTTTTTCCCATTCGTCCGTTGACGTCTGGTTGTATCCCTTCCCAGTCATTCGTTGATGTCCGGTCACCTATCCGTTGGTGTCAGTAAACGTCGAGTTCCTCCCGTTCGTCGTTGACGTCTGGTTGAGTCTTCCCATTCATCCGTTGATGTCTGGTCACCTCTCCGTTGGTGTCGATAAACGTCGAGCTTCTCCCGTTCGTCCGTTGACGTCTGGTTGAGTTCTCCCATTCATCCGTTGATGTCTGGTCACCTCTCCGTTGGTGTCGGTAAACGTTGAGTTTTTCCCATTCGTCCGTTGATGTCTGGTTGTATCCTTTTCCAGTCATCCGTTGATGTCTGGTCACCTCTCCGTTGGTGTCGGTAAACGTCGAGTTCCTCCCATTCGTCCGTTGACGTCTGGATGAGTCTTCCCAGTTTCTCTGTTGATGTCTGGTCACCTCTCCGTTGGTGTCGATAAACGTCGAGCTTCTCCCGTTCGTCCGTTGACGTCTGGTTGAGTCTTCCCTTTCATCCGTTGATGTTTGGTCACCTCTCCGTTGGTGTCGATAAACGTCGAGCTTCTCCCGTTCGTCCGTTGACGTCTGGTCGAGTTCTCCCATTCATCTGTTGATGTCTGGTCACCTCTCCGTTGGTGTCGGTAAACGTCGAGTTTTTCCCATTCGTCCGTTGACGTCTGGTTGTATCCTTTTCCAGTCATCCGTTGATGTTTGGTCACCTCTCAGTTGGTGTCAGTAAACGTCGAGTTCCTCCCATTCGTCCGTTGACGTCTGGTTGAGTCTTCCCAGTTTCTCCGTTGATGTCTGGGGTCACCTCTCCGTTGGTGTCGGTAAACGTCGAGTTTTTCCCATTCGTCCGTTGACGTCTGGTTGTATCCTTTTCCAGTCATCCGTTGATGTCTGGTCACCTCTCCGTTGGTGTCGGTAAATGTCGAGTTTCTCCCATTCGTCCGTTGATGTTTGGTTGAGTCTTCCCATTCATCCGTTGATGTCTGGTCACCTCTTCGTTGGTGTCGGTAAACGTCGAGTTCCTCCCATTCGTCCGTTGACGTGTGGTTGAGTCTTCCCAGTTCATCCGTTGATGTCTGGTCACCTCTCCGTGTGTGTCGGTAAACATCGAGTTCCTCCCATTCGTCCGTTGACGTCTGGTTGAGTCTTCCCATTCATCCGTTGATGTTTGGTCACCTCTCCGTTTGTGTCGGTAAACGTCGAGTTTTTCCCATTCGGCCGTTGACGTCTGGTTGTATCCCTTCCCAGTCATCTGTTGATGTCTGGTCACCTCTCTGTTGGTGTCGGTAAACGTCGAGTTTTTCCCATTCGTCCATTGACGTCTGGTTATCTCTCTTTCTCCCATTCATCCGTTGATGTCTGGTTAAGCCTTTCCTAGTCGTCCATTGGCGTCTAGTCGTGATTTCTCTTCCCATTCATCATCTTTCGATGTCTGGACGTGGTTCCTTTTTTTGATAAAAATCAAAATCCCTAGTGGAGTCGTTGGTGAACGTCTTGTCTGGTCCAGTGATAAATATCAGGTCCCAGTGGAAGTTGCCATTGGTGAACAGTCTTTTCTTGGATCCCCGCAGAGTGCAAATTTCTACGGTTCTTTGGTATTCAATCCCTGTGTACCTTGAAGGTCTGACAACCGTTGCTCTCATCCGTTCAGGTTCCAGGTTGATTGAATAGAGGCAGCTGTAGCACCTCAAATTTGCACCCCCCATTTGTACATTCATTTCATTTTTAGGTCATTAACATTGCATTCACATTGCATAGTCCATTGCATGTCATCAGGCAAGACTGGTATCAGGAGAAGTCAACTGTGTAAGAGAGAAAGGGTTTTTCCATGAGATAAAGGCCCTATGGTTGTTCCAATGAGCTTACATGACCCAAGGTTCACTGTGATGCAACTTGACCAAAGGCTAGAGGCTCAAAGTCCACAGTGCATGGCCAGGTCATCTGAGGCCTATAAAAGTCAACTGCCAAGTCAACTGAGGGCTAGGAGGTGGAGAAATGGTTTGAGACACTTCATTCATGTCCCAAAGAAGGTTATTCAACATGTCAAACATCTACCTTGAAGATTTTGAAGCCAGATCAAGAGTTTCCCAAAATGGAAAGTGACCTGTAATTTCAAGTTTCCAAAAATGGCAAGTTTTTGGACCAACTTCAACTCAACTTTCTAACACCAAAGAAGCTTCAAATGAAATTTTGTCCAACATGAAAGTTGAATATCTTTCTCTCCCATTTCCAAAAAGTCAAAGATCATGAATTTATGATGAATGGTTAAGGAGTTATGATCAAATCATGGCAAAGTGTGCTTGAAACTTCAAATGGCCATATCTTTTGAACCAAAACTCCAAAATTGGTGGTTCTTTTTGCAAAATGTTTCTCATGACATGAATTTTCCAAATACCTCATCACATGGCATGAAATTTGGACATATGATCACTTGCTTATTCATGATGTTTTTGAAGGAAAATTGCCAAAATCAAAATTGGTTGATCACATGCATGTAACTCCAATCCTAATGTGTGCATGGGCTGATTTTGAGTGGATTTGAGCCAGCTTGGTGTACTGTTCACGTGTGTATTTCATGCATGGAGTGAAAATGCAAATTTGTGCATGCACCTTATACTCCTTTAATCTCAATTAGCTTTGGTTTAAGTTTGATTTCAGATTAATTAGCAAGGCATATATAAGCTTAATCACAACTGAATTTGAAAAAACACACATTTTCAGATCTAGATTTGGAATTTTGATCAAAATTTTCTCTCACAAAGAACTTCAAAATTCCTCACACAAACACTCATTTCCTTGCATAATTGTGGATCCTGGTGAAGTTTTGAGTGAGATTGAACGTGCCATTGGTGGATTTCTGCTCAAAATATCGTGCATGCTTGAAGCTTGAAGGTGTTCATGGAGATTTCGAATTGAGCTGGATTTACATGTTTCTAAGCCTCCAATTCTTCATCAATCATCATAACAAGGACTCTGGAGCAGCTTTGGATTATTGAGAGCTTTGGATCGTGCAAAACCAGAATCTGTTCTTCAAGAGGTAGGATTTTTGACCTTCACAATTCTCCAATTCATGTGTATATTCTTGTAGATCTCTCTTCACTCATGATTCTGGTAGAAAAATCACATGAAATGATGCACTATTCACTGAGTTATGCATGATTGAAGTTTGATGCACAAAAATGTTTTCTGTCGATTCTCTTTGATCTTGATGATTTGTGCTTAGGTATTAGTTGATTTGTGATCTCCATGAGGAGAGCTTTAAAATGATGTACGATTCGTGGTTTTTTGGAAAATTTTCTGGAAGAGTGGTTGAAGCTCATGAACATTCATCGTCTTCCTCATGAAGAAGATGAAGCTTCATAGGTAGCGACTGATTTGCTTCATTAGCGACGGATTCTGTGTTTTACATGCTGGCTTAGGGTTTAGCTTTCGTTGGTCCACGTCCTGGCCTCGCTAGCTAATTGATTGGTTCACAGCGCTTTGACTTGTCCATGCAAGCGTTGACTGGCCACCTGTATTAATGAAACGCCGCGTTTCATTGGCCTGGCGCGCTTTACTTTCAAATGCTAACATAGTTCGATTCCCAGCGAAGACAAATATTCAAATTGTTCATGATTTTTTTGTCTTTCCCTCCATTTGCCATGCTTTGCTTACTTTTGAATTTCATTTTGTATGCTAACTTGTAAAATCCATATCAATTTGAAAAATGCTTCAAATCACTCCCAATTTTTTGCACGATGATCCTCTATTTGTCTATTATTTTTTGATGATAATTTCAAAAGTTGTGCATGGCTGGTTTTTGATTTGTGTTAGAAGATGTGAACATATGTGCTTTCATGACCTTGCTCCACTCATCTCATTGTGAAATGCTTGATTTTAATCCAAATTGCTTAAAATTTTACATGCTGATTCTAGACATGTTAATGGATGTTTTCGTCTTAGTTTGGTATTTTTCTCATATGCCAATTCTGTTTTATGCATGTGTTGGCATGGTGTGACAATTTGTGTCACACATTTGGTTGTCTTGCTTGTGCAACTTAATTTCCATGCCAAATGATCTTTGATGCTTCTGATTTTTTGTATGATGGATGTGTTGGATGTGTGGATTGCTCATGAAAGTTTCCAGAATTATTTGAATCATTTCTGTTTTGATTGGGAATTTTCATTCATGATATGTGTGCCTTGAACTGGTCATTGACTTCTCTTGCCTATTACATGAACTTGCCTATTGATTTTGCTTTGGTCCTTTTTAGGACTTGTTCTTGAGTGATTAAGTATGATCCCTGTTGAATATCAAGTTCTGTTTAGGGTTTTTGATTCACTTTTGACCCTAGGCTTTGATCTAGTGGTTTGTTACTTACATTTGAGTTGGGAATTTCAGGTTCAAGTATGCATCTCCATGATTGATGTTGCTCCTTCATTTGAGCTTGATCATTTGTTATTGTTGGCTAAAATTTGCTTGTTTTGTAGGTTTTGAGGATAATTCACTTGTGTTTATGGCTTATGTGTTGCATATTGGGTTGTCTGTTTGATATTGAATGTTGACTGTTTGTCTGGATTTTGTACTGATTGGTTTAGATGTTTCCACAGGTACCTAAGTTGCTTTAAGTTCATTTGAACTTTGCTTTGCTTGCTTGTGGTTTGCATACCACTGAGGTATAATTCCCTGATCTTCATGTAGTCTGAAAGACTTGTCATGTTGCTTTGGCAGGCACCTGTCTGAAGCCCTCCTTAAAAGGCAATGTTTGTGGTTGTTTAATTTTGTGCCAAGCAGGTAAAGTCCTCTTAAGAGGAAATTGGCAGATAAAAGGGATGTGCCATTCATCCCCTGCTATTCAGTTGTGTCATTCACTTTGCTCACACCAGGTGTTGATGCAATTTGAATAAGAACCCAAGATCTTGTTGTGTCAGTCATGTGGAGAAGAGTTCCTTCATTCTGAACTCCCACACTTTCTATTTGATTCAAGCTCTCCCAGGCCATGGATAAGAGCTATGAGGCATAACCCTCATCTCCATTTCATCTGCTTCACCATAACTCTCAATGTTAGGGTTAAGAGCTAAAAACACCCCATTCCAGTTGGCTTGTTTCTACAGCCTAGCCTTGTATGAGCCACTTGTTTGCATATAGTGTGTGTGCTTGCTCTCTTGTGCTTGTGTTTGTTTGTGTGTTGTTTAGGCTAGCTTGCTTCCTGTGCAAGTTAGGATAGAGACCTCAGCATAGGGATCGTATGCATGACAACTTCTAGGCTCGAGTCGTAGTCTCCCTAGTAGCTTGTTATCTCCCTTGTCTCTGGTTAGGTTAGAAGTTCTTTCCCTGTTTAGGGGAACTACGTCGCCCTGATCCTCATACCAGATGAGGTACGTAGGCAGGAGATTGAGCTGATCTCTCCGGGCAACCTTTTGCTTTTTCAACCCCTTTGTGTTTGTGTTGTGTTGGAGTCTGACATAAGTCCAGCGATTGGCAGTTGGTTTCCTGTGTGTTTGCTGTTTGTTTGGAGTCTGACGTATGTCCAGCGATTGGCAGTTGGTTTCCTGTGTCTGGTTTGTGTTGTGTTGGAGTCTGACATAAGTCCAGCGATTGGCAGTCGGTTTCCTGTGTGTGTTTGTTGGTTCGGAGTCTGATGTAAGTCCAACGATTGGCATTCGGTTTCCATGTTCGCCTGTTTGTGTGGAGTCTGACGTGAGTCCAGCGATTGGCAGTCGGTTTCCTATGTGGGTTCTGTTTGGCGTGCGTTAGCCGAGCTACGAGTGCTCTGATTCTTTCTCTGGTTAGAGAAGAGACGTATGCATAGGATGCGACATCCTAGCGAGCACGTTTCCCCTATCCCCGAACTACGTTGACTCTGATGTCTGTGTCTGACAGGCTACGTAGGCCCAGGATGCGATATCATGCCGAGTCCCGTTTCTTCCGTCTCATCTGTGTTTCCAGCGTGTGTGCAGTTTGTGAGCAGTCTTTAGCAACCTTTCTTCTATTCTTTCTGAGCGTGGATCCCGTCGAGTACGACGGATGCGTAGGGGTGCTAATACCTTCCCTTCGCATAACTGACTCCCGATCCTCGCATCTCTGGTCACGAGACCATGTCTTTTCTAGGTTTACTTCGAGTGTTTCCTTTCCCTCCTTTGGGATAAATAATGCACGGTGGCGGCTCTGTTGTTTCTTTTTCCCGCCGGTTTTTTCGCGTAATGCGACACCATCCTCCTATCTTAATTGCACTCAAGTTCGGGTTAGAACTTATCTCACCACTCAAAGATTACCAAGCACTACAACCAAATTATATCATACATACACACAAACATCACATATATACAAATACATTCACACAAAAAGTAGGCTAAATCCACTAGAGACTACTCCCCAGCAGAGTCACCACTTAATTTATGTAGCGGTAAATTCATGATCAACAAGCTATTGATAAGCTAGAGATCAAATAACAAGAGTTGCCACCGCATTTTTATTGTTTCCAAGGGAAAAGGGAAAAAGTACGAACAAAACCCAAAAAGTAAGAAGTTTTCAAATAAAAACTAATAAAAGTACGAGATCACAGGTAAGGGGGTTGGTTACACAGAGGGAAGGTATTAACATCCAAAGTGTCCTAGGTACTCCTAGGGAGCCATTTTTGTGTGCATATGTATTTTGTACAAAGTGATGTTTATAAGCAAATAAAATGGGGGGATGAGAAAAGAATTCATTAATTATATATTTTGAGCCATTTTTGTGTGCATATGTATTTTGTACAAAGTGATGTTTACAAGCAAATAAAATGGGGGGATGAGAAAAGAATTCATTAATTATATATTTTGTGTTTGACAAGACCTTCGAACTTGTGCCTACGTACCAACATAAAAATGAGGGATCAAAACCTCGTAGTTTGTGATACAAATTTCAAAGTGAGTGTGTTGATTTTAACAAAATTTAAGTTTGAAAGGCACAATGGCCTAAAATAATTTGAATGGGTTAGTTCTTTTTGGCTTTTTGAAAGTTTAAGTCAAGTATAGTTAAGTTTATTTACATGTTTGATTTAAGAAAATAAGTTTGAAAATGCAATGGCATAAGGCCAAAGTTTCTATCTTTGCAAAAGTGGTCAAAGTTTAGAACAAAAATAGTTCACACAAAGAAGATTTTGAAAAAAATGGAGGGAGAGATTTTGAAATTAAAGAAATGGCGAGAAGATGAAGAGACTATCCTATGTACAAAAATTAAAAGTTTAGAGTTGAAAATATCTGACCAAATGGGTAGCAATCCAATAGACAAGTATATAGATAGAAACCCAGAATTCCCTTGGACTTTTTAGGATCAAACAACACACAAATGCAAAATTATATTATCTTGAAGAGCAAGGCATCAAATAAAGATGGCCTTATAAAAGCTTATCTATTTCATGATCTTCTTCAAAATAGCCCATACGACAAATGAATTCCACAAGTCACAAGTTCAAAATAACAACTACACCATGATCATGTTGCAGATGAATCTTAGAGAGATCTTCAAAGATGTATAAGATGAATTTCAAACTTGCAAGCACTTGGTTCTTCAATAAGTTGGCATTGGCCAAGTCCATTAGCTTAGGGAGGTTGGCTAGATTCTAAGTCCATTTGTCCAAGATCAAGCCAACAGTCCACTCAAAAGTTTTTAGGGTTTTTTTTATTATTATGTACTTTAATGGTCAAAGACCACACAAACAAGTAAAATATACACAAACAAAAATATACCACACAATATGGTCCAAATGGACAAAATGAAAATTATATAAACATAAACAATTAGAATGATATGAACAATGACAAATGAAATAAAGTGCTAAAAAGTAAATTGCATTAATGTAAAAGCATGAAAATAAAAGTTAGTAGTTAGTAGGTTAGGAGTTAATTTTGTTTTGTTTTTCATTTCAAGACATTCTTTGGATAACACTTAACCCACCTATCACAAGCATGGATCCTTGAACCAAAACATCTTCCAAAGGAAGGAAAGAAGGTCAAGTTTCCACACAATACCATGAAAGAGGGGAGACTTACAATCTCACTAACTAGAATGCTTATGCCTTTTATGTCACAAATTTAGCGCTATGTTAAGCAATCGTAATTGGATTTATATAGAAGTCACAACTATTTGAGGTCAGACAATAGAATTTTGGTGTTAATTCACGTTAGAGACATAATATAATGGACTATGCTCATAAAACATACCACACACAAAAAGAATATGCCAAAAGTTTGGCCTAATCTTATCCATACTCATGTCAATTTTTCAATCAACTAGCATTAGGACTTTGAGATATCATAGGCCAAATGGTATGAATGAATTAAGAAGAGGAATGAGATGAACTGGGAAGGGGATGAATTAAATCACAAATTGGTCAAAGGAGGACTTTTACCAAATTAATATCATTCATTCATTTTGGGAGATGGGATGTACATTCCATCAATCCCCTAAAGCCATTGATATTAAAGCAAACTCAAACAAGTCAATACAAATGGTCAACAAAAATAATTGGCATTTATTTGATTAAAAATAATAAAATAATGCATTTAAATCAAATATGTTTTGTCCAATTCCTAAAATCACATTAAAACACCAAAGAAATAGCCATGAGATTTATCATAGGTCAAATAAGGCAAAGGACCTTGTGTAACACCCCAAAATTTGCCCTCCTCATTCATGCATTCATTTTTCATTTCATTTAACATTTCATATTGCATTTCATCATGTCAATCAGAATCGGACCCTAGAAGCTTGAACATCATCTAAGACTTTGTGGGTTCTATCCGGGTGAACAGTCGACACAAGGGAAAGACTCGAGTTACTTCCAACTCGTTCAAATGGGGTCTATTCATCATTCAAAATGCTAATCTTGAAGGAGCAAAAATTTGTTCCTGAGCTGTCATGCTCGCTAGGCGAGCAGAGTGGTTCGCTTAGCGAAGAGAACTGCCATGCTCGCTAGGCGAGCAAATCCTTCGCTGGGCGAAGCGCACGCGTTTTCAGAATATAACAGAAAGTCATGGGCTTGAGTTGCCCTCATTTGAGCCCACCAGCCCACGAAATCAGGTTATAAATTCGGAATTTCAGTGAACAAAAAGGGGGATGATCAGAAAGAGAAAGAGAACAGAGACCTACGAACTAATCTGCAGCAACCTCCAGGCAGTTCTGAAAAGTTCACTCAGACTCACACACTTTTTCACCTCCATCTCACGCAAACCCTAACAGTGCTTTGCGAACCCAGCCGTGCCATTCGATTTTAACCGATCTCTCCAATCAGGTTTGCCCCTATTCCCATTACTCTATGCTTTCAATCTGAATTATCTGAATGTATGAGGTATCGTTCGGTTTTGCCCACGGGTTTAGATGTGCATGAATGTATAAAACAATACCTTGAATGTTTAATCGATTCGTTTCTGATGGATACCATAGGGTTTGGGTTGCCGAGATCGGACTGTTATCAATGAAGAACCCAAAACTCGCAGGCATTCGCTAGCCGCTTCGCTAGGCGAGCCTGCAACGAAACTTCGCTAAGCTTTCGCTAGGCGAAGCAGTAGCGAGCGTGACAGTACTTGATTTTTTCTGTTTGCTTTAACCTGTTTTGTGTTCACCATGGCATTGTTTTCTCCTGATTCCATCCTGTTACTCCAACCTGTTTGTTGAGTTTTTGTGAGGGCTCACATGACTCTTGCAGAGATGGCTTGCTTGGTATTCCACTTTATTTGTGGGTTACCACCTGGAGGTCTATTCCGATTACCTGTACTGACTCGCTTTCTTTGATGGTGCTCAGCTTGGAAGGGTCTTTGGGTTTCTTATTTCTTAGTTGTTGTTACTTCGGATCTTTATCCGGGCGGTAGACCTCTTGAACCCTTTATTTTCCCGTATTTTACCGCTTTCTTAGCTGGAAGACCTCAATAGGAGGCAATGTTTTTGTGTGTTTACTTTTGTGCCTAAAGACCTCCAAAAAGAGGCACCAGTGCTAAAGACCTCAACGGAGAGGCAATTGATGGATAAAAGGGATTAGTAATCAATCCCCCGTTATTCAGTGCGTCATTCTTTAAGATCACACTATGTGTCGATGTTTCAGAACAAAAGCCCCATATCTTTTGTCCAGTCAATCAGTGGAGAGGGTTCCATCTTTCTGAATCCCCACGCTTTGTAATGAGCTCACCCTGTCCAGGGTTAAGAGCTATGAGGTCTTATCCTCATTACCCTTTTGATCCGCTCACCCTGACGGTCAATGTCAGTGGTTAAGAGCCCATTTGATTACCCTTCCATGGCTTGTTTGTCGAGGTTGATATGACCCCTCTTGACTAAAGCCCTACCCATATATGTTTGAGACCCTTGTTGGCGTGTTTACTTTAAGATACATGTTTTGTGTGGTGTGATCGTCTCCCCATAGGATTGTTAGGCTTCAGATAGTCTCTCATTTGCATGCCAATTAAGGTAGCGCGGTTCCTTCGTGCAGGACTGCCTTTTTTGCATGAGCATCCCTAAAACACCAACAACTCATTGATTTTTCTTCTCCTAAGAACACGTTTACTCCTTCTACAACAGGCGAGTAAGTCTCCAAAGGTCGAGCATCCGGTAGATTGCGCAGTAACGTCGTTCACCCAAAAACCCAACCCTTAACCCGTAGTTAGCCGAACTACGTTTTGCTCTGATTCTCATTCCAGATGAGATACGTAGGCATAAGACGCGATGTCTTACCGAGAACACCTCCCCCCTAACCCATAGGTAGCCGAGCTACGAAGACTCTGATTCTCACATTCAGATGAGATACGTATGCAGTGGATGCGACATCCGTGCGAGTCATTTTCTTTTAACCCATCTTTTAGTAAATAGTACATTAGATAAACCCACACCCTTTAGACAAGAATAACAAAAATGGATCTCGTAGAGTACTACGGATGCGTAGGGGTCCTAATACCTTCCCTTCGCATAACCGGCCCCCGAACCCAAGATTTGGTTGCGAGACCTTTCCTTTCCTTTTTCCAGGTTTACTTCGAGCGTTTCCTTTCCCTCCTTTGGGATAAATAACGCACGGTGGCGACTCTTCTGTCATCCCTTTTCTCGCCGGTTGTTTTTTTCGCATTCCTTTTTTCAGGTTGCGACAGCTGGCGACTCTACTGGGGACCTATTTTCCCTAGTGGGCCTTTCCAAGCTTTTGTTTGTTTGTTTTCTATTGTGTGTTATTTATTTACTGCTTTGCATACTTATCTGCTTGTATTGCATCCTATGTGCGCTTTACTGTTTCATGCATACTGTGTTGGCTGTATCTATTTCACTGTTGGGTGGGAGTCACAGGGGGTAAAAGTCCCAATACACAGGCTATGAGTGAACTTTAAGACACCTAGGAATAGAGTGGTTCATGGGAAGCGGGTGGTATGACGCCACTTAGCGGAACATGGTATCACGAGCAGTTCAAATTCTGATGGGGTATTATCGTTGCATACACCTGGTGTGCATATGATGATATTCTTGAAAGGATTGTTTATCCTGCGTTTCTCTTGACCTTACCCTGGCCTAGATTACACCCGTGAGTGGGGCGGGAATGAATCATTTACAGGTACTAATGGTGACTTGTTCTGTTGGTGACTATTGTTCGGTTCTTGTTGGTGACTGTTGGTTCTGAAGTATGGGTTCTGAGTTGATGATTGTGTTCTATGGTTCCCGGTTCCGAATTCATGCCGAAGTGCTGATCCGGTGTTATATTCCTCAGTGGGTTTCTCTCCAGGCAGTGCAACCTGACAAATGTTCAAGCGGATCCAGCAATCCTGATTGACATGCATTGCATTGCATAACATCATCTGCATATTTGCATCCAACATCTCATGCTTATTCATTTGCAGGGTATTCCCTTTTTAAGGGGGGTGCCTTGAAATTGAATAAGCAGTGCATTGCATACCATACATACTAAACCTTGTTTGTTTTGCAGGTGTTACCGCAATGTCTAATGTTTGTTCCCTGTTTCAGGCATTATTGGTCCCAAGCGAGTCCACAGGTACCCAACAAAGGAAACTCGTCCGCAACTAGCGATGGACCAGGTATAGAAAGAGCTGGCTGATATGCGTGAAAGGATGGATCAGTTCATGACATTGATGACTGGTATGGCAGAAGGCCAGGAAAAGCTGAGGGAATTGGTTGAGCAACCGAGGCCCGATCCAGAGGTAGAGATATCAAATGCTGAGGATAACCCTGGGAACGCTGATAACCCTGTGAACATTGGTAACGCGGGTAACACAAATACTGATGGAAACCCGGGTAATGTTGGCAACACGGGGAATGTTGGGAATGGTATTGGCGGAAGGTACAATGTGAATCAAGGAATTCGGATTAACGGGCGCCCCGTTACTGAAGATTATCAGTATGATCAATTCTCTTTGCACGACGAAGCTCACGAGACCACTCGCCGTATGGATGAGCTTGCTGAGAAGCTCAAATCTTTGGAGTCTCAAAATTCCTTAGGTTTTGATGTCACAAATCTTGGTCTGGTTCAGGGAGTAAGGATTCCTCACAAGTTCAAACCCCCTACTTTTGAGAAATACAACGGGGCTTCTTGCCCGCACACTCATCTCCAATCTTATTTGGGAAGGTTGGGAGCTCACACGGAAGATGAAAAGTTGTGGATGTACTATTTTGAAGACAGTCTAACTGGAGCTTCTCGTGAATGATATTCTCATTTGTATCGTACTACCATCAAGAGCTGGAAAGACTTGGCAGAGGCTTTTGTCAAGCAATATCAATACAACTTTAGGGAATATGCTCAGCGTTGGAGACAAATTGTTGCGTCCGTCCAACCCCCTATGTCTGAAAGGGAGATGGCAGACATGTTCATGAACACTCTTCAAGGCAATTATATCGAGAGATTGGCTACTTGCCTGTCAATCAGCTTTGCAGAGATAGTAATTGCTGGAGAAAGAATCGAGAGTCGGTTGAAGATGGGCCGAATTCAAGACAATAGTGCTTCCAACTCATCAGGTCCCAAGAAGCCGTTTGCTGGTAACGGTCAGCGAAGAAGAGAAGGCGAGACAAGCGTTGTGTATGCCGGCAGAGGCAGGGGCAGAGGACACCCTAATTATTATTAAGATCAAGTGGCCGCAGTCACTATTCCAACACCTGCTCCTCAACAGCAACAACAACCGCAGTATCATCCGCAACAGCAACCCAGGTACAACAATCAACAACAAGGAGCTAATCCGGGTCAGCAGAGACACTATCAACAACGTCCGAGGCAAACGGACCGGGTCATTGAGCCAATCCCAATGCCTTATTCTATATTGCTTCCCAGGCTGATTGACCTGAATCTAGTTACGTTAAGAACTCTGGCCCCACCAATCGATCCCAATAATTTGCCTAGAGGTTATGATGTCAACGCCAGATGTGCTTTTCACTCCAACGCACCTGGCCATACTACAGATAATTGCAATGCTCTCCAGCTAAAGGTACAAGATTTGAGAGATACCCAGGCTATCAATTTTTCTCCGGTGCCTAATGTTATAAAAAACCCGATGCCAACCCACGACGGGCAGAGGATTAATGATGTTGATAGTGGGGAAACTTTGAATTTGGTTTCTGATGTGACTAAAGTGAAGACTTCGCTATCGGTGGTTAAAGACCGACTTTTGAAAGGACAGATTTTCCCGGGTTGTGGGGAAGAGTGCAGAATTTGTCAAGCTGCCGAGAACGGATGTGACAGTTTGAGAAGGGGTATTCAGCAACTGATAGATGAAGGTTGTCTTCAGTTCGATCAGACCCGTCCAATGAGGAATGATGTGTCGACAGTGACGATTTATTTCACTCCTGAAGAAATATATGTTCCCGAGAGACCCGCTCCGACAACAATATATTTCCCAGAAAGTCCAGCACCGGTTACAATTTACTCTGACAGCCCTCAACCAGCTTTGGTTGGTCTGGTCACCATCACGGTGCCAGGACCTGTTCCGTATGAGAAAGACAGTGCTATCCCTTGGCACTATGGGGATGATATCTACTGCCAGGGGCAGAAAGTTAACAGAGAAGACATTGACATCGGTAACTCCGCTGTAGACAATGTTGGAGGGGTTGGTGGCTTCACTCGCAGTGGACGCCTATTTGCACCATCAACATTGCACACGAATACTAAAGCTGAGGCAGCTGCCAAGGCTAAAGGAAAACAGGTAGCCACCGAAGAGGTTACTATTGAGGAAGCTCTTCCTAAGACCGCATTCGAGAAGGAAGTGGATGAGTTTATGAGGATTATCAAGAAAAGTGACTACAAGGTAGTCGACCAGCTAAATCAGACACCCTTAAAGATCTCCATTCTCTCATTATTGATGTGCTCTGAGGCGCACAGAGCAGCCTTATTGAAAGTACTGAATATGGCCTATGTTCCACCAGAGATAACTGTTAACCAGCTGGAGTCAGTAATTTCAAATGTAAACGCTAGCCATGGGCTAGGTTTCACCGATTATGACCTGACATCTAAGGGTAGGAATCACAACAAAGCCTTGCATATCACAATGGAATGCAAAGGGTGGTGCTTTCCCATGTTTTGGTTGATACAGGCTCTTCTCTGAATGTTCTCCCAAAGAAAGCCTTAATGAAGTTTGATTGCGATGGCATCATCCTGAGGCCAAGTAATTTAGTGGTGAGGGCTTTCGATGGCTCTAAGAGATCTGTCTTTGGTGAAGTCGAGTTACCAGTTAAGATTGGACCGCAGGTGTTCAAGAGCACCTTTTATGTGATAGATATCCAGCCTGCCTATAGTTGTCTGCTAGGTCGGCCCTGGATTCATGTTGTCGGTGCTATTACTTCTACTCTCCACCAGAAGCTCAAATATGAACTAGAAGGTCAGATCGTCACTGTCTGTGGTGAAGAGGATATTTTTTTAGCCACCTGTCTACATTTAAGTATGTGGAGATGGATGGCGAGATGCATGAGATGCTGTGTCAGGGCTTCGAAGCCATAAACATCAGTGAGGTCGCGCCCGAAGATGTCTTGTCACCTGAGTCTGAGAAGGTCGGGACTTATATCTCTTCATACAAGCAAGCTGTTGAAGTGGTTAAAGCTGGTAATGCCCAAGGCTGGGGAAAATTTGTGGAGCCAATCATCAAAGAAGACATGTTTGGATTGGGGTATACTCCGGGGTCTCAGAAGAACGAAGCCGCTACTTTCTCCAGTGGGGGTTTGGTTTCTCCCCACATCGTCAATGTTGCAGATGAAGACAAGGCTGACAGCGACTGTGACTTAGATAGCTGGATTCGCCCGCGTGTCCCGGGAGAAAAGCTCAACAATTGGTCGTCTGAAAAAGTCGTCCGGGTTACTCTACTGAAAGAGTAATTTTTATTGTTTTCCTTTTATTACATGCGTAATAAAGTCTTACACTTTTCCCAAGGTGTAATGACTCATATGTAGGGCCATCCATTTAGTCACATTTCGCAATTATTTTCATCATCAATAAAGGACAGCTTTTGCAAACAGTTTTGTGTTCTCTTTCTTTCAGTTTTTACTTTTACATAAAAATGGCAATGTTTCTTTTTCATTTTTCTTTCCAAAAATCTCGTTCTAAGGTAAAGCATGATCCTCCATCATGCAGAGATGATCACCCGGATCTCACTGCTAACGACACTGCTATGGCCAAGTATGACTTCGACAATCCTATCTATCAAGCCGAAGAAGGGGTTGAGGAAGATTGTGAATTTCCTGAAGAGTTAGCCAGTTTGTTGAAACATGAGGACCGAGCTATTACACCTTATCAGGAGGTGATTGAGACCGTCAACATTGGTACCGAAGACAACACGAAAGAGATCAAGATCGGGGCCAGTCTACAGGCCGAGGTGAAAGAACAGTTGATCAGTTTGCTTCGTGAGTACGTCGACATCTTCGCTTGGTCCTATCAGGATATGCCAGGCTTGGATACATACATCGTTGTGCACAGGTTACTATTGAAAGAAGATATGCCGCCGGTGAAGTAGAAGTTACGCCGAACTCGTCCTGACCTGGCAATGAAAATCAAAGAAGAAGTTCAGAAACAGTGGGACGCAGGGTTTCTCTGTAACACCCCTTTTTCTATCCCAAAATACTTAACATATAATCAGAGTAAATAAGCACGCATATAAACAAAAGGGCGTCACATCGACATTTTCAAAACTAAAAGCTTTCAAAACCAACAACACACCTGGTCATTCAAAACAACACATTTCACTTATCATGGATATTCAAGAAATATGCGTTCACAGCGGAAAATATGAATATTCATGCATATTATAAAATGATTCATGTCCCATACCATGATCATCTCTCAACAATCATCTCAAGATAAAATAAAGTAAGTAACAACGTAATGCATATCCAAATACGATATGAGTTCAATACTACCAATCTACCCAATGTTACATGACCAGAGCATTGACTCATTACCAAATCTCAAACTAAAATACGGTAACTCTCCAGCTAATCTTGAGCGAGCTACCGTCCACTCACTCCAGCAATACTACTATGTAGGATCTGCACGATACCCATGTAAAGGTAACATTCAAACAAAAAGGGTGAGAATTCAAATCATTATGAAATGGCATAATAAGGCACAATGATTAAATCAACAATTAAAAGAATTCATCACACTTTGTATAATCATGTCAATAATATTAACCAACATTTATTTCACATATTTCAAACATACCTCAATACTCAAGGAGTTAATATTAAAATTCAATACAATATTCTCAAATATACACATAACCATAATTATCACATAATCACATATTTCACCACGTTAGGTATCCAAACATCACCAAATTCAACTACTATAACTCGTACACACATCACAATCACAACAATACAACATTCAATTGTGACTCAATGCAAGACATCTGACTCTATGCATGCGGTACCTCAATGTGGACCCAAAGTTTCACCGCTTTCCGATTCAATATCTAGAATTCAAGCCACACTCCGATCCGGACAAGATCAAAGCCACTACGCCTATTTCTAATTAAGGATCAACGTCTATATGGACCCAACGTTCCACCGTTTTCCGATTCAATATCTAGAATCCAAGCCACACTCCGATCCGGACAAGATCAAAGCCACTACGCCTATTTCCAATTAAGGATCAACGTCTATATGGACCCAACGTTCCACCACTTCCACAATGAAGTCGACCATGCTATGAATGAATGCACACATACCAACACATATGCAATTAAGATCATCTCTACCATCTTAACACTCCATATATCACCATAACTCAACTCTATGAATTATCCACCAATGGTACGTATACACATTCATAACAACATATCATCCACAATTACATATACACATTCATAACAATATATCATTCCTAATCATGCATCACACCATTCATCATGCAATAACCAATTCATGTTACAATATGAATAATATCAACAAATAACAACAACTCATCAACATCTTAACATCATCGACATAAGAACATAATTATCACGCAATCATATTACAACAATGCAACGATTCATCAACCAAACGTATAACCCAATATATTTATCAATACAGTAGACATGTGAATATTATTAAAACATATTAACAATCAATACCATGTTTTAGGTATGAGCATTATCTTTCTAACGCTTCAAACGCCACCAAAATCGGACTTACGAGTTAAAAGTTATGATCAAAACCGTGCACGAAGGCATTACTAAAAGTTGTTGTTTATTAAATTTTCCAACATAATTTTCATCTTCTTCAACCCCAGAACGTCCATGAAATAATCTCCAAAATTATTTTATTCCTGAAACAAAGTTATATCCTTCTGTTTCAGCTATCTAACGCTTCGAATGGCACTCCATTTGGACTTACGGATCAAAAGTTATGACCAAAATGATTTCGATAATAAAACATAAAAACAGGCCGCGAGTGTGACGGACAGCATGCCGAATTTTCCGCGGTTTTCATCGTTGGAAGACTTCCGGACCTCCGATTTCAATTCCGTAAAAAGCCAAACATTCAGAAAATTATAACTCACACCATACCCCAATTATATAA
Organism: Lathyrus oleraceus; assembly: GCF_024323335.1. NCBI lineage: Eukaryota > Viridiplantae > Streptophyta > Magnoliopsida > Fabales > Fabaceae > Lathyrus > Lathyrus oleraceus. The sequence continues at coordinate 332,256,262 of NC_066580.1, read as the reverse complement.
CGTTAATTTGCAGTTTTAACACAATCAATCACCACAATCAAGCATAATCATCAAAACCTAACAATCCTAAAATCATGCAAATTAGGGATTTTAACCTAAACATACCTCTACTCATTGACCCAATCATACTAACCCATAATAATAAGGATTCCCCCCTTACCTCTTCAATTTGATGGAAACCCTAGCCTTTCTCTTTACTTTTCCTCTCCTCTTTCTCTATTGCCTTCAATGATCAAATGAATTCTAATTCTCACTCACCTCACCTCTTACTATTTATATTAGTATTCTAGTTGGGCTTAAATCATGACATCCATCTAATTTAATCACTAGGCCCAATAATACATAATATTTAAATATCTCTATTTAAATTCAAATAAATTAACCACTCAACATACACACTAAGTTAATTTAATATAATTATTTAATTATATCTCACATCAACTAAATAATTAATTAATACACCAATTCCATTAGTATAATCAATTATTATACTACCTAACACTTAATTAATTAATTACAACTCCACGTCATTAAAAATAAAATATAATAACAATAGTGTAATAAATAAATACTAAAATTGGGTTGTTACAACTCTCCCCCACTTAAAAGATTTTCGTCCTCGAAAATTTGCCTCAAGCGAACAACTCTGAATATGATTCCTTCATCTTATCCTCGAGTTCCCACGTAATATTGTCATTGGCGACTCCGCCCCATATCACTTTTACCAACGCAATCTCCTTACCACGAAGCTTCTTCACTTCTCGATCCTCAATTCACATAGGTGATGTATCAACCGTCAAATTATCCCTCACTTGAACATCATCTAATGGAACAACATGCGATGGATCCGCAATATACCGAAATCGCCTCACAATTACTCGATGTTCTCGGCAAACCTGAAACAAAATCCATAGAGATACTATCCCACTTCCACTCGGGAATAGATAACGGTTCCATCAAACCAGACGGCTTTTGATGTTCAATCTTTGACTTTTGACAAGTCAAACATGAATACACAAATTCCGCTACATCCTTCTTCATACCTTGCCACCAAACATCTTTTTCAAGTCTTGATACATTTTAGTAGCACCAGGATGAATACTCAAACCACTTCTATGCCCTTCCTTAAGAATCCTCTTTCTCAAATCCGCAACATCCGGAACACAAACTCGATCACAACACTTCAGGATACCATTCTCATTAATCCGAAACTCACCACCTTTACCTTGGTTAATCAATGTCATAACATCGACTAACTTCAAATCTGACTTCTGACCTTTTCTAATCTCGTCAAGAATGCCACACGTAAGCTTCAACATCCCAAGCTTAACACACGAAGACGTCGCTTCACCAACCAAACTCAAATCTCTAAATTGCTCTAACAATTCAAACTCTCGAATCATCAACATAGACATGTGCAATGACTTCCTACTCAATGCATCGGCTACAACATTCGCCTTTCCAGGATGATAATTCAAACCAAAATCATAATCTTTCAAGAATTCCAACCATCTCCTTTGCCTCATATTCAATTCCTTCTGATCGAATAAGTACTTCAAACTCTTGTGATCACTAAACACATCAAATCTCGATCCAAACAAATAATGTCTCCAAAGCTTCAACACAAACACAACGGCGGCCAACTCTAAATCATGCGTCGGATAATTCCTCTCATGAACTTTAAGTTGCCTTGAAGCATAAGCTATCACTTGCCTTTTTGCATCAAAACACCTCCTAAACCCAACAAAGAAGCATCACAGTACACCACGAAAGTTTATAACGGATCCGATAAAATTAAAATAGGAGCCGTAGTCAATCTTCTCTTAAGCTCTTGAAAATTCGCTTCACACTGCGAAGTCCAAATGAAATTTTGACCTTTCCTAGTCAACTGCGTCAACGGTAACGACAACTTAGAAAACCCTTCAATGAACTTCCTATAATAACCAGCCAAACAAACAGTATCGATCGTGTCAGATACACAAATCAAATACCATGGAAAACCCTACGACTATTGACCAACTGGTCGACCATGCTCTGATACCACTAATGTAACACCCCTTTTTCTACTCCAAAATACTTAATATATAATCAGAGTAAATAAGCACGCATATAAACAAAGGGGCGTCACATCGACGTTTTGAAAACTAAAAGCTTTCAAAACCAACAACACACCTGGTCATTCAAAATAACACATTTCACTTATCATGGATATTCAAGAAATATGCGTTCACAGTGGAAAATATGAATATTCATGCATATTATAAAATGATTCATGTCCCATACCATGATCATCTCTCAACAATCATCTCAAGATAAAATAAAGTAAGTAATAATGTAATGCATATCCAAATACGATATTAGTTCAATACTACAAATCTACCCAGTGTTACATGACCAGAGCATTGACTCATTACCAAATCTCAAACTAAAATACGGGAACTCTCCAGCTAATCTTGAGCGAGCTACCGTCCACTCACTCCAGCAATACTACTATGTAGGATCTGCACGATACCCATGTAAAGGTAACATTCAAACAGAAAGGGTGAGAATTCAAATCATTATGAAATAGCATAATAAGGCACAATTATTAAATCAACAATTAAAAGAATTCATCACACTTTGTATAATCATGTCAATAATATTAACCAGCATTTATTTCACATATTACAAACATACCTCAATACTCAAGGAGTTAATATTAAAATTCAATACAATATTCTCAAATATACACATAACCACAATTATCACATAATCACATATTTCACGAAGTTAGGTATCCAAACATCGCCAAATTCAACTACTATAACCCGTACACACATCACAATCACAACAATACAACATTCAACTGTGACTCAATGCAAGACATGTGACTCTATGCATGCGGTACCTCAATGTGGACCCAAAGTTTCACCGCTTCCCGATTCAATATCTAGAATTCAAGCCACACTCCGATCCGGACAAGATCAAAGCCACTACGCCTATTTCTAATTAAGGATCAACGTCTATATGGACCCAACGTTCCACCGTTTTCCGATTCAATATCTAGAATCCAAGCCACACTCCGATCCGGACAAGATCAAAGCCACTACGCCTATTTCCAATTAAGGATCAACGTCTATATGGACCCAACGTTCCACCACTTCCACAATGAAGTCGACCATGCTATGAATGAATTCACACATACCAACACATATGCAATTAAGATCATCTCTACCATCTTAACACTCCATATATCACCATAACTCAACTCTATGAATTATCCACCAATGGTACGTATACACATTCATAACAACATCTCATCCACAATTACATATACACATTCATAACAATATATCATTCCTAATCATGCATCACACCATTCATCATGCAATAACCAATTCATGTTACCACATGAATAATATCAACAAATAACAACAACTCATCAACATCTTAACATCATCGACATAACAACATAAATATCACGCAATCATATTACAACAATGCAACGATTCATCAACCAAACGTATAACCCAATATATTTATCAATATAGTAGGCATGTGAATATTATTAAAACATATTAACAATCAATACCATGTTTTAGGTATGATCATTATCTTTCTAACGCTTCAAACGCCACGAAAATTGGACTTACGAGTTAAAATTTATGATCAAAACCGTGCACGAAGGCATTACTAAAAGTTGTTGTTTATTAAATTTTCCAACATAATTTTCATCTTCTTCAACCCCCAGAACGTCCATGAAATAATCTCCAAAATTATTTTATTCCTGAAACAAAGTTATAGCCCTCTGTTTCAGCTATCCAACGCTTCAAACGACACTCGATTTGGACTTACGGATCAAAGAATATGACCAAAACGATTCGACAATAAAACATAAAAACAGGCCGCGAGTGTGACGGACAGCATGCCGAATTTTCCGCGGTTTTCATCGTTGGAAGACTTCCGGACCTCCGATTTCAATTCCGTAAAAAGCTAAACGTTCAGAAAATTATAACTCACACCATACTCCAATTATATAATGTTAATTTGCAGTTTTAACACAATCAATCACCACAATCAAGCATAATCATCAAAACCTAACAATCCTAAAATCATGCAAATTAGGGATTTTAACCTAAACATACATCTACTCATTGACCCAATCATACTAACTCATAATAATAAGGATTCCCCCCTTACCTCTTCAATTCGATGGAAATCCTAGCTCTTCTCTTTACTTTTCCTCTCCTCTCTCTCTATTGCCTTCAATGATCAAATGAATTCTAATTCTCACTCTCCTCACCTCTTTCTATTTATATTAGTATTCTAGTTGGGCTTAAATCATGACATCCATCTAATTTAATCACTAGGCCCAATAATACCTAATATGTAAATATCTCTATTTAAATTCAAATAAATTAACCACTCAATATACACACTAAGTTAATTTAATATAATTATTTAATTATATCTCACATCAACTAAATAATTAATTAATACACCAATTCCATTAGTATAATCAATTATTATACTACCTAACACTTAATTAATTAATTACCACTCCACGTCATTAAAAATAAAATATAATAACAATAGTGTAATAAATAAATACTAAAATTGGGTTGCTACATTCTCGCTGTGGCCAGTTACCCACCATGGGTTGCCAATATCGTATCAGTACCTAAGAAGGATGGCAAAGTACGGATGTGCGTCGATTACAGAGATCTGAATAGGGCTAGTCCGAAAGACGACTTCCCATTACCTCACATCGATGTTTTGGTTGATAACACGGCTCAGTTCTCCATATATTCTTTCATGGATGGTTTCTCCGGTTATAATCAGATCAGGATGGCACCGGAAGACATGGAGAAAACGACATTCATCACACCGTGGGGTACCTTCTGTTACAAGGTCATGCCTTTTGGGTTGAAGAACGAAGGGGCAACATACCAACGGGCTATGGTAACACTTTTTCATGATATGATTCACAAAGAGATCGAATGCTATGTGGATGATATGATTGCCAAGTCCCGAACAGAAGAAGAACATCTGGACAATCTGCAGAAGTTGTTTGAACGTCTGAGGAAGTTCAAGTTAAGGTTGAATCCGAACAAGTGCACTTTTGGAGTGCAAACTGGTAAGCTGTTAGGTTTCATTGTAAGCGAAAGAGGAATAGAGGTAGATCCTGCGAAAGTAAAAGCTATTCAAGAAATGCCTGCACCTAAAACAGAAAGAGAGGTTCGTGGCTTCCTAGGCAGATTGAACTACATTTCAAGCTTCATATCTAATCTTACAGCCACATGCGAGCCATTGTTCAGAATGCTGAGAAAAGAGCAAGAGGTCAGGTGGAACGATGATTGTCAGAAAGCCTTTGAAAGAATAAAAGAGTATTTGCAGGAGCCTCCGATTCTGATGCCTCCAATAGAGGGAAGACCGTTGATCATGTACTTGACGGTGTTAGAAAGGTCAATGGGTTGTGTGCTCGGTCAGCATGACGAGTCAGGTCGAAAAGAGCATGCAATATACTACCTTAGCAAAAAGTTTACCGATTGTGAACAAAGATACTCACTACTCGAGAAAACTTGCTGCGCTTTGGCATGGGCTGCTCCCCGACTAAGACAGTATATGTTGACTCAGACGACTCTATTGATATCAAAGATGGATCCAGTCAAGTATATTTTTAAAAAGCCAACGCTTACCGGAAGGATTGCTAGGTGGCAAATGATACTGACAGAGTATGACATCCAATACACTTCACAAAAAGCCATCAAAGGAAGTGTCTTGTCAGACTATCTTGCAGAACAACCGAGTGATGACTACCAACCTATGAGGTTCGACTTTCTTGATGAGGACATCATGTTTCTCAAATCGAAAGATTGCGAGGAACCACTCCCGGAGGAGGGGCCTGACCCTGAATCCAAATGGATTATGATGTTTGATGGGGCGGTCAACGTCAACGGTCGCGGAGTTGGTGCAGTGTTGATCACGCTGGAGGGGGTTCATATGCCATTTTGTGCCAGAATAACTTTTCCCTGCACCGACAATGATGCCGAATACGAAGCTTGTATCCTAGGACTTGAGGAAGCCATCAACCTACAGATTAAAACCCTGGATGTATACGGGGATTCAGCTTTGATCATCAATCAAACCAACGGGAAATGGTATGCACATCAGCCTCATTTGGTTCCTTACAGAGACTACACGAGAAGATTGTTGACTTTCTTTACAACGGTGAAGCTGCATTACATTCCTCGTGAAGAAAACCAATTTGCTGATGCTTTGGCTACCTTGTCTTCGATGATTAAGGTGCTACGTTGGAACTACATACCCAGAATTGATGTATCTCGGCTTGATATACCCGCCTATGTGTTTGTTGCCGATGCAATATCTGATGATAAGCCATGGTATCATGACATCAAGCGTTTCCTGAAGAGTCAAGAGTACCCAGCCACGGCGTCTTCGAATGATAAGAAGACGTTAAGGAGGTTAGCCGGTAGTTTCTTTCTGAACTCAGACGATACTCTGTACAAGCGAAATTTCGACATGGTCTTGCTCAGATGTGTGGACAAGCAGGAAGCGGACATGTTAATGCAAGAAGTACATGAGGGATCTTTCGGTACCCATACCGGAGGACATGCAATTGCTAAGAAGTTGTTAAGATCGGGGTATTATTGGTTAACAATGGAGGCAGACAGTTGCGCATACGCCCGAAAGTGTCACAAGTGCCAGATTTACGCAGATAAAGTGCATATCCCTCCAAGCCCATTGAATGTCATGTCGTCACCTTGGCCTTTTGCAATGTGGGGCATTGATATGATAGGCAAGATCGATCCGACTGCTTCCAACGGCCACAGATTCATTTTGGTCGCTATTGATTACTTCACCAAGTGGGTGGAAGTAGCATCCTATGCGAACGTTACGAAGCAGGTGGTAGCCAGACTTCTAAAAAGAGATATCATCTTCAGATATGGAGTTCCCAAGCGGATCATTACTGATAATGGTTCGAATCTCAATAACAAAATGATGGTAGAGCTTTGCCGGGACTTCAAAATCGAGCATCACAATTCTTCCCCTTATAGGCCAAAACTGAATGGCGTTGTTGAGGCAGCTAACAAGAATATTAAGAAGATTGTGCAAAAGATGGTGGTAACATACAAGGACTGGCATGAGATGTTACCTTTTGCATTACATGGGTATCGAACTTCAATTAGAACATCCACCGGGGCAACACGTTATCAGCTTGTATATGGCATGGATGCAGTTCTTCCGGTTGAAGTCGAAATTCTTTCTTTGCGGGTCCTGATGGATGTTAAGCTGGACGAAGCAGAATGGGTCCGTTCCCGATACAATCAGCTGAGCATAGTTGAGGAAAAGAGACTAGCAGCTATATTCCATGGCCAACTATATCAGAGACGAATGAAGAGAGCATTTGATCAGAAAGTGCGCCCTCGGGAGTATCAAGTTGGTGAATTGGTACTCAAAAGAATTCTTCCTCCCAACACAGATCACAGGGGAAAATGGACACCGAACTATGAGGGTCCGTACGTGGTTAAAAGGGTTTTCTCTGGCGGAGCTTTGATGCTAAAAACCATGGATGGCGAAGACTTCCCATCCCCTGTCAACTCAGATGCGGTTAAAAAAATACTTCGCATAATTGACCCGCTGGACCAAAGAAAAAGAGTCCAGGCAAAAAAGGGGCATCCCGACGAACCAAAAAAAAAAGAAAAGAACAAAGAGGTTCGGGCAAAAATTAGGGATATAAAAAAAAATGTACACCCGGTGAGTCGAAAACCCGAAAGGGCGGCTCAGGCAAAAAAGGGTATCCCGGTGGATTGAAAACCCAAAAGGGCAGTCCATGCAAAAGAGGGAATAAGCGAATGACTGCAATCTGAGTTCATCCGTGTTTTATCACTGTTTCGTTCAATCCGGCAATCCTCAAAGGTTAAAGATCGACTAATCATCCACTTCAGAAAGCAAGATGAGCAGAGTATCTTGAGGTCATGCGAGCCATAGCAGAGTCGAAACTCAGTGGGACCCGTATCCACATTGCCATTAGGATAGTTTCTTTTGTTCAGTTTATAGCGATCGCCTCTTTTCAGGGATCAGCTTCCTGATGTACTCGACTATTCCTCGCACAAATTTTTCAACCAATAGAAGTCGAATAATTCAGTTAAAAAGCCTCTTTATTTTTCAGTTATTAGTTTGTTTGCAAAAGATGTATGAATTCTTGATTAAACATATTGCATCTAAACATAATGGTGGCTTTTGCAGATGATTTGCACAGGAAAACATTTAAAATTGCTTTGAATGTGCTTAACCCCGGACGGTGAATTAAAACCGAGTAATTCCCCGAAACATACGTGTGTTTTTGATTGCATGTCACAGGAACTGGATGCCAAGTCATGATTCCTCATCCCCAAGCAGTTGACAAAGTCTCTCCTCAGCAGAGCATATCCCCAGTAGAGTTGCACCTTGTATCCCCGGCAATAGCAGAGTAGTTGCATACCCAACAGACAAGAGGGTGGTGTTCCCAGTGTTCATCTTATTCCCCAGCAGACCATTTTTTTTAACAGATTTGTTTTGATCCCCAGCTTGAGGATGATTAGCAAGTTCATATCCCCAGCAAAGGTCGATTCCTACGATATTTCCCCAGGAAGTGCTTTCCCCACCGACTCTCCTCACAGAGCCTCGCCAAGCAAAGTTCTCATGGTTGATACTCCCCCAGCAAGGTCAACTTCCCAGAGAGAAGCCGATTTATTTTTCGGTGGCTCATTAGTCCCGGCAGACGGATCATTCCCCACAGAGCATTCAAGGATTGATACAACGATCCGTTCCCTACCGGAATTTGCTTCCCCAAGCAGATTTCTTTTTGCACCACGCATAACATTAGCATTTGCATATGCATGCATATCAAGCATACACATAAGGTGATAAACAGGTTCTTCAAAGCAGACTGAAGAATTACTTTACAACCAAAGCCATGAGATTCAGCCAGAGGATCGAGTGTGTGTGATCCAACATGAGGGTCATTTCGAAGATTCAGCCTGAGAATCGTTTTCCAGAGAGCCAGCCTAAGGTTCAATTTGAAGATTCAGCCAGAGAGTCGCCTACAAGCATTATTTCCCCAGCAAGCCAGCTAGAGGAATAGATTGACAGCTCAACAACACAAAATCAACCTACAAGAGGATCCGGCCCGCGGATCGCAATTTAAAGTCTAATTGAAGAGTCGTTACAACATGTTCTAGCCTGAAGAATATGTACGATGCCAAAAAAGTGGAATATTCTCGAAGCTGCATATCTAACATGAAGATTGTAGATTTCGAAAGAGGGTCAACTAGCACATGCCTCAGATGCGAGATCCTGATGATGGGAATTTATCATCAAAACAATCTGTAGGTGCTTGATTGGCTGCATTATATGGTAAAACACTAGCTGGATTCTAATGTCTTGACTGATGTCATGACATGGTGTGTATGTGTGACTGCATTGTAGGTTAGAATATCTAACTGTACTCTGATGTCTTGACTGATGTCATGACACACTTGAGTAGTTACTGCAGGATTAGCTAATACAGGATTTATTGAATGTCAAACTGGATGCTGTGACATTCATACCTGTCAGCAGATACTAAGGAATAGAACAGCTGGTGTTCTGTTAGAACTTAGTATTTATTTCCAGTCTGGTTATCAAGGAAAGACCAGACCTGGCATAAGGCCTACTGACTGAATGTCAAACTGGATGTTATGACATTCATCATTGACAGCATATACTGAACAATAGACAGAGTGGTGTTCTGCTATACTTCAGCATGTTACTTAGTCTGTTCTTCAAGAGGATAACAGAACTGACTTAAGGCCAAATGTGTAAATGTCAAATTGGATACTTTGACATCTATTAATGTAAGTTGTTACTGTAGTATGGTCATTTTGGTCATATACAGGTCAGCAAAATTGTACAGTCTGTTTTCTGGAAAACAGACTCAGCATATGATCCTTGATGTCAAGCTGAATGTCGTGACATTCATTCCTGACAGCATATGCTATATTGTAGGTTGTTCAATTTTCTGTTTCAGCTTTTTCTCAGGCTATTCGTCAGGGATTCAACAGCTTAGAGAAAATCCAGGAAATCAACAACCAAGCTACATTTAATGAACCTAACAAATAGCCTATTTGTTAGTAACCTAGATGTTGAATTTATGGGAACTCGCGTGACCTTAAATTCAGGAGAATACAAGTGCAAAAGCCCAAGTACTGCAATATAAAAGGAAGTCGTTCCTTCATTCAGAATTGGGGATTTTGAGGTGTGAAGATTTAGTGTGTCCATCATACTTCACTGCTGTATTTTTGTGAGTCTTGTATTAGACATATCTTGTAAGCCAAGCCATTATCACGTTGATGGTTGCTTTGGCATAGGGTGTTCATTGAGTTGTAAGTGTTGTGTCACTCAAAGCTTTTAAGCGTGAGTGCTGTGTATCTTGATTAAAGCTGTTAAGCACAATCAAGAGTTGTTTGAAGTGTGACTTCAAAAGTGTCTTTAATATTGATTAAAGGTAGTAATCACTGAGGTGATTGAGGGGGAGTGAGTAGGAACTCTGATCTTAGAGTAAGATTGAAATTGCATTGGGTAGGGATTAAGTGAGGAGTTGTAAACGGGTGAGTTTAGCTTTGAATTAATACTACTGATAGTGGATTTCCTCCCTGGCTTGGTAGCCCCCAGATGTAGGTCATGTTGGACTGAACTGGGTAAACAATTACTTGTGTGATTTACTGCACTTACTATTAAGTTCTGCATAATTCTTGTCTGTGCAGAATTGGATGTCATAACAACCCGTGTGACATCCAAAGTCTGATATCTAGAATTTCACAATCCAGATCTAGCCAGAAGATCAAAGAGGATCTAGCCAGAAGATCGAAATAGATTCAGCCAGAGAATCGCAACGAAATAGATCTAGCTAGAAGATCGAAGTGGATCTAGCCAGAAGATCAAAGTCAGGTCTAGCCCGAAGACCGAGAATAGATTCAGCCAGAGAATCAAAACGAAGTAGATCTAGCCAGAAGATCAAAGTGGATCTAGCCAGAAGATCAAAGTCAAGTCTAGCCCGAAGACCGAGAATAAATTCAGCCAGAGAATCAAAACGAAGTAGATCTAGCCAGAAAATCAAAGAAGATCTAGCCAGAAGATTGAAGTGGATCTAGCCAGAAGATCGAAGTCAAGTCTAGCCCGAAGACTGGAAATAGATTCAGCCAGAGAATCGAAACGAAGAAGATCTAGCCAGAAGATCGAAGTAGATTCAGCCAGAGAATCGCAACAAGATAGATCTAGCCAAAAGATCAAAGTCAGGTCTAGCCCGAGGACCGAGAATAGATTCAGCCAGAGAATCGAAACAAGAAGATCTAGCCAGAAGATCAAAATCGTATCCAGCCCGAGGATCAAAATTAATATCCCACCAGAGGACTAAATTGAGTATAGATTCAGCCAGAGGATCGAAACTCTAGATTAAGTCAGAAGACTAATTCAGATCCAGCCAGAGGATCGGAAGAAAATAAACAGCACAGTGTATTTCAGCATTGTTGCGGTGTTCTCAGAGTGCAAATTTTCGGTCTGTCTTTGGTATTCAATCACAGCTCACCCTGTTTGTGTGATAAGTTGTTCGCTTTCATCCTGCTCGGGTTAACTGATGATTGAATAGGGGCAGCTGTAACACCCCAAAATTTGCCCACCTCATTCATGCATTCACTTTTCATTTCATTTAACATTTCATATTGCATTTCATCATGTCAATCAGAATCGGACCCTAGAAGCTTGAACATCATCCAAGACTTTGTGGGTTCTATCCGGGTGATCAGTCAACACAAGGGAAAGACTCGAGTTACTTCCAACAGGTTCAAATGGGGTCTATTCATCATTCAAAACGCTAATCTTGAAGGAGAAAAAATTTGTTCCTGAGTTGTCATGCTCGCTAGGCGAGCAGAGTGGTTCGCTTAGCGAAGAGAACTGTCATGCTCGCTAGGAGAGCAAATCCTTCGCTAGGCGAAGCGCATGCGTTTTCAGAATATAACAGAAATTCATGGGCTTGAGTTGCCCTTATTTCAGCCCACCATCCCATGAAATCAGGTTATAAATTCAGAATTTCAGTGAATAAAAAGGGGGATGATCAGAAAGAGAAAGAGAACAGAGACTTACGAACTAATCTGCAGCAACCTCCAGGCAGCTCTGAAAAGTTCACTCTGACTCACACACTTTTTCACCTCCATCTCACACAAAACCTAACAGTGCTTTGCGAACCCAGCCGTGCCATTCGATTTTAACCGATCTCTCCAATCAAGTTTGCCCTTATTCCCATTACTCTATGCTTTCAATATGAATAATCTGAATGTATGAGGTATCGTTCGGTTTTGCCCACAGGTTTAGATGTGCATGAATGTATAAAACAATACCTTGAATGTTTAATCGATTCGTTTCTGATGGATACCATGAGGTTTGGGTTGCCGAGATCGGACTGTTATCAATGAAGAACACAAAACCCGCAAGCATTCGCTAGTCGTTCGCTAGGCGAGCCTGCAACGAAACTTCGCTAAGCTTTCGCTAGGCGAAGCAGTAGCGAGCATGACAGTACTTGATTTTTTCTGTTTGCTTTAACCTGTTTTGTGTTCACCATGGCATTGTTTTCTCCTGATTCCATCCTGTTACTCTAACCCGTTTGTTGAGTTTTTGTGAGGGCTCACATGACTCTTGCAGAGATTGCTTGCTTGGTATACCACTTTATTTGTGGGATACCAAGCCATTATCTTGTATTAGACATATCTTGTAAGCCAAGCCATTATCACGTTGATGGTTGCTTTGGCATAGGGTGTTCATTGAGTTGTAAGTGTTGTGTCACTCAAAGCTTTTAAGCGTGAGTGCTGTGTATCTTGATTAAAGCTGTTAAGCACAATCAAGAGTTGTTTGAAGTGTGACTTCAAAAGTGTCTTTAATATTGATTAAAGGTAGTAATCACTGAGGTGATTGAGGGGGAGTGAGTAGGAACTCTGATCTTAGAGTAAGATTGAAATTGCATTGGGTAGGGATTAAGTGAGGAGTTGTAAACGGGTGAGTTTAGCTTTGAATTAATACTACTGATAGTGGATTTCCTCCCTGGCTTGGTAGCCCCCAGATGTAGGTCATGTTGGACTGAACTGGGTAAATAATTACTTGTGTGATTTACTGCACTTACTATTAAGTTCTGCATAATTCTTGTCTGTGCAGAATTGGATGTCATAACAACCCGTGTGACATCCAAAGTCTGATATCTAGAACTTCAATTGGCATCAGAGCAGGCACCCTGCCTGTTAAGTTCTGGGTGAGATCTAGGGAAGTTAATTTCTAGTACCATGGACAAGGATATAGGACACTCAAATAGACCACCCATGTTGGATGGCTCTAACTATGATGACTGGAAGCCTCGTATGATAGCCTTCTTAAGGTCTCTAGATAGCAAAGTCTGGAGAGCTGTCAACAAAGGATGGGAACATCCAACAAAGACAGGTGAAGATGGAGTCAGTGTGCAGATTCCTGAAGAAGAGTGGGACAAGGAGCAAGAGGCATTAGCTCTTGGAAATTCCAAGGCCTTGAATGCATTGTTCAATGGAATTAGTAAGAACATCTTCAGGCTGGTGCACCACTGTGAGCTAGCTAAGGAAGTATGGGATACCCTCAAGGTAACTCATGAAGGTACTTCCAAGGTGAAGATGTCCAAACTTCAAATGCTGACCACCAAGTTTGAAAACCTGAGGATGAAAGAGGATGAGACTATTCATGACTTTCACATGAATATTCTTGAAATTGCAAACACCTCTGGTGGACTAGGTGAGAAAATGGCTGAAGAGAAACTTGTAAGAAAGATTCTCAGGTCCTTGCCTAAGAGATTTTCTATGAAGGTCACAGCCATAGAGGAGGCGCAGGACATCTGCAATATGAAGGTGGATGAGCTCATTGGTTCTCTCCAAACCTTTGAAATGGGCTTGTGTGAGAATGCTGAAAAGAAGAACAAAAGCGTAGCTTTTGTATCTAATGCTGAAGAGGAGTCAGAAGCAGGATATACTGGAGGTGATGAAAGTATATCAGAAGCCTTAGCCATGCTTGGGAGACAGTTCAACAAGTTTGTGAAGAAGATTGATCAAAGAGGGAAACCTAATGTCAAGAACATCCCGTCTGACATCAGGAAAAGATCAACTTCTGAAGAAAAGTTCAACCAAGGCAAGGGAATCCAGTGTCATGGTTGTGAAGGGTATGGACACGTCAGAGCTGAATGCCCTACTTATCTCAAGATGCAAAAGAAGGGGCTAACTATCACATGGTCTGAAGGAGACTCTGAAAGTGAATCTGAAGGAGAATCTGCCAAACATGTCACTGCACTAACTAGTGTTTGTGCCTCTGATGATGACTCAAGTGCAGATGAACTGACCTTTGTTGAACTTGCTGTAGCTTATAAGAAGCTGTGTGCCACCAGTGCAGAAGTCCGTGTACAAGGAGAAAAGTAGAAGAAACTCATCAAGGAACTGGAAGATGAGAGACAGAAGCATCTGACAGCCATAGAGGGTCTAAATGGTGAGATAACCTTGCTAACCTCCAAGCTGAATTAGATGACTAAATCCATCAGAATGATGAACAAGGGAACTGACACCTTGGAAGAGATTCTAAAGGTAGGACAGAAGTCTGGAACCACATCTGGCCTAGGATTTGGGAAAAGATCCTCAACTGAACGCAAACGCCCAAAGGCTAAAGTTCAGAAGTTCAAGCGGAAGTCAAAGCCAATGTCTCAACATCGGGGAACTAGGATGAATAATCTTCAGAAGAGGAAATACCAGGAATGGAGGTGTCACCACTGTGGTAGGCTTGGACATATAAAAGCCTTCTGCTACTGGCTTCATGGTTTCCCTAACCAAGCCTCGCATGTCAGGCCTAAGCATAAGACATATAAGCACTATGTCCCCATCAAGAAGCAACAATGGTATGCTAGGTTAGCTCACACAGCTCTAAGGGCTTCCACCAGAGAAGACTGGTACTTTGACAGTGGATGCTCAAGACATATGACTGGTATGGAAAATCTATTGATGGATATTCAACCTCACACTACCAGCTATGTGACCTTTGGTGATGGTGCCAAAGGAAAAATAAAAGGTGTGGGTAAGCTGGACTGCTCTGGAGTTCAAAAACTGAATAATGTGCTGTTAGTAAGAGGACTAACTGCAAATCTCATCAGCATAAGCCAGCTGTGTGATCAAGGATTCTATGTTCAGTTTACTAAGGAGCTATGTATTGTGACAAATGGTGACAATCAGGAAGTTATGAGAGGATCCAGGTCCAAAGATAACTGTTATCTGTGGGAACCTAAAGTCTCTAACTTCTCCACAATATGCTCCTCTGCCAAGGAAGAACAAGAGGTGAAGCTGTGGCATAGACGTCTCGGACATCTCCAATTACGGGGAATGAAGAAGATTATATCCAAGGAAGCAGTCAGAGGAATTCCAAAGCTGCTTATTGATGAAGGAAGAGTCTGTGGAGAATGCCAGGTGGGCAAGCAAACCAAGATGTCACATCCGAAGCTGGGACATCCTACAACTTCCAGAGTTCTGGAACTGTTGCACATGGACTTAATGGGACCTATGTAGGTTGAAAGCCTTGGTGGGAAGAGATATGCTTACGTAGTGGTTGATGACCATTCCAGATACACGTGGATAAGCTTTATCAGAGAGAAGTCAGATACATTTGATGTCTTCAAAGACCTGTGCATCAAACTTCAAAGGGAAAAGGACAGTTGTGTTGTCCGGATTAGGAGTGATCATGGTACTGAGTTCAAGAATTCCAAGTTTGATGAGTTCTCCTCCCCTATAACTCCCCAGCAGAATGGGATAGTTGAAAGGAAAAATAGAACTATTCAAGAATCTGCCAGAGCTATGATTCATGCAAAGAAGCTCCCCATGCACTTTTGGGCTGAAGCGATGAATACCGCGTGCTATGTTCACAACAGAGTCACCTTGAGAAAAGGAACCTCCTCCACTCTGTATGAAATATGGAAAGGCAGAAAACCCACTGTGAAGTACTTTCATATCTTTGGAAGTAAATGCTACATTCTCACAGATCGTGAACAGAGAAGGAAGCTGGATCCCAAAAGTGATGAGGGTATATTTCTAGGATACTCCACTAACAGCAGAGCCTACAGAGTGTTCAACTACAGGACCAATGTCCTGATGGAATCCATAAATGTTATTGTGGATGATAAAGAGGAAGGAATCGATGTCATAGAGGATGTTGAAACATTCCTTGACAGTTCAACAGACATTCCAGTCAAGGCTGAAGAAGTACATGAACCTCCTCATGAATGTGAAGTAGATGCAACCACCAAAATGCCATCTATCAGAATTCAGAAAGACCACCCTAAGGATCTTATCATAGGGGATCCTAATAGTGGTGTGACTACCAGGTCAAGGGGAATAAACTCAAATTTCTACTTTGTATCCAAGGTTGAACCAAAGAATGTGAAAGAAGCCCTGACTGACGAATACTGGATCAATGCCATGCAAGAGGAACTTGAGCAGTTTAAAAGGAATGAAGTATGGGAGCTAGTTCCAAGACCTGAAGGGACCAACATCATTGGTACCAAGTGGATCTACAAAAACAAGTCTGATGAGAAAGGAGTAATTACTAGGAATAAAGCAAGACTAGTAGCTCAAGGATACACTCAAGTTGAAGGGGTTGATTTTGATGAAACATTTGCTCCTGTGGCTAGACTTGAGTCCATCAAATTGTTGTTAGGTGTAGCATGCATTCTGAAGTTTAAACTGTTCCAAATGGATGTGAAGAGTGCATTCTTGAATGGCTACTTGAATGAAGAAGTCTATGTGGAACAACCTAAAGGGTTCTGTGATCCTAACCAACCTAAGCATGTATACAAGTTGAGGAAAGCCTTGTATGGGTTGAAACAAGCACCTAGAGCATGGTATGAAAGGTTGACCGAATTTCTGACCTCAAATGGATACAGAAAAGGTGGAATAGATAAAACCTTGTTTTTGAAGGATGAAGACGGCAAAATCATGATTGCTCAAATCTATGTGGATGATATAGTCTTTGGTGGTATGTCAGAACAAATGGTAACACATTTTGTTCAACAAATGCAATCTGAGTTTGAAATGAGTCTGGTTGGGGAACTAACCTACTTTCTTGGAATGCAAGTCAACCAAATGGAGGACTCTATGTTTCTCTCCCAAAGCAAGTATGCCAAAAACATAGTCAAGAAGTTTGGTATGGATAATGCTAGGCACAAAAGGACTCCTGCTCCTACTCATCTGAAGTTAACCAAAGATGATGGAGGGCCTAATGTTGATCAATGCTTGTATAGAAGCATGATAGGCAGTCTACTATACCTAACTGCAAGTAGACCTGACATTTCTTATGCAGTTGGAGTGTGCGCTAGATACCAAGCAGAGCCTAAGGTGAGCCACTTGAATCAAGTCAAAAGGATTCTCAAGTACATCAATGGGACTTGTGACTATGGGATGCTGTACTCACATGGGTCTGAGCCTGTCCTATCTGGGTATTGTGATGCTGACTGGGCTGGGAGTGCTGATGACAGAAAAAGCACATCAGGAGGATGTTTCTTCTTGGGAGACAATCTCATATCTTGGTTCAGCAAGAAGCAGAATTGTGTATCTCTGTCCACTGCAGAGGCTGAATACATAGCTGCTGGAAGCAGTTGTTCCCAACTGGTTTGGATGAAACAGATGCTCACTGAGTACAATGTCACTCAAAATGTCATGACATTGTTCTGTGATAATCTCAGTGCCATCAATATTTCCAAAAATCCCATCCAACACAGCAGGACCAAACATATTGACATTAGACATCACTTCATCAGAGATCTGGTGGAAGACAAGGTGATTACTTTGGAACATGTAGCCACTGAACTTCAACTGGATGACATATTTACAAAGGCTCTGGATGCTACTCAGTTTGAAAACTTAAGGGGCAAACTGGGAATATGTCTCTCTGAGACCTTATAGCAACCACTGATGTTTGGGATGTATTGTTTAATATCTCTTCCTATTAAACAATTGGAACTATGCTCTGATTGGTCAACAGATCATAGCTATGCCACTTGCAACAAGTGTGGCAACAAGAGGGTAAGGAGACACCCTAACGTGAGAAGGCCTATGTACCTGCAGGAATTCAAGGACGCTGCTCATGCAGGAGTGGTTCTGGATGTCAGAAACAAAGTCATGGCATCTGATATGGTTGTACCTACTGTAAAGCAAAAGTGGGTGATTACTTGATCAAAGCTGTGAAGCAAGATCAAGTGGATGCTAACTTGGTTGAAACTGTGAAGTAAAACCAAGTCTGTAACTCTGTCATTGTTCTCTATTTATGTTGTTGGCTTTGGCAACATTTTTGACAAAAGGGGGAGTAATAACCCCTGACAAACAGAGTGGTCTCTACAACAGACTCTCATGACAGATTCGAAGATTCCCTCCCCTGCAGCTGATGTGTGTTGAAGTTTTTATTTAACTTCTGTTCCTCTGTATGTGTGCTGCAATTAGAAGTTTTTATTTAACTTCTGTATGTGTGCTGTTATGTGAAGTATTTACTTAACTTCCATATGTGTGAGTGTGTTGCCACTCTGAGTGTATTAGCTAGGTCTATTTCCTGCTAGATGTGTGATTCCGCTGCTATGAACTCTGTTATGGGGATCAAAGTGTTTTAGCCAAAAATTTGCCAAAGGGGGAGTTTGTAGGTGCTTGATTGGCTGCATTATATGGTAAAACACTAGCTGGATTCTAATGTCTTGACTGATGTCATGACATGGTGTGTATGTGTGACTGCATTGTAGGTTAGAATATCTAACTGTACTCTGATGTCTTGACTGATGTCATGACACACTTGAGTAGTTACTGCAGGATTAGCTAATACAGGATTTATTGAATGTCAAACTGGATGCTGTGACATTCATACCTGTCAGCAGATACTAAGGAATAGAACAGCTGGTGTTCTGTTAGAACTTAGTATTTATTTCCAGTCTGGTTATCAAGGAAAGACCAGACCTGGCATAAGGCCTACTGACTGAATGTCAAACTGGATGTTATGACATTCATCATTGACAGCATATACTGAACAATAGACAGAGTGGTGTTCTGCTATACTTCAGCATGTTACTTAGTCTGTTCTTCAAGAGGATAACAGAACTGACTTAAGGCCAAATGTGTAAATGTCAAATTGGATACTTTGACATCTATTAATGTAAGTTGTTACTGTAGTATGGTCATTTTG
Organism: Lathyrus oleraceus; assembly: GCF_024323335.1. Taxonomy (NCBI): domain Eukaryota; kingdom Viridiplantae; phylum Streptophyta; class Magnoliopsida; order Fabales; family Fabaceae; genus Lathyrus; species Lathyrus oleraceus. The sequence continues at coordinate 332,236,984 of NC_066580.1, read as the reverse complement.
GTCATATACAGGTCAGCAAAATTGTACAGTCTGTTTTCTGGAAAACAGACTCAGCATATGATCCTTGATGTCAAGCTGAATGTCGTGACATTCATTCCTGACAGCATATGCTATATTGTAGGTTGTTCAATTTTCTGTTTCAGCTTTTTCTCAGGCTATTCGTCAGGGATTCAACAGCTTAGAGAAAATCCAGGAAATCAACAACCAAGCTACATTTAATGAACCTAACAAATAGCCTATTTGTTAGTAACCTAGATGTTGAATTTATGGGAACTCGCGTGACCTTAAATTCAGGAGAATACAAGTGCAAAAGCCCAAGTACTGCAATATAAAAGGAAGTCGTTCCTTCATTCAGAATTGGGGATTTTGAGGTGTGAAGATTTAGTGTGTCCATCATACTTCACTGCTGTATTTTTGTGAGTCTTGTATTAGACATATCTTGTAAGCCAAGCCATTATCACGTTGATGGTTGCTTTGGCATAGGGTGTTCATTGAGTTGTAAGTGTTGTGTCACTCAAAGCTTTTAAGCGTGAGTGCTGTGTATCTTGATTAAAGCTGTTAAGCACAATCAAGAGTTGTTTGAAGTGTGACTTCAAAAGTGTCTTTAATATTGATTAAAGGTAGTAATCACTGAGGTGATTGAGGGGGAGTGAGTAGGAACTCTGATCTTAGAGTAAGATTGAAATTGCATTGGGTAGGGATTAAGTGAGGAGTTGTAAACGGGTGAGTTTAGCTTTGAATTAATACTACTGATAGTGGATTTCCTCCCTGGCTTGGTAGCCCCCAGATGTAGGTCATGTTGGACTGAACTGGGTAAACAATTACTTGTGTGATTTACTGCACTTACTATTAAGTTCTGCATAATTCTTGTCTGTGCAGAATTGGATGTCATAACAACCCGTGTGACATCCAAAGTCTGATATCTAGAATTTCACAATCCAGATCTAGCCAGAAGATCAAAGAGGATCTAGCCAGAAGATCGAAATAGATTCAGCCAGAGAATCGCAACGAAATAGATCTAGCCAGAAGATCGAAGTGGATCTAGCCAGAAGATCAAAGTCAGGTCTAGCCCGAAGACCGAGAATAGATTCAGCCAGAGAATCAAAACGAAGTAGATCTAGCCAGAAGATCAAAGTGGATCTAGCCAGAAGATCAAAGTCAAGTCTAGCCCGAAGACCGAGAATAAATTCAGCCAGAGAATCAAAACGAAGTAGATCTAGCCAGAAAATCAAAGAAGATCTAGCCAGAAGATTGAAGTGGATCTAGCCAGAAGATCGAAGTCAAGTCTAGCCCGAAGACTAGAAATAGATTCAGCCAGAGAATCGAAACGAAGAAGATCTAGCCAGAAGATCGAAGTAGATTCAGCCAGAGAATCGCAACAAGATAGATCTAGCCAAAAGATCAAAGTCAGGTCTAGCCCGAGGACCGAGAATAGATTCAGCCAGAGAATCGAAACAAGAAGATCTAGCCAGAAGATCAAAATCGTATCCAGCCCGAGGATCAAAATTAATATCCCACCAGAGGACTAAATTGAGTATAGATTCAGCCAGAGGATCGAAACTCTAGATTAAGTCAGAAGACTAATTCAGATCCAGCCAGAGGATCGGAAGAAAATAAACAGCACAGTGTATTTCAGCATTGTTGCGGTGTTCTCAGAGCGCAAATTTTCGGTCTGTCTTTGGTATTCAATCACAGCTCACCCTGTTTGTGTGATAAGTTGTTCGCTTTCATCCTGCTCGGGTTAACTGATGATTGAATAGGGGCAGCTGTAACACCCCAAAATTTGCCCACCTCATTCATGCATTCACTTTTCATTTCATTTAACATTTCATATTGCATTTCATCATGTCAATCAGAATCGGACCCTAGAAGCTTGAACATCATCCAAGACTTTGTGGGTTCTATCCGGGTGATCAGTCAACACAAGGGAAAGACTCGAGTTACTTCCAACAGGTTCAAATGGGGTCTATTCATCATTCAAAACGCTAATCTTGAAGGAGAAAAAGTCTGTTCCTGAGTTGTCATGCTCGCTAGGCGAGCAGAGTGGTTCGCTTAGCGAAGAGAACTGTCATGCTCGCTAGGAGAGCAAATCCTTCGCTAGGCGAAGCGCATGCGTTTTCAGAATATAACAGAAATTCATGGGCTTGAGTTGCCCTTATTTCAGCCCACCATCCCATGAAATCAGGTTATAAATTCAGAATTTCAGTGAATAAAAAGGGGGATGATCAGAAAGAGAAAGAGAACAGAGACTTACGAACTAATCTGCAGCAACCTCCAGGCAGCTCTGAAAAGTTCACTCTGACTCACACACTTTTTCACCTCCATCTCACACAAAACCTAACAGTGCTTTGCGAACCCAGCCGTGCCATTCGATTTTAACCGATCTCTCCAATCAAGTTTGCCCTTATTCCCATTACTCTATGCTTTCAATATGAATAATCTGAATGTATGAGGTATCGTTCGGTTTTGCCCACAGGTTTAGATGTGCATGAATGTATAAAACAATACCTTGAATGTTTAATCGATTCGTTTCTGATGGATACCATGAGGTTTGGGTTGCCGAGATCGGACTGTTATCAATGAAGAACACAAAACCCGCAAGCATTCGCTAGTCGTTCGCTAGGCGAGCCTGCAACGAAACTTCGCTAAGCTTTCGCTAGGCGAAGCAGTAGCGAGCATGACAGTACTTGATTTTTTCTGTTTGCTTTAACCTGTTTTGTGTTCACCATGGCATTGTTTTCTCCTGATTCCATCCTGTTACTCTAACCCGTTTGTTGAGTTTTTGTGAGGGCTCACATGACTCTTGCAGAGATTGCTTGCTTGGTATACCACTTTATTTGTGGGATACCAAGCCATTATCTTGTATTAGACATATCTTGTAAGCCAAGCCATTATCACGTTGATGGTTGCTTTGGCATAGGGTGTTCATTGAGTTGTAAGTGTTGTGTCACTCAAAGCTTTTAAGCGTGAGTGCTGTGTATCTTGATTAAAGCTGTTAAGCACAATCAAGAGTTGTTTGAAGTGTGACTTCAAAAGTGTCTTTAATATTGATTAAAGGTAGTAATCACTGAGGTGATTGAGGGGGAGTGAGTAGGAACTCTGATCTTAGAGTAAGATTGAAATTGCATTGGGTAGGGATTAAGTGAGGAGTTGTAAACGGGTGAGTTTAGCTTTGAATTAATACTACTGATAGTGGATTTCCTCCCTGGCTTGGTAGCCCCCAGATGTAGGTCATGTTGGACTGAACTGGGTAAATAATTACTTGTGTGATTTACTGCACTTACTATTAAGTTCTGCATAATTCTTGTCTGTGCAGAATTGGATGTCATAACAACCCGTGTGACATCCAAAGTCTGATATCTAGAACTTCAATTGGCATCAGAGCAGGCACCCTGCCTGTTAAGTTCTGGGTGAGATCTAGGGAAGTTAATTTCTAGTACCATGGACAAGGATATAGGACACTCAAATAGACCACCCATGTTGGATGGCTCTAACTATGATGACTGGAAGCCTCGTATGATAGCCTTCTTAAGGTCTCTAGATAGCAAAGTCTGGAGAGCTGTCAACAAAGGATGGGAACATCCAACAAAGACAGGTGAAGATGGAGTCAGTGTGCAGATTCCTGAAGAAGAGTGGGACAAGGAGCAAGAGGCATTAGCTCTTGGAAATTCCAAGGCCTTGAATGCATTGTTCAATGGAATTAGTAAGAACATCTTCAGGCTGGTGCACCACTGTGAGCTAGCTAAGGAAGTATGGGATACCCTCAAGGTAACTCATGAAGGTACTTCCAAGGTGAAGATGTCCAAACTTCAAATGCTGACCACCAAGTTTGAAAACCTGAGGATGAAAGAGGATGAGACTATTCATGACTTTCACATGAATATTCTTGAAATTGCAAACACCTCTGGTGGACTAGGTGAGAAAATGGCTGAAGAGAAACTTGTAAGAAAGATTCTCAGGTCCTTGCCTAAGAGATTTTCTATGAAGGTCACAGCCATAGAGGAGGCGCAGGACATCTGCAATATGAAGGTGGATGAGCTCATTGGTTCTCTCCAAACCTTTGAAATGGGCTTGTGTGAGAATGCTGAAAAGAAGAACAAAAGCGTAGCTTTTGTATCTAATGCTGAAGAGGAGTCAGAAGCAGGATATACTGGAGGTGATGAAAGTATATCAGAAGCCTTAGCCATGCTTGGGAGACAGTTCAACAAGTTTGTGAAGAAGATTGATCAAAGAGGGAAACCTAATGTCAAGAACATCCCGTCTGACATCAGGAAAAGATCAACTTCTGAGGAAAAGTTCAACCAAGGCAAGGGAATCCAGTGTCATGGTTGTGAAGGGTATGGACACGTCAGAGCTGAATGCCCTACTTATCTCAAGATGCAAAAGAAGGGGCTAACTATCACATGGTCTGAAGGAGACTCTGAAAGTGAATCTGAAGGAGAATCTGCCAAACATGTCACTGCACTAACTAGTGTTTGTGCCTCTGATGATGACTCAAGTGCAGATGAACTGACCTTTGTTGAACTTGCTGTAGCTTATAAGAAGCTGTGTGCCACCAGTGCAGAAGTCCGTGTACAAGGAGAAAAGTAGAAGAAACTCATCAAGGAACTGGAAGATGAGAGACAGAAGCATCTGACAGCCATAGAGGGTCTAAATGGTGAGATAACCTTGCTAACCTCCAAGCTGAATTAGATGACTAAATCCATCAGAATGATGAACAAGGGAACTGACACCTTGGAAGAGATTCTAAAGGTAGGACAGAAGTCTGGAACCACATCTGGCCTAGGATTTGGGAAAAGATCCTCAACTGAACGCAAACGCCCAAAGGCTAAAGTTCAGAAGTTCAAGCGGAAGTCAAAGCCAATGTCTCAACATCGGGGAACTAGGATGAATAATCTTCAGAAGAGGAAATACCAGGAATGGAGGTGTCACCACTGTGGTAGGCTTGGACATATAAAAGCCTTCTGCTACTGGCTTCAAGGTTTCCCTAACCAAGCCTCGCATGTCAGGCCTAAGCATAAGACATATAAGCACTATGTCCCCATCAAGAAGCAACAATGGTATGCTAGGTTAGCTCACACAGCTCTAAGGGCTTCCACCAGAGAAGACTGGTACTTTGACAGTGGATGCTCAAGACATATGACTGGTATGGAAAATCTATTGATGGATATTCAACCTCACACTACCAGCTATGTGACCTTTGGTGATGGTGCCAAAGGAAAAATAAAAGGTGTGGGTAAGCTGGACTGCTCTGGAGTTCAAAAACTGAATAATGTGCTGTTAGTAAGAGGACTAACTGCAAATCTCATCAGCATAAGCCAGCTGTGTGATCAAGGATTCTATGTTCAGTTTACTAAGGAGCTATGTATTGTGACAAATGGTGACAATCAGGAAGTTATGAGAGGATCCAGGTCCAAAGATAACTGTTATCTGTGGGAACCTAAAGTCTCTAACTTCTCCACAATATGCTCCTCTGCCAAGGAAGAACAAGAGGTGAAGCTGTGGCATAGACGTCTCGGACATCTCCAATTACGGGGAATGAAGAAGATTATATCCAAGGAAGCAGTCAGAGGAATTCCAAAGCTGCTTATTGATGAAGGAAGAGTCTGTGGAGAATGCCAGGTGGGCAAGCAAACCAAGATGTCACATCCGAAGCTGGGACATCCTACAACTTCCAGAGTTCTGGAACTGTTGCACATGGACTTAATGGGACCTATGCAGGTTGAAAGCCTTGGTGGGAAGAGATATGCTTACGTAGTGGTTGATGACCATTCCAGATACACGTGGATAAGCTTTATCAGAGAGAAGTCAGATACATTTGATGTCTTCAAAGACCTGTGCATCAAACTTCAAAGGGAAAAGGACAGTTGTGTTGTCCGGATTAGGAGTGATCATGGTACTGAGTTCAAGAATTCCAAGTTTGATGAGTTCTCCTCCCCTATAACTCCCCAGCAGAATGGGATAGTTGAAAGGAAAAATAGAACTATTCAAGAATCTGCCAGAGCTATGATTCATGCAAAGAAGTTCCCCATGCACTTTTGGGCTGAAGCGATGAATACCGCGTGCTATGTTCACAACAGAGTCACCTTGAGAAAAGGAACCTCCTCCACTCTGTATGAAATATGGAAAGGCAGAAAACCCACTGTGAAGTACTTTCATATCTTTGGAAGTAAATGCTACATTCTCACAGATCGTGAACAGAGAAGGAAGCTGGATCCCAAAAGTGATGAGGGTATATTTCTAGGATACTCCACTAACAGCAGAGCCTACAGAGTGTTCAACTACAGGACCAATGTCCTGATGGAATCCATAAATGTTATTGTGGATGATAAAGAGGAAGGAATCGATGTCATAGAGGATGTTGAAACATTCCTTGACAGTTCAACAGACATTCCAGTCAAGGCTGAAGAAGTACATGAACCTCCTCATGAATGTGAAGTAGATGCAACCACCAAAATGCCATCTATCAGAATTCAGAAAGACCACCCTAAGGATCTTATCATAGGGGATCCTAATAGTGGTGTGACTACCAGGTCAAGGGGAATAAACTCAAATTTCTACTTTGTATCCAAGGTTGAACCAAAGAATGTGAAAGAAGCCCTGACTGACGAATACTGGATCAATGCCATGCAAGAGGAACTTGAGCAGTTTAAAAGGAATGAAGTATGGGAGCTAGTTCCAAGACCTGAAGGGACCAACATCATTGGTACCAAGTGGATCTACAAAAACAAGTCTGATGAGAAAGGAGTAATTACTAGGAATAAAGCAAGACTAGTAGCTCAAGGATACACTCAAGTTGAAGGGGTTGATTTTGATGAAACATTTGCTCCTGTGGCTAGACTTGAGTCCATCAAATTGTTGTTAGGTGTAGCATGCATTCTGAAGTTTAAACTGTTCCAAATGGATGTGAAGAGTGCATTCTTGAATGGCTACTTGAATGAAGAAGTCTATGTGGAACAACCTAAAGGGTTCTGTGATCCTAACCAACCTAAGCATGTATACAAGTTGAGGAAAGCCTTGTATGGGTTGAAACAAGCACCTAGAGCATGGTATGAAAGGTTGACCGAATTTCTGACCTCAAATGGATACAGAAAAGGTGGAATAGATAAAACCTTGTTTTTGAAGGATGAAGACGGCAAAATCATGATTGCTCAAATCTATGTGGATGATATAGTCTTTGGTGGTATGTCAGAACAAATGGTAACACATTTTGTTCAACAAATGCAATCTGAGTTTGAAATGAGTCTGGTTGGGGAACTAACCTAATTTCTTGGAATGCAAGTCAACCAAATGGAGGACTCTATGTTTCTCTCCCAAAGCAAGTATGCCAAAAACATAGTCAAGAAGTTTGGTATGGATAATGCTAGGCACAAAAGGACTCCTGCTCCTACTCATCTGAAGTTAACCAAAGATGATGGAGGGCCTAATGTTGATCAATGCTTGTATAGAAGCATGATAGGCAGTCTACTATACCTAACTGCAAGTAGACCTGACATTTCTTATGCAGTTGGAGTGTGCGCTAGATACCAAGCAGAGCCTAAGGTGAGCCACTTGAATCAAGTCAAAAGGATTCTCAAGTACATCAATGGGACTTGTGACTATGGGATGCTGTACTCACATGGGTCTGAGCCTGTCCTATCTGGGTATTGTGATGCTGACTGGGCTGGGAGTGCTGATGACAGAAAAAGCACATCAGGAGGATGTTTCTTCTTGGGAGACAATCTCATATCTTGGTTCAGCAAGAAGCAGAATTGTGTATCTCTGTCCACTGCAGAGGCTGAATACATAGCTGCTGGAAGCAGTTGTTCCCAACTGGTTTGGATGAAACAGATGCTCACTGAGTACAATGTCACTCAAAATGTCATGACATTGTTCTGTGATAATCTCAGTGCCATCAATATTTCCAAAAATCCCATCCAACACAGCAGGACCAAACATATTGACATTAGACATCACTTCATCAGAGATCTGGTGGAAGACAAGGTGATTACTTTGGAACATGTAGCCACTGAACTTCAACTGGATGACATATTTACAAAGGCTCTGGATGCTACTCAGTTTGAAAACTTAAGGGGCAAACTGGGAATATGTCTCTCTGAGACCTTATAGCAACCACTGATGTTTGGGATGTATTGTTTAATATCTCTTCCTATTAAACAATTGGAACTATGCTCTGATTGGTCAATAGATCATAGCTATGCCACTTGCAACAAGTGTGGCAACAAGAGGGTAAGGAGACACCCTAACGTGAGAAGGCCTATGTACCTGCAGGAATTCAAGGACGCTGCTCATGCAGGAGTGGTTCTGGATGTCAGAAACAAAGTCATGGCATCTGATATGGTTGTACCTACTGTAAAGCAAAAGTGGGTGATTACTTGATCAAAGCTGTGAAGCAAGATCAAGTGGATGCTAACTTGGTTGAAACTGTGAAGTAAAACCAAGTCTGTAACTCTGTCATTGTTCTCTATTTATGTTGTTGGCTTTGGCAACATTTTTGACAAAAAGGGGGAGTAATAACCCCTGACAAACAGAGTGGTCTCTACAACAGACTCTCATGACAGATTCGAAGATTCCCTCCCCTGCAGCTGATGTGTGTTGAAGTTTTTATTTAACTTCTGTTCCTCTGTATGTGTGCTGCAATTAGAAGTTTTTATTTAACTTCTGTATGTGTGCTGTTATGTGAAGTATTTACTTAACTTCCATATGTGTGAGTGTGTTGCCACTCTGAGTGTATTAGCTAGGTCTATTTCCTGCTAGATGTGTGATTCCGCTGCTATGAACTCTGTTATGGGGATCAAAGTGTTTTAGCCAAAAATTTGCCAAAGGGGGAGTTTGTAGGTGCTTGATTGGCTGCATTATATGGTAAAACACTAGCTGGATTCTAATGTCTTGACTGATGTCATGACATGGTGTGTATGTGTGACTGCATTGTAGGTTAGAATATCTAACTGTACTCTGATGTCTTGACTGATGTCATGACACACTTGAGTAGTTACTGCAGGATTAGCTAATACAGGATTTATTGAATGTCAAACTGGATGCTGTGACATTCATACCTGTCAGCAGATACTAAGGAATAGAACAGCTGGTGTTCTGTTAGAACTTAGTATTTATTTCCAGTCTGGTTATCAAGGAAAGACCAGACCTGGCATAAGGCCTACTGACTGAATGTCAAACTGGATGTTATGACATTCATCATTGACAGCATATACTGAACAATAGACAGAGTGGTGTTCTGCTATACTTCAGCATGTTACTTAGTCTGTTCTTCAAGAGGATAACAGAACTGACTTAAGGCCAAATGTGTAAATGTCAAATTGGATACTTTGACATCTATTAATGTAAGTTGTTACTGTAGTATGGTCATTTTGGTCATATACAGGTCAGCAAAATTGTACAGTCTGTTTTCTGGAAAACAGACTCAGCATATGATCCTTGATGTCAAGCTGAATGTCGTGACATTCATTCCTGACAGCATATGCTATATTGTAGGTTGTTCAATTTTCTGTTTCAGCTTTTTCTCAGGCTATTCGTCAGGGATTCAACAGCTTAGAGAAAATCCAGGAAATCAACAACCAAGCTACATTTAATGAACCTAACAAATAGCCTATTTGTTAGTAACCTAGATGTTGAATTTATGGGAACTCGCGTGACCTTAAATTCAGGAGAATACAAGTGCAAAAGCCCAAGTACTGCAATATAAAAGGAAGTCGTTCCTTCATTCAGAATTGGGGATTTTGAGGTGTGAAGATTTAGTGTGTCCATCATACTTCACTGCTGTATTTTTGTGAGTCTTGTATTAGACATATCTTGTAAGCCAAGCCATTATCACGTTGATGGTTGCTTTGGCATAGGGTGTTCATTGAGTTGTAAGTGTTGTGTCACTCAAAGCTTTTAAGCGTGAGTGCTGTGTATCTTGATTAAAGCTGTTAAGCACAATCAAGAGTTGTTTGAAGTGTGACTTCAAAAGTGTCTTTAATATTGATTAAAGGTAGTAATCACTGAGGTGATTGAGGGGGAGTGAGTAGGAACTCTGATCTTAGAGTAAGATTGAAATTGCATTGGGTAGGGATTAAGTGAGGAGTTGTAAACGGGTGAGTTTAGCTTTGAATTAATACTACTGATAGTGGATTTCCTCCCTGGCTTGGTAGCCCCCAGATGTAGGTCATGTTGGACTGAACTGGGTAAACAATTACTTGTGTGATTTACTGCACTTACTATTAAGTTCTGCATAATTCTTGTCTGTGCAGAATTGGATGTCATAACAACCCGTGTGACATCCAAAGTCTGATATCTAGAATTTCACAATCCAGATCTAGCCAGAAGATCAAAGAGGATCTAGCCAGAAGATCGAAATAGATTCAGCCAGAGAATCGCAACGAAATAGATCTAGCCAGAAGATCGAAGTGGATCTAGCCAGAAGATCAAAGTCAGGTCTAGCCCGAAGACCGAGAATAGATTCAGCCAGAGAATCAAAACGAAGTAGATCTAGCCAGAAGATCAAAGTGGATCTAGCCAGAAGATCAAAGTCAAGTCTAGCCCGAAGACCGAGAATAAATTCAGCCAGAGAATCAAAACGAAGTAGATCTAGCCAGAAAATCAAAGAAGATCTAGCCAGAAGATTGAAGTGGATCTAGCCAGAAGATCGAAGTCAAGTCTAGCCCGAAGACTAGAAATAGATTCAGCCAGAGAATCGAAACGAAGAAGATCTAGCCAGAAGATCGAAGTAGATTCAGCCAGAGAATCGCAACAAGATAGATCTAGCCAAAAGATCAAAGTCAGGTCTAGCCCGAGGACCGAGAATAGATTCAGCCAGAGAATCGAAACAAGAAGATCTAGCCAGAAGATCAAAATCGTATCCAGCCCGAGGATCAAAATTAATATCCCACCAGAGGACTAAATTGAGTATAGATTCAGCCAGAGGATCGAAACTCTAGATTAAGTCAGAAGACTAATTCAGATCCAGCCAGAGGATCGGAAGAAAATAAACAGCACAGTGTATTTCAGCATTGTTGCGGTGTTCTCAGAGCGCAAATTTTCGGTCTGTCTTTGGTATTCAATCACAGCTCACCCTGTTTGTGTGATAAGTTGTTCGCTTTCATCCTGCTCGGGTTAACTGATGATTGAATAGGGGCAGCTGTAACACCCCAAAATTTGCCCACCTCATTCATGCATTCACTTTTCATTTCATTTAACATTTCATATTGCATTTCATCATGTCAATCAGAATCGGACCCTAGAAGCTTGAACATCATCCAAGACTTTGTGGGTTCTATCCGGGTGATCAGTCAACACAAGGGAAAGACTCGAGTTACTTCCAACAGGTTCAAATGGGGTCTATTCATCATTCAAAACGCTAATCTTGAAGGAGAAAAAGTCTGTTCCTGAGTTGTCATGCTCGCTAGGCGAGCAGAGTGGTTCGCTTAGCGAAGAGAACTGTCATGCTCGCTAGGAGAGCAAATCCTTCGCTAGGCGAAGCGCATGCGTTTTCAGAATATAACAGAAATTCATGGGCTTGAGTTGCCCTTATTTCAGCCCACCATCCCATGAAATCAGGTTATAAATTCAGAATTTCAGTGAATAAAAAGGGGGATGATCAGAAAGAGAAAGAGAACAGAGACTTACGAACTAATCTGCAGCAACCTCCAGGCAGCTCTGAAAAGTTCACTCTGACTCACACACTTTTTCACCTCCATCTCACACAAAACCTAACAGTGCTTTGCGAACCCAGCCGTGCCATTCGATTTTAACCGATCTCTCCAATCAAGTTTGCCCTTATTCCCATTACTCTATGCTTTCAATCTGAATAATCTGAATGTATGAGGTATCGTTCGGTTTTGCCCACGGGTTTAGATGTGCATGAATGTATAAAACAATACCTTGAATGTTTAATCGATTCGTTTCTGATGGATACCATGAGGTTTGGGTTGCCGAGATCGGACTGTTATCAATGAAGAACACAAAACCCGCAAGCATTCGCTAGTCGTTCGCTAGGCGAGCCTGCAGCGAAACTTCGCTAAGCTTTCGCTAGGCGAAGCAGTAGCGAGCATGACAATACTTGATTTTTTCTGTTTGCTTTAACCTGTTTTGTGTTCACCATGGCATTGTTTTCTCCTGATTCCATCCTGTTACACTAACCCGTTTGTTGAGTTTTTGTGAGGGCTCACATGACTCTTGCAGAGATTGCTTGCTTGGTATACCACTTTATTTGTGGGATACCACCTGGAGGTCTATTCCGATTACCTGTACTGACTCGCTTTCTTTGATGGTGCTCAGCTTGGAAGGGTCTTTGGGTTTCTTATTTCTTAGTTGCTGTTACTTCGGATCTTTATCCGGGCGGTAGACCTCTTGATCCCTTTATTTTCCCGTAGTTTACCGCTTTCTTAGCTGGAAGACCTCAATAGAAGGCAATGTTTTTGTGTGTTTACTTTTGTGCCTAAAGACCTCCACGGAGAGGCAATTTACGGATAAAAGGGATTAGTAATCAATCCCCCGTTATTCAGTGCGTCGTTCTTTAAGATCACACTACGTGTCGATGTTTCAGAACAAAAGCCCCAGATCTTTTGTCCAGTCAGTCAATGGAGAGGGTTCCATCTTTATGAATCCCCACACTTTGTCATGAGCTCACCCCGTCCAGGGTTAAGAGCTATGAGGTCTTATCCTCATTACCCTTTTGATTCGCTCACCCTGACGGTCAATGTCAGTGGTTAAGAGCCCATTTGATTACCCTTCCATGGCTTGTTTGTCGAGGTTGATATGACCCCTCTTGACTAAAGCCCTACCCATATATGTTTGAGCCCCTTGTTAGCGTGTTTACTTTAAGATACATGTGTTGTGTGGTGTGATCGTCTCCCCATAGGATTGTTAGGCTTTAGATAGTCTCGCATTTGCATGTCAATTAAGGTAGCGTGGTTCCTTCGTCTTGGACTGCCTTTTTGCATGAGCATCCCTAAAACACCAACAACTCATTGATTTTTCTTCTCCTAAGAACATGTTTACTCCTTCTACTACAGGCGAGTAAGTCTCCAAAGGTCGAGCATCTGGTAGATTGCGCAGTAACGTCGTTCACCCAAAAACCCAACCCTTAACCCGTAGTTAGCCGAACTACGTTTTGCTCTGATTCTCATTCCAGATGAGAAACGTAGGCATAAGACGCGATGTCTTACCGAGCACACCTCCCCCTAACCCATAGGTAGCCGAGCTACGAAGACTCTGATTCTCACATTCAGATGAGATACGTATGTAGTGGATGCGACATCCGTGCGAGTCATTTTCTTTTAACCCATCTTTTAGTAAATAGTACATTAGATAAACCCACACCCTTTAGACAAGAATAACAAAAGTGGATCTCGTAGAGTACTACAGATGCATAGGGGTTCTAATACCTTCCCTTCGCATAACCGGCCCCCGAACCCAAGATTTGGTTGCGAGACCTTTGCTTTCCTTTTTCCAGGTTTACTTCGAGCGTTTCCTTTCCCTCCTTTGGGATAAATAACGCACGGTGGCGACTCTTCTGTCATCCCTTTTCTCGCTTCCTTTTTTCAGATTGTGACACCTTGGAGAAAAAATTTCAGAATTTTTGGACATTTAAAAATATTTTTAAACAATTAAAAACAAATGAAAAATCAATTAATTCATGAAAAATATTAATAATGATCCAAAAAATAATTCTAATTCAGAATATGAAAGAGAAAAATATTTGAAATTTTTTGGTAAAAGTCCCATATTTTTTGGATCAATATTGAATTTAATATGAATTATTGAAAATAATGCAATTAAAATAAAAATTCAGAAAATCTAAATTATGTGGACCATCAGATTTCCCTCATTAATTGAGGTGGTAGATCTGATGGTCCCTAGCGCGCTATCCACCATGGACCTTAGTAAGCACGTGGCAAATGTGGTAATCAAAAGGGACGCACGAGATTAGAACAAAACATATGGATCCTGTGGTTCAGATGCTAGCCAACTCATCGCCGGAGCCAGAGCTCCGGTCATCTTCTCCGGTGGACCTCACCGGACTGGTCCACCATGAACCAACACCATAATGAAAAACAAGGGCATGATCTTGAAGAAAAAATGGCACTGAGCTCAAATCTGACCTCCATTCACTCCAATTCCAAGTATATTGAGAGATATATGGAATTGAAATTTGAGGTACATGAACTGAGTTGCTTCGATTTGACCTCAAAGCAACTCAAACTTCTTGCCTACATAGGTGGGACTTCAGACAACCAAAGAGTCAATAGAATTGAGCAAGAATTTAAGAGAATCGAAGAGTTCAAAATTTCTGGAAAATACCTTCAATGTAGGCCTGGATTCGATGGATCTTGATCTTGCTTGTGCTTGGCCTTACTCCACTTGCTTGCAGGAGAAGGATTGAATGGTTAAAAAGCTATGGATTCCTGGAGAATTGAATTCCAAAACAATGGAGATTAAAGCTCAAATTCAAAAGAATTTTTTCAGGCTTATCCTTAGAGAAGTGAGGGTTTGAAATGGGGGATCAAAGCTGGAGCGATTGTGTATGTATTTCTGAGCAATTGAAGCTCTATTTATAGCTGGAATAGTTGATAATTGCACACTCACATTCACTTTCCAATTTTGGCAAATGGTGATGCATTGGTGCATGGGCGCGCATAGGCCCATGAAATGATTGATTAAGGTCCATAATTGAATATCAGATGCTCTGAAGTAAGCTTTGATTGCAAGGCAAATGCACATTGATGTTTGAAGCTTGATCCTTGCCAAGTGATGTCACCCTGTTTAAGCCATGCACCACCTATGCATTCTTGTCCAAAATGAATGAATTTGAGCTCTTTCGAAAGGTGAGATCAAGAGGAACAACTTTCATGTTCAACACTTTTTCATTTGGAGCTTGGAACTTGGAGAAATTTGAGGTGGGAGTTTGGAAATGTTTGACATATCAAATTTTTTCTAAGTGTCAAGCCATATGTCTCAATATTCCACCTTGCTTAACTTTTTCTATGAGCTTCAAATGAGCACAATGTCTTCATCAAAGTTGTAGTTATCTCAAAGACCTTCAAAATGGTCACCAATTTCATGTTATTTGGATTTGAAATGATAGAGTTATGCATTTTAGAAGTTTGGAAAAATCACTTGATCAATGGTATAGGTCAAAAGTGACCTATAATATAGCCTCATATCACATGCTCAAAAAAGTTGAATTAGCTCCCACCCCAAACATAAAAGTTGAAGTATACACATTGAATTTGATTGTGCTACTTGGAAATCTTTCATCTCATAAAAATTAAGCAAGTCATGGCCTTGGGAAGTTATGGCCTTGTAATGTCATTTAGAGTAAGTTGTCTCTTGGAATCATTTTCATATGATGAAAATTGTAGGAGATAGGGTCTAGGGAGACCTAGTTTTGATCCGATGAACTCATTTGGCCAACCATCATCAACCAACTTGATCATTTCCAATTCTCTTGACTTTCTTGGCTCATGGTAGATCATATATGCATAAGATGATGAATTTTTAAGTGCCCCTTGAGAAATTTGATCAATTGGTGAGATAGCTTGTTGGAGAAGTTACTCAAGATACCCAGTCAAACTAGGGCTTCCAAGGCAAATCACCCTCAAAATCTTGAAGAAAACTTGATCAATATAATGTGTAGAGATCATTGGGACTCATATATGATGTTCATAACCATTCTTGAATCAATGCTTGGTTGCGTTCTTTGTTCATGAGGGTCTCAAACCCAAGATGTGATCTTGATGAATCAATGAGATCATGCCCTACCTACAAAAGAGTTAGGCAAATGCAAAGACATATTTTTGGTATTTTAGTTAGTGAAATGGTAAAATACAAGTATGATATAACCACAAAGTGCTTGGTGATCTCTCCCAAAACAAACCCAATGAAAGAGGGATAAGGAGGATGCAAAGGTATGATCCCAATGCTAATGCTTATGATGAAATTGCATAAGGGATATTAGGGTCAAAATTGGGGTCTTACAGCATCCACTTTGAAATTTGTATCACGAACTACGAGGTTTTGATCCCTCATTTTTATGTTGGTACGTAGGCACAAGACCGAAGGTCTTGCCAAACACAAAAATATAATTAATGAATTCTTTTCTCATCCCCCCATTCTATTTGTTTGTAAACATCATTTTGTACCAAATACATATGCACACAAAAAGGGCTCTGATCGGTAAAATAGCAAGTGTACTATTTGCACCAATGTAGTAATAAAAAGGGAGTTATCCCGAGTATCGGTCTCGAGGACTGCATAAAGAGTATCAGTTTTTATAATAATTCAATTGAACAAAAGTTCATATGGGGTTGGATGATTGTTTTCACGATTGATAAGAAATAAAAATATAAAGCATATAAAACTCTTTTAGTCGATATGAGAAATACTGCTAAGGCCAGGTGTATGAATTGCTGTGTATTCCACTTTTTCAATATCATATAACATCGATGCTATTATAATTCAAAACAGTTTCTCCAGAGTAGTTTTCTCTAATTCCTTAGCCAAAACCAGTTAATAGGCAATTTCACTCCTAATTCCTTAGTCATTCAAATTGCTGTTAAGAAATATTTATTTTATCAAGTATTTACGGTAACCACAGTTTGATCCTCATTCCTAAGTGATAAAACGCGGGTTTTATTATACAACAAGTGATAAGGTGGTTTGTCCGACCTAAACCTTAACCAGAAATCAGAATTCATTTGTCCAATAAAATTAAGCATTAAGCACGTTGTATAATAATTTGAATTACGAAAACGTCAATGATTATAAGAACATGGATAAAATATTCATACAGAAGCAATTCAGGGACACCGCCTAGCATTGGAGGGTTTAGCCTCTCATAATATTCAAAGACAAAAGGTTACAAATTAAAGACATTACAAGTTGTTGTTGATGAAAGTTGATCTTCAATATCTTCCGATCTTGAAGATCTTTTCTCTTCTCCACACCTTGCAAGGTTGCTTCCTCTTTTCGTATCTTTTCTTTTCACGATCCAAAAGTACCTTTTCTCAGTGCCCAAATTCCAACTAAATAGTTTCCAAACAACTAAAAACAATGTCAAATGCCCAAAATGGCCTCCGGATGTCCACAGGAGTTAAAATAAGAAAAATCAGAATTTTGGGCGAAATGGCCAACACGGGCCGTGTCAGGTGACATTGCTGCCCGTGTTGGCTCCTCTGTAGGTTCAACAAGGCACGCCATGCTGACACGGGCCGCGTCAGCTGACACGGGCACCCGTGTCAGCCCACTGTTTACTGGGTTCATGATAGCTTGTTCTGCACATGCTGATACGGGCCGTGTCAGCTGACACGGGCACCCGTGTCAGCCCCCTTGTTTTGTCTATTTTTCGCTTTTCCTCAAGTCTCTAACGTCCCTTCTTCCGACATGCACTTTCGGACTTGTAATCTAACCTGGAAACCAATAGTCTACACTTAAACGGATAAAATGCGACAAAAGGCAAAAAAACTACTAATGTAACATAAAACAAAAGGGAATTCATAAAATGCAATAAACTAAAGAAATCACTAAAATAAAACGCAAAAGTTACCGATTCATGAAGATTCCATGCTGGATAGATGATGAAAACTGAGTGTAAATGGTGGCCGATCACAACCCCAAACTTATCTCATTGCTTGTCCTCAAGTGATGCAAGAGACAAAGCGGAGGTCAACCATGGATTCTATTATTTCCTCAACACAGTTGATGTTATTCGTAACTTGGTTTTCTTCTTCCCGATTAAGTTTCTGGTTCACCCATTCGACATTTTCCACTGCCTTATCATTTCAGAGAGTTCTTTTACCTGCAAGCTTCTTCACACTACTCACCAAATCTCTTGAGGTTAAGGTGTTTAGCACTCAATAAATCAAGGTATGCAATATCAACTCTTACTTTTTGAATAGATTCTACGTCAACTGCACAAACACAATTCACACACTTTAAGAGGTCTTCAGGGTTGTAACGGGGCTTAGGTACGGTGGGAGAGTAGACAACAAAATGGATTACAAAAGGTTTTACCACTCGGCATTCATGTTGTTGTTTTTCTTTGTGCAAGAATTTTATTTTTGGGGTGTCGTTCAATCTTGACTCTTTTTCCACTCAAATTCATATTAATGCATGAGTATATTTCTAAGGCAAGTGATTATTTTTTCATTTCTCTATATAGATACCTTTTTTTTCGTTTTCATTTCTTTTTTCTCTTTTTTTTTCCGGTAGAAGCGGATGTTTCTCACACTTTTTCTTTTTCTCATATTTCTTTTCCTTGCACTTGCCATTTTTCAACAACATTTTTATTCTACGGATGAATACCTGTCGCACCTCGAAAAAATGGGGATACGACTTCAAAGCGAAGCGCGATCGCACGCTCGCAATGATGGATTGAACAGAGTCGCCACCGAACTTTATTTATTCCTAAAAAGGAAAGGGGAAATATCGATAAAACCCAAAACAAAAGAAAGGATAAGATATGGTCATCGCAACCAATATCAGGGTTCGGGAGTCGATTACGCAAGGGGAAGGTATTAGCACCCCTCACGTCCGTTGTAGTCAACGGGAACCATTAGGTTAGTTGTGTGCGTTAGTGTTAGTTAAAATATTAGGCTTTTCAAATTATTAGGTGGGAAAGAAAGAATAGAAGAGAGAAGAAATGTTTTTGGATTTTTTGACAAAGGACTAAACCTAAGTTTTTTATTAGTGGGCCTGACAAGATTTAAAAATCCTGCTCCTACGTATCTCAAAAGAGAAATCAAGGCTTACGTAGTTCTGGGTAGAAAAATGTTTGTTTGTTGGTCGATTTTAGCGAAAGCTATACTGTATTAATCGACGAAAACATTTGTTTTACCCAAAACAGATGAGGAGTGGACGCATACCACACATCGAACGGATTTATAAATCTACATTCGGAAAAGCGTCGTTTATCTCTACTCAACAATCGTGGCCGAAACATTGTTTTGTATCACTTAAGACAAGATACCTTTCGTTTATGAAGAAGGTTTTTCATTAGTCACACGGCGGCGAAAAAAAGGTTTGATTAGTTGGATGTATTTTGAGTGATGGCGAGAACTTGGATGAGCGAGATATACATCTCGAATCCTAGCCTTAGGAGTGCACGGTATACACCATGTTCCATTTCCATCTTTATTGAAAGAGGTTAAGATAGGAATTAAGTATTTTGGAATTTGATTGAGAAAGGGTTTGAAGAAACCGCATTGACAATTTTAAATGATGGCGAGAGCTAAGATAGGCGAGGCATACGTCTCGAATCTTAATCTCAGGAGTGCACGGTATACACCATGTTCCATTTCCACCTTTATTGAAAAAGTGTTAAATAAGAATTAGGTATTTTGAGTTTTGTTGTGAAAACGACCTGACCCTAGATCAAGTATTGATGGACGTTCAAGAGAAATTTGAATGAGTGTTTGAGAGAAAACAAAATGGATAAATTGGGATGATGGCGAGAGCTAAGATAGGCGAGGCATACGTCTCGAATCTTAATCTCAGGAGTGTGCGGTATACACCACGTTCCACTTCCATCTTATTGAAAAGGTCTTAACTATAAATTAATATTTTTTGAGTTTTTATTAGAAAAAATGGTTTGACGTTGAATCAAGCGTTTGATGAAAGTTTGAAAGAAATGGAATAGAATAGGAGGGAGAAATGAATTGATTTGTTTATTGAGAAAATACTCGACGTTGGATCGAGTCATTATTTTTGTATTTTTTGGAAATGGTTGATTTCATTCTTGTGTTAGTATCTAACTAAACAGTCAAACAAATAAAGAAATAAAACAGTACAAAATTATTACACATCGGGGGAGTGGGGTACATTTTGTCAAATGGGGATTCAAAATCATGAAATAATTAAATCGGGCCCAAACAACAAATAATTCAAAGTGTGAGTGTAAGTGCAAGAGAACCGGCTCATTGTAAGAAAGCCCAAGAGTAAGCTATGTGAGGTTGGTGGCGATGCTTAAAAAGCAATCGACTTACAAGGGTATGGAAATGGGTATTAATAACCTAAATTTAAAATAAATTACAAGGTACTATATAGAAAAAGAAATTAATTAAAATAATAGACATAACAAATATAAACACAAAAAATTGGCTATCCCCAAGTATCAAACCCACTCCACTAAAGGCAATGAAAGTAGTCTCTCTCCACTAGGCCATTGATGATTATTTATTATTTACAATAACAACTTGGATAAATAAATCAGAACAGATTGAAATTGAAATTAAAAAATAAAAAGCTCAAAATAAAAAAGTCTGTTGGACTACCAAATAAATGATGGAGGAATCAAGAAATAAACCCAGCCGCCTGGCTGTTGGGTTTTCAAAAGAGAAATGGATGGGGAATACAAAAATAATACATTAACATACACCTTTTTTAATAAAACAGAGGAAGACTAAAAGGGTTAATTAAATTTTTTTATGGTTTAAAGCATGTTTTGTAAAAAATAAAATAAATGAAGAAAAGGTGGGAGAAACAGTAACGAAAAAAACCTCTCATCGTCCTCACTCGCGTTCTCCATCCTCTTTCACTCTCGAATCTTTCTTTCTCTCAAATCTAACCTCAATGCCTCATCTCTCATCGAAACCCTCTATCTCAATCGCTCACACTAGCCTAATCGCTCCTCTCTCCGTCTCACTTTCACTCATCCTCAACCTTTCGCTCTTAATCAAACGCTTCAGAGAGATTCAAGCAAAAACTCACCTTCGGTGGCGGTAATGACGAGCTTGCAACTGCCTCCCTTCGCTAGCTTTCAGGTTTTCGTGGTCTCCAAATTTTGGATCTTTTTCGTGTTTAGGGTTTTCAATCTCTTGTCCGCCTCCTAATTTTTTTCGTTTTTGCACTGATTCTCTTCTCCCTCTATTTATCTCCACAACTTTAGGGTTTCAGATTAGTATACAGAGATTCAAAAAAAGAAACTTCCTGGAAGTGCTTTTAGGTGCTCGGAATCGGATTGCCTTCTTTGATGCTTGGACCTGGAAAAGGTAATCTGAACCTATGCTTTCTCTTTGAATTTTGTCTCCATTGCATTTTGGGATTTTTTGTTAAAAAAATTTACTGCCTTGCTGATTGCTTTATGTTACTGCAGTAAAAAAAATTATTGTGAATTCATTGTGAATTTGTTGCAGGTTGGTTTGTTGATTTGTTCTACTTTCATTGGCTCTGATAGATACATCCAGAATTTCTCTGGTTATGAAGAGGTCACAAAATCACTTGTTGAACCATCCGTCCGAATGCTCTGAGCTGCAGCAGTAACTGGTTATATCAAAACGCATCAGCTATATTGCATAAGAGGAAAACCTTGATTCGGAAGCTGGTTGATGAGCGGAGTTTCTATTTGACATTGGTATTGCTGTCCTGTTTTATCCGAGAAACAAAATCTGTTGGAGGAATGAGGACACTGCATTTACTTCTCTTGACTTTGTAGCCGACCACCGAAGATCCTATGAATAAAACCTTTTATCAAAATCAACGGGTGATTCTCCGGTCACTCCGGGAGGTAGGCAACATTTATGCATCGACTCGAATAAGCTTACCATATACTCATGTGCGTTCTCTTGCTTACACTTTTGATATGTTCTGTAGGTTTACGA
The DNA here is from genome assembly GCF_024323335.1 of Lathyrus oleraceus. Classification (NCBI taxonomy): domain Eukaryota; kingdom Viridiplantae; phylum Streptophyta; class Magnoliopsida; order Fabales; family Fabaceae; genus Lathyrus; species Lathyrus oleraceus. The sequence goes on along the minus strand of NC_066580.1, from coordinate 332,215,388 downwards.
CTATGTCTGCGGGTGACGATGACTAGCTGCATAAGTCTTGGTTCGAATGCAGCCCGTGTTGCTGGGAATTTCAGGTGACTTGAAGGTTGATGTTAGCATGAGCAGAAACTACAACTTACACTTGGAAAACGTGGCTCACAGTTTGTAGACTTGATGGTTAAGATGCGATCTTGTGAATTATGGGTTGAATTATGGGTCTTGTGATAAATGCAGGTCTTACATTGTTGAAGGCCTCTGATCTTTTATTTCCATCATGCTAATAGAAGTTGCAATTGAATATCCTGTTGCACTACAGCAAAGACACGTACTGAATTAATCCACAAACTGTATAGTGGTATCTGCCAATAATGTTTTGAACTGTATTTACATAAGTGTAGTTTCTCTTCCCATGAGGTATACAAAATGATAAGGCTGAAAAGGATCATCACCGTAGGACCGGTAATCCAACCCAATTACGCTAGCCCATGCCAATGACAGTACTCCAGATCCAATCACAGTTGTTATTATATGAGAGCCTGATGTCCAAATGGTTCCTGTTTTTCTAGGACAGCCATTATTCAAGGCATTCAGTAGAGCTTCCTCTTTGGTAAAATTATTTCCACAAATGCTGATTCAACATAGTGCAGTTCAAGGTGAGCATCATTTGCATCATCATTTGATTCAATGCGTGTAATTATTGAATGACTGTTATATGGTTTGGTTTACATTGGTATTGCAGGTGGACATGGCATGGTGATGAATTGGAAAGCTATGGATTATGCTCATGGAGGATTGCTAGGCAAGTGTATATTAGTAGATGAAATTAAACTTTATGGAGAGACGGAGAACGATAAAGCTCTGGATGAATCACTTTGCCAAGATAGCTTTTCAGAGATGAAGCTGTGATAACAAATATTTTCTCTCAATGCAAATCTTTCATTAAATTCCATGTTATTCGTGCTGGAAAGGAAGCAAGAGTTCCTACTATTCCAGGAAGTGATGGTCTTTTGTAGAGCATTGAAAAAGCTACCAGGTTGGCACGCAATATTGGTTTCCATGTGATGATCAAAGCAACCGTCGAGTTTCATAGCTTCAACTACCATTTCACCCCTACAGCCTCCACGACGAAACTCCGATTCGGTAAGTCTTCTTGCTCCAATTCACGATCTATTCGCGTTAATCCTTGATTCTGATCCTCCTCGGATTTGCATGCAAAATACAAATTGGTTTGGAATTTTCAATTTCAATTTCATTTCGATTTGGCAAAGTCACTTCAGAAATCCAGATTCGAGGTTGCTCCAAGTTCTTGGAATTGAAGGTGAAGCAGAAGACGGAATGCCATAGTGGATCACAATTCTCGGATCCAATTCAGTTGATTGCAAACTGCCATGCTGCTGAAACTTGTGGTTGAAATGGTAATGGATAGCTTTGTGCAACAACTTCTTGGCAAACATGGTTTTGATGATGATGATGTTTTTTTTATTATAAGTTATTCATATGCCATGTGCATGGATGATAATGATTGAATGAATGAATGATTTGGAATATGAATGATTGTGTGGGAATCTTTAAACATGAATGAATGGAAAATCTCAATGTGAAATGAAGAAAATATGAAATGCAAATTTAGAAATGTGCCAAATGTAAAAATATGAAATAGTAAAATATGCACATGAATGAAGAAGTATGTATGGAATTTCTTTGGATTATGAATGAATGTTTATTGAATTGTATCGAATGGAATTGGATATATTGAATGAAGGTTTGAAAGTTTGAATGAATTATATGGTTATGGTTGTAGTTTGAACTTGATTGAAGTGATTGTAAAGAATAAGAATGGTTGTAACTTGGTTTATGGAAATGGATATTTTGGTTATAAAAATGGATATGGATTTTTAGAAATAATCCAAGACTAATCTAAATGTCAATTTAAATCAAAAAATCAATAAAAACCAAATTAAAATCAAATTAATCTATAATTTGTTAAAATTACTTTGATATCAACTCTAACATTTATTTGAAAATTAAAATCAATTAGAGTTTGAATCATTAGTAAAAAAAACAATTAAGATTAAATTGAAATTTGGAATTAGACTTAATTCGAAATTAAAATCAAATTGAAAATTAAAAAGTCAAATAGTTAGAATCTATTTTATAATCAAAAGCACCATGATCAAAAACTTAGATAATAACCAATGTTTATATAAAAAAAGATATGGATTTGGGAATGGATGGTTGCCTTTGGTCATGAATGTATGCAAATGAACTTTAGGCCAAGTGCCGAAGAAAAATGAAAAAATGGAAAAAATCCAGGACCAAAATCGGGGTATGACAGTTGCCCCTATTTAAGCGTCTTCAACTAGAGAATATGAAGCAGGACACTCTTCATATGATCATAGTGGGAGATGGTTAAATACTAAGAAGACCCGGATTTTGATCCTGAATCCCTATGACATGATGCGATATGATATGATATGATATGGTATGACATGATATGTGCTGATGCGAGATTCTCTTTTTTTGTAATTTTATCTGCTAGGGATATATTGAACCCTTAATAGGAGATGCTACTAGGCGAACCAAATATGTGGGGAATGCTGATGACCCACAGGGAGACAGACAAATGGTAAAAAACAACTTTCCTGAGGAAAACAAATCCTGCTGGAGAAACAGACACACACTGGGGAGTACTCAAAGTGAAATTTGATAAACGATACTTAGAACAGAAGGGATTTCGGTAGTAAGTTCACATATGACTTACTAAACCCGAATAAAGGAAAAAATGCTACAACAGGTTCATATATGACCTGGCAATACTGGAATAGAACACAACAAACAAATTCATCTATGACCTGACAATGCTGGGGAATATCAAGGAGTTCTGACAGCAGGTTCAGATATGACCTAACAAACTCAGAAAAATTAAAAAAGAGTGTATCAACAGGTTCATATATGACCTGGTAATACTGGAATGAAAGCTCAACAGCAGGTTCATATATGACCTGAATAGTATTGAACAAACAGAGAAAGACTCTTCAGAACAGGTTCATATATGACTTGACACTAGAATAAAGCTCAACAACAGGTTCATATATGACCTGAATAGTATTGAACAACAGAGAAAGACTCTTCAGAACAGGTTCATATATGACCTGACACTGGAATAAAGCTCAACAACAGGTTCATATATGACCTGAATAGTATTGAACAACAGAGAAAGACTCTTCAGAACAGGTTCATATATGACCTGACACTAGAATAAAGCTCAACAACAGGTTCATGTATGACCTGAATAGTATTCAACAAACAGAGAAAGACTCTTCAAAACAGGTTCATATATGACCTGACACTGGAATAAAGCTCAACAACAGGTTCATATATGACCTGAATAGTATTGAACAACATAGAAAGACTCTTCAAAACAGGTTCATATATGACCTGACACTGGAATAAAGCTCAACAACAGGTTCATATATGACCTGAATAGTATTGAACACACAGAGAAAGACTCTTCAGAATAGGTTCATATATGACCTGACACTAGAATAAAGCTCAACAACAGGTTCATATATGACCTGAATAGTATTGAACAACAGAGAAAGACTCTTCAGAACAGGTTCATATATGACCTGACACTGGAATAAAGCTCAATAACAGGTTCATATATGACCTGAATAGTATTGAACAAACAGAGAAAGACTCTTCAGAACAGGTTCATATATGACCTGACACTGGAATAAAGCTCAACAACAGGTTCATATATGACCTGAATAGTATTGAACAAACAAAGAAAGACTCTTCAGAACAGGTTCATATATGACCTGACACTGGAATAAAGCTCAACAACAGGTTCATATATGACCTGAATAGTATTGAACAAAAGGTTCATATATGACCCGATAATGGAATACAACAATTGGACTCTTAACCCTAAGTAATGGATTATAACCAACTTTTAACGGATTTTGCCAACAACAATTGGACGTGAAAATGACTGCGAAAACCAGATGTTGGTTTAAGGACACCAAAGATGAACTGGAATTAGAGGACAAAGGATATATGATCAACAATAAGACCTGGGTCAATGCAAAATGAGCACGAAGTACATTTCGGCTATGCATGACTTGAATGCGTTATATATGAATGATCATGATTATGAGAATGCTGACACTTGAGTGGACTGGGAGTTGTAGAGGCTTTTTATGGAGATCATGATTATGAGAATGCTGACACTTGAGTGGACTGGGAGTTGTAGAGGCTTTTTATGGAGATCATGATTCCTCAACACCGAGAACTCAACCTAATATTTTATGATAGATGTTATCAAGCCTGACACCACAACTTAGCCAACGGGATCCTTTTGGAGGATTAATGAATCGTGCTAGCATAATTTTCGGGCACTCATCTTAAACTCAATAGTTGTTGACATATGGCAGAATTTGTTTGAACAGTTTGAAAGCATGAAGGGGTCTGCCCCTTTGTGGCTCATCTTGCCCCAGTTTGTTGGGTCTCTGGAAATGTTCACCTTGAACGTGAGTTTGGAAAACAACTTGCCATGAGACTACCTCGAGATGGCTTGCCCCAAGTGTTTGAAACTTGCAATGGTTTGAACTTGACTAACCAAATGTTGGAATGGTAGACTCTTGATTGACTTTCCTTGGATAGCTGGACTTACTGAGCTCTGAGGTGGCTTGGCCCGATCTGAGTCTTGAAGCAAACTACTCTCGGTTAACTTAACCATGGGGTGATTAGCTCGAATTAACTGATGCTCAAAGTGATTTTCCCCTGACTAGACTTCTTTCACTTCATCAAGTTCCTCAACTGTATTTGGAATTTCTTTGATGCTAAGTGTTGACTCGCAAATAAGATTGTTCATTCAAAAATGGTAATTTTAATGCAATGTTTATGCAAAAATTTGAAATTAAAGTTTATTGATACGAATGGGTGAAATACAGTGAACGATTCGTTGATAAGAACACAATGGTGATCAAGTCATTCACAGTATGCAAGTTGGTGCCATTAAATGATTAACAAAAATCGTTTGGAGTCAGGTTAACACAACCTTGTTATAGTATGCTTTCAGAATAAACTTTGCCTCAATTAGGTCTTCTAAGGGTTATAACGTGGCCTGGTTCACGGTTTTTTTTTGAAACAAAAGGATATAAGGCTCAAAATTTATTTTTACCCACCCCTTCTTCTTGATGATCTCCAGATCCTATGTTCAGTTAATTCAATACACGCATTCGACTTCCAAGAGGGTTCGAAGATTTGATGAGGGTTCAAGACGAATTTTCTTGAAATGGCAGTCACCTTATTTTGTTTTTGTCGAGGATTTAATGACCTCTTTTGATTGATTTATTGTATCCCCGATTTTGCCCAAGTCATTTTGTGGTGTTTGACTTAGAAGGCTTTTTTCTGTTTTTTTTACGTGTTGACTGCCACATTATTGGTGGATGAGGATCAACCAACACTAATTTTATCTTTTCTCAACTTCTTCGACACTTCAACATGTGCGCGAAGGATAACATGTGGTTGAACCTAATTGGAGGGCGTACAAATGGACGATTTTTTTTTGAAGAATCGAATGCACGATCAAACTATCTGAACATAACTACCCTGCCCCAGGTTAAGATTAAGGGTTTTACATCCGAAATAAACACCAACTTCTAGGCTCAAAGTGGTTGTCTAGGGATTAACCCCTTATCACTCCAGTGTTTGGGGATTTGAAACAATGCCTTACATCATCAACAAGGTTTTACTCAAAAGCATACCACAACAATTTCAGGTGTTTCGTTTTCGTCATCCTCCTTCCAATCATTGTTAACACAACGGTTTGATAAACAAAAGTGAATGAGAGGAGTATTTTTGTTTTTAACATAAATGAAAAACGAGTGAATACGAATGGATTAATTCAAAATATGCATAAACATTTCATTAATATTACCAATTCAAAGAAAACAACAATGCTTAAAAAGCAATTAACAATCAACATTCAAGGAAACTACAAAAGAGGTGCTGAAACAGCCAAATGATTGCCAGCTCTAGGGAATTGACTTCTTCAAACTTGAAGGTTTGGATCAACAAGCTTTTTGACATTGGCATGATGATCTTCAAATTCTTTTCCTTCATTCTCATCGTTGAACGCAACCCTCTTGGATCCACTATTCACTTCTCCTTTTCTTTCATTGGTATGGGTCGTGACATTGGAAATCCAAGACGGTATCTCAATGCTCTTACCAGGAAATAATGATAGCTCATTAGCCACATCCCTGACATCTTCCTTGTGGTACAAAACCTTGAGGGGTCTCAAGGGTCCTTTCCCTTTCTCATTACCTGGCCCGGAAATCAAGGTATATGTACCTGAGCCTTCCTCCTTGAGTGTTGGTGACCTTATGTCAATCAATCCTTACAGCTTGAGCTTAAAACTCTTGCATTCCTCGATGGAGTGCCCCATTGTTCCAGTATGGTATCCGCACTTGATCTTTGGGTGATCTTCTTCAAAGACTAAGCTCTTTTTGTTAATGAGTTCCCGTACCAAGGCTTTTAGCGCTAAGCAAGAATCCAGGTCATGTCCCAATGCCCCTTTATGGAATTCACATGTTGCATTTGAATTGTACCATGGCTGGTATGGTGACACAGGTGTGAGAGATCGAGGGGTCACCAAAACATTCTGGATTAGTTGTGGGTAGAGCTTGCTATATGGCACCGGAATTGGGTCATCGTGATTTTTGTTCCTCTTGTTCTGATTCTGATTTTTGTTCTGAACCTGACTTCGGTGATTTTGAGGAGGAATAGCCAGAGGATGTTGATTATGAAGTCTTGAGGGAGGACCATATGTCGGTAGACAAGGAGTTTCCATATAGAACTTCCCTTGACTTGGGGTAACACCAGATGGATGTGGGGTAGTAGCTCTCTTTGTTGCAGCAGTGTATATTGGGTGACCCTCTTTTCTCAACAAGACTTGCAGGGTTTCCAAGATCCATCTCATTTGTCTCTTCAAAAGATTAAGTTCCTCCTTCAGTGCTTCTTGGCTTTTCCTTAGCTCGTCCATCATCTCCTGAGACATGGTTCTATGTTCTAACGCGTGTTGAGAATCACTTTGCTGATCACGGACAAAGGATGGATGAGTTTTTTTGTATTTTGTCTGGATAATGACATGTGTTATGATGAGATGCAGATGCAATGAAATGTGAATGAATGCAATGCAAGCCATGCATATTTGTTTTTTTTTCAAACACGAGTTCAAAAGTCTGAGGTGCTGATGAATCAGATTGCTCAAAGAATAGGTTATCAACGGGTATGATCTAGGGTTTTGTTACAAAGGATCCCCAGAGTCATTGGTTCACAAGAATGTTTGAAAACAAAGGGTTACAGGCTCAAAGAGGTTAACAACGGTTGAAAACAACATTATGGGTGGCTAGAAAGGCTCAAAGGTTGAAAATAAACAACGTGCCTCAATGTGCGTTTTTGTATTGTGCTGTATCAGTAGAACTTATGCAAAATTAGAGAGATTGAGTCATACCTGAATGCGCTCTTTTGCGTTTGGTTAAGCAAAAATCTCACCATGTTGGGTAAGCTTGCAGACTTCAAACATTCTTTATGATAGACAGCTTCTTTATCAGCTTGGGCTTACCTTCTTCTTTTTCGGTCTGGGTTTCGAAGTTGCGTCCAACCTTTTGTTTCTCAGTTGTGTCACCTTCCAGGTTGCCTCGGGAGAAAGTACGAGGTTGCGTCTTTTACTCACTGTCCACTACTCTCTCATTTCTCCAGCATCATCTACTTTCATCTGTAACTTACAAAAACAAAAACAACCACACAACGACGAACAAAATAACACACAGACACAATAAAAATGAAATTTAAAGCAATTCAATTAAAAACCTCCCCACACCTGAACCAAACATTGTCCGCAATGTTTAAAGTTAAGATATGAGGAGCACTTACAGCGATTACTGAGGAGGTGGTGACGGGTATGGATAACGCAACATCATGCGTTGCATCATTGCGTTCATCTCATCCAAAACCGTCCCTTGACAATGTTGTTCAGCTCCAAACCTGGTGAGCTCTTCACCTTGCCTGGATTGCTCTGTGTGAAGCTGGCCAATCTCATCCTGGATCCAGCCCCATTGGTCTGATGGCATGGAGTAGGATCCGGAGGCTTAAGTTGGTTCCGACGGTGGTTGGTAAAAAGGCTCCTCGGTGCTCGGTGCACCTTCCATTGGTTCATCTGCAGGCAAAGAGTCAAACAAATCTTCGTCCCCCTCTTCCGGTTCGGGACAGTCATAGAGCCAGTTGGCTCTGTTAGTGATACTGATAAAATTGTAAGTAGGTAAATCAAGAACATGTACTTTTTGGCATAAAAGAGAGTTGTAGTCTTGTTTTACCGTGATCATCCCTTGTTGGAACAAGGCTGCCATGTCCAGTTTGCTTTTACCTGGCACCTGGGGGTGTCAACTAAAGCAGCACCAAATCCGAAGTGGTCGGCAATCTGAGTAATCATACCGCCAACAATGATGTCGCCTGAAGTAGCGCGACCAAATCTCCCTAAGTAGTCGACTGCAAAGGCTGCTACGTTGATCGGAACCTGGGCTGCCATACTGTATAGGAAGAACAGCTCTCTTTGTGTGGCAACACGTGTGTTGTCTCCGCGACCAAAAATGGTATATGCCAATGCCTTTTGTGCATACCTGAAACATGGGTTATGGATACTCGATGCCTTTGCCCCTTTGGAAACATATTTATTATTACCTGTTATGGCAGTCCAAAATTCCGCCGGGGCAAATGTATCGGGAACCGCTCTAGGGCCTACGATTGAGAGTTTTAAGATCCTCCCTAACTCCTCCACAGTCAGTTCCATATCAGTATTGAATAAACGAAAATGGAACGTACCGTAATATTCTTTTTCCGTTCCGTTCCACCTGTTTTTCAGCTTAAACTCGATGGTGCTCAGAAATTCCATCGTAATTCGTGCGAAAGTAGGCGCTTCCAACTGCATAAATTCTAGCATCCCTAGGGTGTGGAACATACGGTGTACCTCCGCTTGCAATCCCAGTTCCTGCAGTGTGCCATTACACATATACCTCGTAGGGGTTAATTTCCTTTTTAAATGAACCGCATACCTTTTCTGATGCTCCAGGTTCTCGAACACAATGTCGTGCTCGTTCGGGGTTCTCCGCGCTCTTTGTCGGGGACGAGATGATTCCGCCACATTTTTGCTTTTTACGACTCGGCGAGACATATTGTACCTGCACACAGTAAAACGACACAAGAATTTGGAAAAAGAGATTAAGTGAAAAATATTACCGTAAGAGTGTTGAGAGTAGAGAGTGGTGAACTTTTTGAGAAGATGGATGGAGAATCGACCGAGATTGGTGGTGAAAGGAGGTAGCTTTTGAGTGAAAATTATGAAGGTATTAGGTCGTATTTGAGAGAAAGAAGGTGGAGATGAAGAAGTATGAAGGTAATGTGTGAAATGAGAAAAGAAGTGGGGATTGGGTGTATTTATAGGGTGATTTTCGGAGGTGGGACCCTCCTCCAACGATCAATATTGCATGGTGAAAGGTGCTCAACGACTATTTTTTTCAAAAAAAATTTACCACTGCGCGAGCTAACACGGCCGTGTCAACTGACACAGGCGATCGTGTCAGCCCAACACGCCCTCCTGACACGGGTCGTGTCATTCCCAGAAGCGCTTAAAAATAACTTATTTGGTCCAGGGCTGACACGGGCCGTGTCACCTAACATGGGCGACCGTGTCAGGCCCTTGGAAATCCAATTTTCCAACACCAAAATCCTCTTCCTGACACGGGCGCCCGTTTCAGGCCCCTGTTTTCTCATTTTTCTTGATTTCTTTTTCTTGTGCTGTGCACGGCTTTAGCTTCCGAATTTTTAGAGATTCACTGCGACCACTACCTTTAACTCCTCTAAGAAACACTGTTTACGCCTGCAAGTAGAGAACACACTACCAAAGAAAGAAAATGGTTAGATACAAAAGCGTGGGTCGCCTCCCACGTAGCGCTTTGTTTAACGTCACTTGGCTCGACGGTTGCGCATCTTATCAGACAAGATGAACAACATCAATTTGGCCCACAACTTGCCCCACATCGTACGGCTTCAATTTCTGGCCATTCACTTTAAAAATATCTCCATTGGAAGGGTTTTTTATTTCAACTGCTCCATGGGGATATACTTTGTGCACCACAAATGGACCTGACCATTTCGATCTCAATTTTCTAGAGAACAACTTCATTCTTGGATTGAACAGTAGTACCCTTTGTCCTTCCCAGAACTCCTTCCTTTGAATTCTTCTGTCATGCCATTTCTTCGTTTGATCTTTGTAGATCTTTGCATTTTCATATGCCAGGTTCCTGAATTCTTCCAACTCGTGGAGTTGAAGGATTCGGGATTCTCCTGCTTTCTCAAGATCCAAGTTAACGAATTTGGAAGCCCACAAGGCTTTGTGTTCCAGTTCCAAGGGTAGATGACAGGCCTTACCATATACAAATTGATATGGGGACATACCAATCAGTGTTTTGAACGCAGTACGATATGCCCACAGTGCATCATCAAGCTTACTCGCCCAATCCTCACAAGAAGCATTAACCTTCTTTTCTAGGATTTGTTTCAGCTGCCGATTCGACACTTCAACTTGACCACTTGTTTGCGGGTGGTATGGAGTAGCTATCCGGTGTTTCACATTATATTTCAAGAGTAGCTTCTCCATTAGGTGATTTAAGAAATGAGTTCCTTCATCACTAATAAGAGCTCTTGGCACTCCAAACCTTACGAATATGTTTTCTTTCAAAAACTTCACCACCACTTTTGCATCATTTGTTGGTAGCGCGACTGCTTCTACTCACTTGGATACATAATCCACCGCCACCAAAATGTAGTTATTTCCAAATGACGGTGGAAACGGACCCATAAAGTCAATACCCCACACATTAAAGAGTTCAACTTCCAGCATGGGATTTTGTGGCATCTGATTTCTTTTCGAAATATTTCCCATCCTTTGGCATTTATCGCACTCTTTATTCATTTGTTGAGCATCTTTGAATAGTGTCGGCCAGTATAAACCTGATTGGAGGACTTTGGCAGCAGTTCTATCACCACTAAAGTGTCCATCATAGCCTGAATCGTGACAAGCTTTCAACACATCCCTCTGTTCCTCTTCTGGAACACATCTTCTGACCAAACCGTCTACTCCCTTCTTGTACAAGAAGGGGTTGTCCCACAAATAGAACCTGCAATCATGAACAAACTTTTTCTTACGGTTAAAGTCAAATTCATTCGGGATCACCCCGCCCACTAAATAGTTTGCATAGTCTGCGAACCAAGGCATTCCAATAATAGCAAGGATGTGTTCATCAACAAACTCATCCTTTATTGGGCGTTTTTCCTCATTCTCTTCTATTGGGGACATCCGGGAAAGGTGATCTGCTACAGTGTTTTCGCACCCTCTGTTGTCCCGGATCTCCACATCAAACTCTTGGAGGAGCAGGATCCACCGCAACAGTCTTGGCTTCGAGTCCTGTTTAGCAAACAAATACTTCAAAGCAGTATGGTCAGTATAAACAATGACTCTAGAACCCAATAGATATTGCCTGAACTTGTCAAAGGCATGGACTACAACTAGCAGCTCCTTTTCGATAGTTGCATAATTCATCTGTGTAGGGTTCAACACATGACTGACATAGTAGATAACATGCAGAAGCTTATCTCTTTGTTGCCCAAGCACTGCTCCTACTGCAATGTCACTCGCATCACACATAATCTCAAAGGGTAGAGACCAGTCAGGAGCAATGACAATAGGTGCCGTCACCGATTTATTTTTTATTGTTTCAAAAGCAATGGCATAATCTTTATAAAAAATTAAAGCCTTGTCCTTAACCAACAGGGTAGTTAAGGGTTTAGCTATCTTGGAGAAATCTCTTATGAACCTGCGGTAGAAACCCGCATGTCCTAAGACGCTTCTTATACCTTTTTCATTCACAGGCGGTGGCAGCTTTTCGATTACCTCAATCATGGCTTGGTCCATTTCTATCCCTTTGTGAGAGATTTTGTGACCTAAGACTATTCCTTCTCGAACCATGAAGTGACATTTCTCCTAATTGAGGATCAGATTGGTCTATTGGCATCTTTCTAAAACAAGGGAAAGGCTAGTTAAACAATTATCAAAAGAAAAACCAAATACCGAAAAGTCATCCATGAAGACCTCCATATGCTTTTCGAGCATGTCCGCAAAAATGGAGGTCATGCATCTTTGGAATGTGGCTAGAGCATTACATAACCCGAATGGCATTCTTCTGTAAGCGAAGATACCATAAGGGCACGTAAAAGCTGTATTCTCTTGATCTTCCGGTGCAACAGCTATCTGGTTGTATCCAGAGTATCCATCAAGGAAACAATAGTACTCATGAACTGCCCACCCTTCCAACATCTGATCAATGAATGGTAGCGGAAAATGGTCCTTTTTGGTTGCCAAATTCAACCTCCTGTAGTCGATGAACACACGCCAACCCGTGACCGTCCTAGTAGGGAGTAACTCATTTTTTTCATTCCTTATAACTGTAGTTCCTCTTTTCTTCGGGACCACATGCACCGGACTCACCCAAGAGCTATCAGAAATGGGATAAATCAACCAGACGTCTAACAGTTTAACAACCTCTTTCCTGACCACTTCCTTCATTACGGGATTTAGTCTTCTTTGTGGTTGCACCACAGGTTTGTGACCATCCTCCATGAGAATTTTATGCATGCACACCGTAGGGCTAATTCCCTTCAGGTCTTCTATTTCCCATCCTATGGCACTTTTGTGTTTCTTCAAAACCTTGACAAGCTTGCCTTCTTGAGACTCCTCTAGATGAGAGCTTATAATAGTCGGGCATTTCTTTTCGGGGTCTAGAAAAACATACTTGAGATTGTCAGGTAACTGTTTCAGCTCAGCCACTTTCTTGGTCTCATCTTTCTTTTCTTCAACTTGGGGTTCCCTTAAGTCTTCCCATCAGAGTGATCGGGATCCCTTAACGGGATGTTGTGTTACCATCAAAGTTAACACTTCCATCTCCTTGTCACCCACTTCTTAAGTGTCTTCAAAAATTTAGAGACTTAGGACTCTCTCCAAGGGTAATTTTTCTTCACCTAGGTGATTTTCTTTCATAACCATTTGATCAATAACCTCTATGTGTTGGCTGGTGGCCACATCATCTTTGTATTTCATGGTGTTGCGCACGTCAATTTTTAACTCTTCGTCATAAACCTTTAGAGTCATGGTGCCTTCTTCTATATCTATCAAACACCTCCCGGTTTCCAAAAATGGTCTACCAAGAATGAGAGATATCTCTTCATCTTCCGGCATTTGTAAGATCACAAAGTCTATCGGAAAGACAAACTTATCAATCTTCACAAGAACATCTTCCACCACTCCATAAGGTCTCTTCACAGAGTGGTCAGCAAATTGAAGTGTCATGCGGGTATCCTGTACTTTTCCAATCCCCAACCTCTTGTAAATGGATAAAGGCATGAGGCTTACACTTGCCCCCAAGTCTATAAGGGCCTTGAAAGATCTATCCTCGATAGTGCAAGGGATAGTTATCGAGTCTCAATCTTTTTTCTTTACCGGGATCTTCATACCCTGCAAAATAGCACTGCAAGTTTCGGTTAGTACAATAGAGTCAGTGTCAGTGCTCCTCTTTTTTGAAATAATGTCTTTCATGAATTTAGCATAAGAGGTCATTTGCTCAAGTGCCTCCAAGAACGGAATGTTAATTTCAAGCTTTTTGAACATCTCCAAGAAATTTTCGAAGTTCTTCTCATGTTTCTCTTTCGTCTTATTTCTTGTTGGGAAATGGAGTTTGACAACCGGCTTTGATTCACTAACTTTTTCTTTAGCCACAGGTTCAGGTACCGTCACTTCTTCACTAACAACTTCATTCTCTTTTATCTCCAAATCAACTTCAAGCAATTGGTCTTCTTGTTCATTATCTTTTTCAGGGACTTCTTTTGCCTTACCACTCCTTGTGGTAATAGCACTCACATTATTATGCTCTCTTGGATTCGTAACTGTAGCACTCGGTAATGCACCTGGTGTTTGGGAACCCGCAAGTTGTTGAGCAATCTGACTTATTTGCACTTCCATATTTTTTATTGAAGCACCAGTGTTTCTCAGATTACTTCTAGTCTCCTCTTGAAATTGAGAACTTTGAGCTTCCATTTTTTCAATGGCAATTTCCCAATCTGCTTTTCTTGGAACCTGCTGTTGAAATTGTTGTTGAGATTGATGAAACTGCTGCTGCTGGTAAGGTTGTTGTTGTTGTGGATGGTACTGTTGTTGTGGTTGACTTTGATACTGGGTGGGCGCTTGCTTCTGAGCATTTCCTTGCAGGTCCTTCCAGGAAAAATTTGGATGATTTTTCCACCCAGGATTATATTTATTAGAGTAAGGATTATTCTGCTTCAGAAAATTAATCTCTTCTACCTGTTGAGCAGTTGCCACACAATGCATGGCGAAGTGAGGACCTCCACAAATTTCACAACTAACAGCTTGAATAGGTTGAAGTGGTTGCACTTGTGCCATCGTTTGAGTGTCAAGAGTCATTTTCTTGAGTCTTCTCTCTACTTCAGCTGTTATTTGATCTTCCATCTTCATAACTTGATTTGCCAATTTGAGATCAATGATACCTTCAGGTTGACTTACATTGCGGTCATAGAGTTCCAGATGCTCATTTGCTGCAATGGCTTCAATGATTATCTTTATTCTAGTGGCTGTTGTAAAGTTTGTTGAGCCACTGTCAGCTGTGTCTATGAGTTACTTAGTCTTCATTCTAAGTCCATTCACAAAATTTTGCATCTGTTCAGTGGCATCCATGTTATGAGTAGGACAGGCAACCAACAGTCGCTTGAACTGCTTGTAAGCGTCTCCGAGTGACTCTCCTTCCTTCTGTTTAAAGTTAACCATATCATATCTCTTACGGATATACATAGAAGCAGGGAAGTACTAATTCAGGAATGTTTTCTCCATTTGTTGCCAAGTTGTTATGCTTCCCGCGGGTAAAGAGTAAAACCACTCTTCGGCATCTTCCGACAGTGTAAACGGGAACATAACCAACTTTTTAGCTTCCTCTGAGTGTCCCTCAATTTTCAACGATGTCGTCATGGTCAGAAATCTTTGTCAATGCTTGTTGGCATCTTCATTGATTTTTCCGGAGAACGGTCTCCTCTCGAGTTGACGAATCGTTGATGGGTGCAACTGAAAGTGATAAACATTTACCGGTTGGTTCACAATTGTTAACCTTCCAGTAGGAGCATTTGCACCCCCATAGTCACCCAAAAGTCTTTCTGCAGGAGGTGGTGGGGCTTCACCCTGTAGTTCAGACATTGGTTCAGAAACAGCTTCTGAGTCTTCTGAATGAACTAAAACAGCTTCTTCTTTTTCACACTCAAAAACAATAAGGGATGATTCTAAAAGTTCCAGCCTAGCTTTTCGTCGTCTTGCACGCAATAATATTTCGGGTTCTGCGTCAAAAATAAATTCCGCTGAGGCCTTACCTCGCATACACAGATTAGACAATTATTAGAAAAAGCAATAATAATAAAAAATTTAGCTACAGAGCAACAAAATTCCAATTGAATTATTTTTCAACTTATACTTTTGGCAGTCCCCGGCAACGGCGCCAAAAACTTGATCGGTAAAATATCAAGTGTACTATTTGCACCAATGTAGTAATAAAAAGGGAGTTATCCCGAGTATCGGACTCGAGGACTGCGTAGAAAGTATCAATTTTTATAATAATTCAATTGAACAAAAGTTCATATGGGGTTGGATGATTGTTTTCACGATTGATAAGAAATAAAAATATAAAGCGTATAAAACTCTTTTAGTCGATATGAGAAATAATGCTAAGGCCAGGTGTATGAATTGCTGTGTATTCCACTTTTTCCATATCATATAACATCGATGCTATTATAATTCAAAACAGTTTCTCCAGAGTAGTTTTCTCTAATTCTTTAGCCAAAACCATTTAACAGGCAATTTCACTCCTAATTCCTTAGTCATTCAAATTGCTATTAAGAAATATTTATTTTATCAAGAATTTACGGTAACCACAGTTTGATCCTCATTCCTAAGTGATTAAACGCGGGTTTTATTATACAACAAGTGATAAGGTGGTTTGTCCGACCTAAACCTTAACCAGAAATCAGAATTTCATTTGTCCGACAAAATTAAGCATTAAGCACGTTGTATAATAATTTGAATTACAAAAACATCAATGATTATAAGAACATGGATAAAATATTCATACATAAGCAATTCAGGGAAACCCCCTAGCATTGGGGGGTTTAGCCTCTCATAATATTCAAAGACAAAAGATTACAAATTAAAGACATTACAAGTTGTTGTTGATGAAAGTTGATCTTCAATTTCTTCCAATCTTGAAGATCTCTTCTCTTCTCCACACCTTGCAAGGTTGCTTCCTCTTTTCGTATCTTTTCTTTTCACGATCCAAGAGTCCCTTTTCTCAGTGCCCAAATTCCAACTAAATAGTTTCGAAACAACTAAAAACAATGTCAAATGCCCAAAATGCCCTCCGGATGTCCACAGGAGTTAAAATAAGAAAAATCAGAATTTTGGACGAAATGGCCAACACGGGCCGTGTCAGGTGACACTGCTGCCCGTGTTGGCTCCTCTGTTGGTTCAACAAGGCACGCCATGCTGACACGGGTCGTGTCAGGTGACACGGGCACCCGTGTCAGCCCACTGTTTACTAGGTTCATGATAGCTTGTTTTGCACATGCTGACACGGGCACCCGTGTCAACCCCCCTGTTTTGTCTATTTTTCGCTTTTCCTTAAGTCTCTAACCTCCCTTCTTCCGGCACGCACTTTCGGACTTGTAATCTAACCTGGAAACCAACAGTCTACACAGAAACACATAAAATGCGACAAAAGGTGTAAAACTACTAATGTAACATAAAACAAACGGGAATTCATAAAATGCAATAAACTAAAGAAATCACTAAAATAAAACGCAAAAGTTACCGATTCATGAAGATTCCATGCTGGAAAGATGATGAAAACTGAGTGTAAATGGTGGCCGATCATGCTCCCTAGGAGTACTTAGGACACTTTGGGTGCTAACACCTTCCCTCTGTGTAACCAACCCCCTTACCTGTAATCTCTGACATTTTATTAGTTTTGATTTGAAAACTTCTTACTTTTGGGTTTTGTTCGTACTTTTTCCCTTTTCCCTTGGAAACAATAAAAGCGCGGTGGCGACTCTTGTTATTTGATCTCTAGCTTACCCATAGCTCGATGATCATGAAATTACTGCTACAACTATGCTATCATAGGAAACAAATTGTTCAAAAAGAAACCTGAATGTATTTTGCTCAAGTGTCTTAGCGAATGTGAGACATACTTAGTAGTATAGAATGTCCATAGTGGAGCATGTGGCGCCCATTAAATCGAACACAAAATGAAATGGTTATTATTTCGACAAGGTGTTTGTTGTCCTTCGATGCTCCTGCAATAATTATCTTCCATCAAAGCTTTCAACATGGTTATTTCTAGCTTTGGTTCGAATGTGACATTCAACCAAAGTTGTAAAAGCCACAAAGGGCCAGAAAAAGGTATTTTTTGTTAGTTTCAGGGAGGTTATTCAGCTTGTAAGAAGCGCTACTTATTGATTGATATAAAGTGGCTAAAAGTAACTTCCTTCGACCCTCGTGGAGTTGAATTGCTAAGGGGGGATATTTTTTGGGTATTTGCAAAGAGCTCGAGCAAAAGAATAGTAAGAGAGCCAAAGGGTTAGAAACGCAATATGTTATTGTTCAAAGACCTCTTCTGCTTCGTCTTATGGTGGTCGGAAATGTAATTTGGAAAGCTGAAACGTTTGAAGACGAACTCATTTACCATTTCCACTGTACGGGTTAAGGTTTCACATGTGGGTCAAAGCTCCATGATCACTTCTATGTCGAACAAGGTCAACATAAGAGTTTGATGACATCCTGTCATTGCATATATTTAGTCGAAGAATCAGAGTAAAACAAGTGAAAGTTGAGTTAAAATGAAGAAGAATGGCCAAAGAATAAGGAAAAAAATTGCTAAGTGTGAAAATTGTGGACTTAATGAAAAATTGAGTGAAAAAGGGAGCAAAAACGTGCAACCACTGGAATAATCATGCGCAACATCACGCATGATGCAAGGTATCACGTACACGATATGTACTTTTTCTAGGCTTTCTGACGCGTTCAGGTCCATTCTGGCGCCTTTAAAAGGGGATTTTTTGCACTTTCACAAGGGTTGCGAAATTGGGAGATCAAGACACGATTTTGAGAGCAGAAGTGGTGATTTTTAGAGCATTTAAAGCCATTAGTGGCCATTATTTCAAGGGATTTCATATGTTATTTTTATCTATCAACTGTGGAATTGTTAATTGCATTATGAGTAGCTATTATCCTTTAGTTTAGGTTGTGTTATGATGAACCTATTTATATATTGTTAGATTCTATGTTGATTTGACTATTGTATTAACCTTTTTATCTATAATGTCATTCAATTGCTTATTGTTCTTAATGATTTTTTATGTGAGATACTCTTTTAATCTTATGTTGGACACCTACGAAATACTAACCATTAGTCTATGTGTTGGACCTAGGGCAATTGTTGTACTTACGTGGGTTGAATAGGAATAGAAGACCCTGAGTAGTGGCATATAGAATTAACGTTCTATACATCGCCTAACCCTGCTTACGCTGGAGGACTAGGGATAGAAAGTTTCGAGTAGTGCTTAGTGAGTTATTTCGTGAGGGATTGTCTATAACGATTTTGTTAATTCTCCATGGTGTTATAGTGATAAGACTATTCATACGAGGCATCAAACATAAATAATAGAGGAATATGAGATTCTAAAGCACAACCTGACCACTTTCGTGATATTTTTTACTCGTTTATTTACGTTTCTCACTGAAAGTCACCCCCTCATTTTTACTAGTTTTCTATACATTATACACAATTCATATTACTTGAAGGCAGCCCTTGTGGATTCGATCATTTTATTACTTCGACAGTATCAGTACACTTGTCGAGAAGTCGTCAAGTTTTTGCTGTCGTTGTGTAACGATAAATTTTTTGAGATTAAGCTATTGATTAACTTAACTAGAAAAGAAAGAGTCGCAACCACGCTTTTATTGTTTCCAAAAGAAAAGGGAAAAAGTACGAACAAAACCCAAAGAAGTTTTAAAACAAAACTAATAAAAAGAGAACAAGGCCCGAGGGTTAGTTATGCAAATGGAAGGTATTAGCACCCTAAAAATCCATGGTACTCCATGGGAACCTCTTTGAAAATATGCACATTTTAGCTTGAAAAAAGGTGTTGTTTGTTAAAATATTGGAGGGATGGGAAAAGAAGCATTTTTATTATGATTTGGTGTTTGCCAAGACTTTTAAAGTCTCATACCTACGTACCAACAAAGTGTAATGGAGGATCAAAAACTCGTAGTTCATGGTAAAAATAACAAAAGGAGTTTGTTTTGATTCCTTTTTAAGGAAATACATTTTGTCATTTTAAGGAGAATACTCAACTAGTCACCCATAAGTCTGAGAACTTTGCATCATCATGAGAAGGGCTCCAACTTGGATAAGGATCAACAAGCATGCCACTAACTCCCACAGATGAAAAAGGATTATCATCAATACTATGGAGATAGGAGCCTTATAACTCAACTACAGAAATGACTCATGTCTAATGCCTTGAGAAAAAATTTAAAAAGAGAAAAGTGCACAAAGGGGCACAAAATGGTTTGAATGAGATAGGCATCTTTTAGTCTTTTTGAAATTGGTCTAAGTATGTCCATAACTCCACAAAGATACCAAGGATAGTAACCACAAGTCCATGAATCAAGATCACCAAGTTCCTCTTAGGTTTTTTTTCTTCTTTTACTAATGTATTTTAAAAGAAAACGAAAGTCCAAATGGAAAAAGAACTAAAAAAAGAGCATAATCATAAACAAAGGTCCATATGTACAAAGAACTAAAAAAACCATGAAGTAAATGACACTAAAATAAAGTTAATATAATAAGATGTTAGTAAATGTTAGTGAAAGAAGAAAAGATGTTTTGGTCACTTTTTAGAGAGCACTCAACTATCCACTCACAAGCATGAAAATATGAACCTATACATAATTTATGAGAAAGGCTCCATCTTGAATAAAATCAACAAGTATGCCACTAGCTCTCACAAATGAAAAATAATAATTTTTTTCACACAATACCATGAGGAATAGGAGACTTACAATCTCACTTATAAAAATGTCATTGCCTTTGGGACAAATTTAGCGCTATGTTAAGCAATCATAATTGGAGTTATGTAGAAGTCACAACTATCTGAGACCGATCAATAATAATGTTTGTGTTAATACATGTTAGAGAAATTATATGTAAATCCTCCTCCTAAAGCTATGCCACACAAGGGGGTGATCAAGCACAAAGGCTAGGAGGATGGTCCATTACTTCAATCCATATTTCATGACACTTAGGACAAACTTATGCATAAATCTAAAGTACCTTAGATGATTCATGATCACTTAGAAGGTAGATTTGAAATGATGAAATTTCATCAAGTACCAATCCATACATCACGAACAACATGGACACAAATCTATCCAATTGATCAAAGGGAAAAGAAAAGTATGAAGAAGAAAGGGGACAAAAGAGGTCACACCGAAATTGAATCACAAATTTGATCAAGTCATCATCAAAATCAATCATCCACTTTGGTGGATTAGGGCTTTCACCCCAAGAGCACCCAAGATCCATTGAGTTTGATGAAACTTGAAGTCGAAATCATCATGATCCAAGGCCAACAGAAGTCCACAAGGTCAAACAAATTAAAAATGCATAAAAAGGTATATTTAAAATGGAAATAAAATGGAAAATCCACAAAGTCCTTCAAAACACCAAATAAATGGCCAAGAAAATTACAGAAGGTTGAAAATAAAATGAGAAACATAAAATAAAATTTTTAGAATTAAAAAATGCAGAAAATTATTTTTAAACCAATTAAAACAAGGGAGAATTTTTTTTTTCATGAAAAATAGAAAATCAATGAAATAAAATGTGCAAAAATAAAAATCTGATGAAAAAAAATAAAAGAGAATTTTAGAAATTATTTTGGGATTTTTTGGATAAAAAATAAAATTACTACGAATTTTTAAAGACAAAGAAATTTAAAATAATAAAAGAAAAAGAATTAAAATCAGAAAAAGCCAGTAGCGTTGGATCACGCCTCATTAATTGACGTGACGAATCTAATACTCCAAATGATGAGAAACACAATGGAACACGCTGCAAGCCAAACACATGATCCAATTTGAACTTAATCAGTCAAAACATTTCAAAATGCCAACATGTATGGTCCAAACTCAGACCACCTGAGAAATACTCAGGTCGTCTTCTCCGGTGAGCTCTCACCGGAGTTTCATCGTTTGGTTTGAAGACACGAGACCACCGCCATTGTGATCCTCTTCTTATCCCGAATTCTACCTCATGCCTCAAATTCATTTATGTGAACTGAGCTAACGAAAGTTCAAGGAATTCTCAGAAACAAGCAAGCCACAAAAAATTAAATTAAATGATGAACACGATAAATCAACACTAGATAAGTTAGGGGAAAGGATTGAAGAGTGAAGGACTACATTGTGGTAACTTGTTTGAGTTCAAATGATACTCAGAACTACCTTGTCCAGATGGTGATCAGAAGTTGATGAAACTTGATCTGATTGAATCAATTTAGAAGGTCTCAGAGCTTGGGAATTGTTGCAAAAGTTTCAGAGGATGCCGATGGAGCTAATAGAATCAAGTAAATGGATTGAAACAGACTAAAACTTAAAACACGATAGTTGAATTTTCTGGAAAAACTTTAAGTTGTAGTAGGGGTTTCTTGGCTCTCTAAAGCTTTCCAATGAAAGAAAAAGCTTCCTCTATTTATAGGAAATGTAATTGGATCCAAATACGTGTGGAATGATGTTGAGTTCGTGCAAAACAAATTTTATCCAAGTGTGTGAAAAATATGACTTAAAACTCCTCAAAACTCAGCGAAATGATGCGTTTTAAGTGCCAATTAACTTTTGGAGCTTTAACTAAACATGTTTAGGACCAAAAACACTTTCTAGTTTGGCTTAGAATTAAGTTTAGTCATGATCAAATTTAGGGAAATGGTGATTTTTTCAGTTTCAAGTCACCATGTTCAACTCAATGGGGCGTCTTACTCAAGAGGCTTTTTGATCCCATTTTTCTTGCAATGTGTTAACATAATGGCCAAGATTAAAATGATCCAAGAAAGGTTACATTTGGATGTTTGATCACAAATTTATGGTATTTTGAAGTTGGCATAAAATACTAGTTCCATAACTTAGAAATATTTAAGTGCTTCATGGCTGAAATGACCTATAATGTCCCAATGAATTTCATGGCCTTCCAAGTGTAATTTGGCCGTGGTATTTGAAGAAAAATTGTATATGGGATCATAAATGACATTGTGCAAAAATAATTATATTCATATGTTGAAAATTGAAAAAGTTATGATCTCTGAAAGTTGGCAAAAAGTCACTTGAAAATAGGTCAAATTTCACTAAGTCCACAAATGACCTATAAAGTATCCAAATGTTTGCTGATCCTACAAGCATAATTTGTTCTTGTCATGTAAACAGAAGTTGTATAGGATGTTGAGAAGAGTCATATGCAAAAAGGGGGATTCAAAAATATTGATGATTGAAGGAGTTGTGATCCTTGGAACCTTGACTTCAAAATGTTGACTTTTAGGTCAAAGCACTTGGAACAAGCTTGTGCACTTGGACTTTCCTTGTATTTCAAAGCACATGGATGATAATATGAACTCAAGATAAGGTGTCCTTGATAGACTCTTGATTAAATTTATCAAAGCTTGAAGTTACTTGTTGAAGAAGGCATGGAAATAAACACATGAACCTTTGACTTTTCTTGAGAAGTAAGCCACCAAACTTTGAGATGCTCTTGACTTGAGGATCCCTATCTTGCACAATAAACTTAAGAGAAACAAGACATATTTTTCATATTTTGATTAGTCATTAGATAAATAATGAATTAAATAAACACAAAGGTAAAACAAAGAGGTGCTTGGTGATCCCTGCAAGGAGCAAACCCAAGGATGATTAAGGGAAAGGCCAAAATATGATCTTTCTTGTATGAAAAAGATGCAAATGAGATGAGGGATCTTAGGGTTAAAAATTAAGGTATGACACATTGTCGGAGACTGTTGATTTTTCAACAAGGCGATGTTTGTGGATTTTTTATATATTTTTAGTCTTTTTAATTTTTTTCTTGTTTATCATAGTGCTTCTGAGGTATTTTATGTTTGTGTATGTGTAGTTCAGGATTAGAATTAATAACATTGGATCTAGAAATTTAAAGAATCTCACATGATCTCAGAAAAGCAGTTTAAGAAGCAAATTTGGACGAAGGAATACCAGAAGAAGAAGAACTATCAAGTTCTTATATCTCTGAAGAAGAAGTCATAATGGCAGCTGCACAACCCCTAACTATGGGAGGTTACTATAAACAAACCGATGAATGACAGGTTTCAAGAGGGTTTGTACCGACAAGCCCTGCTAACTTTGACATTAAAAATTATGTACTTTAAGCTTTAAGTAAAAATTTGTTCGACATGAACACGATTAGAGATCCATTGGGAACATCTTGCACGCTTCTATGAAACAAATTCAATGTTCAAACCAACTGACGTCGCTAAAGACCAGGTTAAATTGAGATGTTTGGGTTCTCATTGATTGGAAGGGTGAAAGATTGGTTACTTTGCCTTCCAAATGGAACGATCCAGACTTGGAAGGAATTTGAGGATAAATTACTAGAAACATTTTTTACTACTACTCAGTTTACCGTCTCAATTGAAGAGATACATTGCGAATCCTTCACATGTTGTCCAGTTAGATGATGTTGAGGTTATAGATAATTTGACTGTGGAGACATTACCTATGCGGATAGAAGATAGAGAGGTGAAACAACCCCATGGTAAAGAGATCGCTTTGGTTAAAGTTGTTTGGGGAGGACTGGCTGGTGGAAATGTGACGTGGGAGCTTGAGAGTCAGATGAGGGATTCATATCCTGAGTAGTTTACTTGAGGTAATTTTCGAGGACGAAAATATTTTAAGTGGGGGAGAGTTGTAACACCCTGATTTAATTTCCTTATTTATTTAGTAGGTGTTTATTTTAATTAATCATTATTTGGTGTGATAATTAATTAAATATGTGTTATGGTGATTATTTGAATTATTTGAATATATGTGTTATTTGAATAATTGGATTTTATGAGTAGAAATAACAATTGTCTAGTAATGAGCCTAATTAATTAGAATGGATGGATAAGTGGGTTAAACCTATTATGAGTTAAAAAGATAGTAAGGGTTTTAGAGATTAGAGTTAGTTTTGTAAAACAAGAGAAGAAGAGAGAATAGAAGAGAAGAGAAGAGAAAGAGGAGAAGAGGAAACTAGAAGAAGAAGGACCTAGAGATTTCATCTATACTAAGGTAAGGGCGAGATTTCAAGTGGTTATGGGTAAACATAATATATGTAATGTATGTGGGTTAAATATCATGAACTTAGGGTATGTGCATAGAACATGATTTGGTGTATAAGAACATGATTTCAAGTGGTTATGGGTAAACAAAATTTAATCCATCAAATTCATGTTTATGTTATGCTATGATGTTTCTATATTGAAGTTCATGAATGGGTATGTGTATAGAACATGATTTGGTGTATAATTGCATGCTTGAGTTTCACTTAAAAATGGTTGATTTGGGATTTTGGTGAAAATTAGTGGAGCTTAGAATCTTGTTTCTGTGATCCTAATAGTTGCTATATGATATATATATATATATATATATATATATATATATATATATATATATATATATATATATATATATATATATATATATATATATATATATATATATATATATATATATATATATATATAGGTTGTATAACTATTTATTTCATGAAAAATGATGAATTAATGTGGTTTTATGATTAAAATTCGTGCTGGACAGCAGCAATTTTGAAACAACAGTTTTTCTGGATTTTGACAGCATTTTTGCAACAACAAATTTTTCTGGTTTTTAACAGCATTTTTGCAACAACAAATTCTCTGGTTTTTTACAGCATTTTAATAAACTTGTAAATTCAAGAGCTTTTGAACCGTAACTCCGTTTGAGGTGCCGTTTGGACCGTTACGAAGCTAAGAATATTATTTATAACGTGATATTCATTTCAATAACAGTAGATTAATATTTTATCAAAAGAATTCTAATGTGGATGTATGTTGTATGTGTGGTGAATGTTAATGACATGTTTTCTATTGTTCGGCATGTATTGGATGGTTTTAGATGGATTTTATGAAGAAACATAATACTTGAAATTATGTATGTGATGATGTAAATTGGTGAATTCTCACCCTTCTATTGGAATGATGTTCTATCGTGACATCGCTCATCTACCGAAGATAGTGGTGCTTCACACAAGGATTAGATTCGGAGGCTAGTTCTTGTTGTGTTTTAACTAGGTAGCCTATAGTGCTCTGGTCATGTAAAACTTGGGTTTATGAGATTATTTGTATTTGTTTTGATGCTGAGAAATATTGTTATTCTCTCTTTTATCTTGTTATTCAGATATTTGATGTTGAGTGGCTTTAAAGCCCAAAATGATATTTTATGGTAGATGATTTATGGGAATCATCACTATTTACCATTTATGAAGAGAGATGTTATTCCGCTATGTGAGTTGGCGATCCAAAACGCAGTGGAAATTAAAATTTTCTCCTTTAGTGATCCTTACGAATGGGCATGATCAGTGATAGAATCGTTACCTCTTGTGATGATTGAAACCTTTGATACAGATCTACAGAGTGATCACGAACGTTGAACGATGACAACACCTCTACTCAGTCCACACGAACGGATTCCTTCAATCTCAGTGCTAGTTGCTACGAATGAAGGCTTTTAGTGAGAGAGAGAGAGAGAGAGAGAGAAACGAAAAATGCAATTGCACTGAATGCTTTTGCACAAGTGTTTTATTTATAGAACCACTTGTGTGGGCTACAAGCTAAAAAGCCCACTTAAGTGTATGTGGCCCATATTTTATAATATGCCAAAAATCACTTAAGCGCGTGGTACCTTACCATATTTCATATTCTACTTAAGTACACCGTACCTTACGATGTTCTATAAATCACTTAAGTGCACCGTACCTTACGGTGTTCCTTAGTTACTCTATCTCTCATCAATCCATCCTTTGTGTGTGACCCTGTAGGTTTTTGCGGCATTGACAATTATATTAAATCACGTATTTAACATAATAAATAGTAAGCGGTATCTAGCAACACATCACTGCTACCCAAGACACGAAAATGTCATGTGATCTGACAAATCCTTCTGTGATAATATTTATGTGTATT
This sequence comes from Lathyrus oleraceus, assembly GCF_024323335.1. Taxonomy (NCBI): domain Eukaryota; kingdom Viridiplantae; phylum Streptophyta; class Magnoliopsida; order Fabales; family Fabaceae; genus Lathyrus; species Lathyrus oleraceus. The sequence goes on along the minus strand of NC_066580.1, from coordinate 332,188,904 downwards.
ATTACCCTTTTGCCCTTATGTCTATATTGAACACAAGGCATAAACCGTGTCATCCTTGTCCAGTTCAATATTGGGCCCATAGACATTTATTCTGTTACGCAGGATGGGCAAATTCCATCTAGGTCACTCCTGTCCCTTAGCATGCTTTGTGGATGTCGCATCTTGGAAAATACGATTCCTCGCGATGGTCGCGAAAAAAATTATGTTCGAACAGAGTCGCCACCGAACTTTATTTATCCCAATGAAGGAATAGGAAAATATCGATAAAACCTTTTAGAAAATAGAATAATGGTCGTTGCTGTAACACCCTTCTGAAATACCCCAATAATCAATTAATTCAACAAAATATAAATCAGAGTAGATATGCAATTTAAGGGTGTCACACTTGACACTTCACACCATTCACCATAATAACTTGTCATGCTCATTTATTAATCAAAATAAAACATTGCACAATTCGCAGCGGATAGAGATCTAATCAATCATACAAACCATGTAATCACATTACATGTAAAACTGTTCAACAACCACAATTGAAAACAAAGTAAACATCCCGTCCCGATGTTACATCTACCAGAGCATGACCCACTAAGGAACTACACTAGACTCCAAGCACTAGCTTCTACTCAATCACTGCTCGTTACCTGAAACATAGTTGTAAGGGTGAGTTCCTCAATCGATATAATAAGCATTATAAAATATCATGTAATGCTAAGTAAATTAACACATTTCATCACCCTAATCATATCACACATTCAGCAACGACAACATCAACTCATAATCATACTCAACATAACACAACACAAAACACACGTATAATATTAGAATACATCCATTCATATTATACGCCATACATACATTATGAAATGAGACTCCATGCATGCGGTACCGACTATTCGTGAACACATAGTTCAACCTCACCGATCAAACCCAGATACGGCTACCAAGCTCACTAGTCCCACTCATTTGAGACCTAGTGACTCACTCACTAATTCCTCACCATGGGAATTAGCTACCACCCCAAGGGCTATGCTATGCACGCTAAATCACCTAGCATGCAAACATCAACAACAATCCACAATAACTCACTCACTAATTCCTCACCATGGGAATTAGCTACCACCATAAAGGCCATACTATGCATGCTAAATCACCTAGCATGCAACCATCAACAACAATCCACAATGGACATATGCTCACACTCTAAGCCATAAACATTCCATTCACAATTGCATACATAACAGATACATTCACAGTATTATGCATACCATCATACATCATCAGCATATTTATCACAGAATCATATTCATATCATGCCAAATAATAAATCACAGTATTAGCACACTCTACTAATACCTATACTGCTCAAACAACGGGAAATGATCCCTACTATATCATACATCAGTATATCATTCACCCATATAAGCCAATCATCAAACGTGTACACACAATTCCATTCCAGAACGCACACACTATTTAAATATCAATTTTTCACTTTTCAAACAGTGTTAACCGGTTAACGCCCTGGGTTAACCGGTTAACGCAACACAGAACACGCTTCCTGGCACATTTTAACAGTGTTAACCGGTTAACGCCCTGGGTTAACCGGTTAACGCAAGACAGACAGCAATTTCTCATAATTCATAATAGTGTTAACCGGTTAACACCCTGGGTTAACCGGTTAACGCAAGACAGAAAGCTGTTCCTGCGCTAACACGAACAGAATGCAGAATCCCCCGCATTTTTCGCCGTCGGAGGACTTCCGGACCTCCGATTTCAATTCCGTAAAAAGCTACACGTCCAGAAATTTACGACTCACCCACATATAGATTCAATTACAGTTTTTAACGTAATTTGGTCATCACAATTTGCAACATTCATCATCCAAATTAGGGTCAATTCAATGGCTTATTACTACCCATTACATGTTAACCCATAATACCCATTAAACGACGATAAACCCCCCTTACCTGAGTTAATCCGGCAATTGATTCTTTGACCTTCAACAATCGTGAATTCTCCTCTTGAGCCCTAGCCTCTTCTTCTCCCTTTCTTAGTTTCTTCTCTTTCTCTCAATGTTACGTGTTCTCTACTTTCACGTGAAAACCCTTTTTACCAAATGGAACCCTTTATATATATTCCAACTTTATTATTCCAATAATAATAATCCAATAATATTTCAATTATTTAATTAAATTAATAAATATACTATTAACTTAAATTAAATAATTATCATATTTTTATCGGGGTGTTACAGTTGCAACCATTTCGGGTTCGGGAGTCGATTACGCAAGGGGAAGGTATTAGCACCCCTCACGTTCGTTGTACTCAACGGGAACCTTTTGGTCCAATTTGCTATTTGAATGTTAATTTAATGTTATTCGCTTTCTTCGAGTAATTAAATATTGAATAGAGATGGATGAAGACCTCCAAAGGAGAACGGGGAGGTTTTTTATTAGTGTGCTCGCGAAGATACAACAATCTCCTGCCTACGTATCCTTATGGTGCAATAAGGAAATCAGAGCATTCGTAGTTCGGGGAACTACGGTTGGTTGGGGTCTTTTAATGAACGACTGTGTAGATCGCGTTCTAAAAGCTTAAACGCTGGCTTGTCTACTCTTGGCGGAGGCTTAAGCACTGGTTTGTTGTGCGCATTAGAAAGGATTAACATTGTTCTTTTTTTAAAAGAGTTTTGGGTCACGCGGGGTGACAAGTTGAATTGATGTGTTTGATGTTTTGTTTGGTTTGTTTCGATCGCTCGGGGGCGAGGAGTTGGTTTGATTTGTTTATATATTTTTGAAGAACGGCGAAAGATTGAGCAATGTGGTGCACACCAATCGTCCAATTCTTTCGAGGAATAACAAGGCGAACGCCTTCTATTCCTTTTTCGTTCAGATTATATTTGAAAGTTTGTTTGCGGATGTTGAATATGCACAGTAGTGAGGCGTGCGCCTCCTACTTGCTTATTCAAGGAATAATGAGGCGTGCGCCACCTATTCCCTTATCCAATGTTTGTTTAATGTATTTTAATCGGAAGTTTATAATTTAAGCAATATGGCGTACGCCAATCATTCAAATAATCAAGAGTTGGTGAGGCAAACGCCTCCCATCTTTTGTCAATCCAGAATTTAATTTAAAAAAAAAGATATGTTTTTAGATGTTGTATTTGATATAGGAAAATGATTTGAATTTGAATTGGTAGGTTTGGATTTAGTATGTTTGGAAAGTAGATGATTTGAGCAATGTGGCATACGCCAATTATTCAAATAATCAAGGAATGGTGAGGCGAACGCCTCCCATTCTCAATTGAAGTTTAAGTTAAACTTTATTTTATGAAATTGGATTTGATCTAAAAAGGTGATTTGAAATTATTCGATTGCGGTTTAATTTGATGACGAAGATTCGAGCAATGTGGCGTACGTAAATTATTCGAATAATCGAAAGATAGTGAGGCGAACGCCTCCCATCCTTAATTATCGGGAATAATTAAAAGAATTTGGAATTTGTAGTTGATTTGAAAGAAATGATTCGAAATGTTATGGTTTGATGTTTTAATTAAATGACGAAAATTCGAGCAATGTGGCGTACGCCAATTATTCGAATGATCGAAAGATAATGAGGTGAACGCCTCCTATCCTTTTATTATCTAAAAATTTAGAATTAAATGGTTATAGAATTTATAGTTAATTTAAAAGAAATGATTTGAAATGTTATGGTTTGAAAATAATTGGAACTTAGAACTTATATTTGATTTGAAAAAGTGATTTAAAATTGTATGATTTAGGTTTAATCGGGTGACAAGAACTCGAGCAATATAGCGTACGCCAATTATTCAAGTGCTTGAGAAATAGTGAAGCGAACGCTTCCTATATCTTTTTCATCCCAAAATTTATGTTAAGAGAAAATTCTTTCAAAGTTAAATGGTTTGAAAATAATTTAATTTTAAAAATTATATTTGAATTGGCATTTAAAGTTTTAATTGGGTGACAAATATTCGAGTAATGTGGCGTACGCCAATTGTTCGAGTACTTAAGAAATAGTGAAGTGAACGCTTCCTATCTCCTTTTTCATCCCAAGTTTATGTTTATAAGAGAAATCCTTTAGAAATTTTAATTGATTTTGGAAAATAATTTGAAGTTGAATTTGGAGAATTAACCGAGTTTAGATAGGAAATACTCAGCTTTGAACTAACGCTTTTGTCATATTAGAAAAAAAAAATTCAATTTGGTTTGAAGTTGTAAAAAAAAAGGGTTGAAGTTAATGGTACAGCATAAAAAAACAAGATTAGGCGCGTGTGTGGAATGTACATGGATGCATTGATAGATCCACTGTAATGAGCTTGGGTGATTGAAGAATCCACTTAACAGTAATCAATTAATCTAATTAAACAAAATTTATTTAATCACTAATAAAAATAATAACACATAAAGGGGCATGTACATAGGCATGGAATGTGGATATCGCAAGATAATTGGACCCAAAATCTATCACCACTAATACTATTCTTAATTTCAAATTAATTGACTTTGAATTAAATAGTTAATGAAATGAAGGCAAAGTGGCTAGGAAAATTGCCTCCTCCAAATTCTAACCATTCTCTTTCTATTCTTAATCATGATTATTAAATGTAGAACCCCTCTTAAAAACTTAAATTAACATATAGTAAATACATGGAAATGCTATTGCTTCTTTTGTGAATGGCCCCACTTTTCAACAGTACATTCCTTTTTCTTAAACTCTGGGAAATAAAATGCTCTCTCGTCACTCATCACCATCACATGTTCCTTCACCTCCTTTTATATTATATACTCTATTCCCAAATCAAATATCATAAATAATATATATAAACTCATTTACAGCAACAACCATTTGAACCAAAGGTCATGTATGTGAACAAAGAAGAAAACAAACTACTAAACATCATCATGAACTCCGAGCAGAAATTAATTTTCCTTTCCATCACCACCAATTCACTCTTCAGAGTTGTAGTAACGACATAAAAACAATGAAATAATTGGACAAACAAAGTAACAAACATCCCGCTATGCCAACAGAATTGATTATGAAAACAGTAATGTAAATTTGAACAAAATTAAGATCGAGACCAACACGCATTGAGACTGCGAATGGTACTCGACTTCATACATACGGCCTCGAACCCACTGCTACATTTATTCCTCATCACAGCTTATTGAAAAAAACGGGACAGTACTTCTACTACAACAGGTCAACAGAAAAGGGAGTGAAGTAATTCCCAATTGAAACAAAAGCTACAAACATCATAATACGACTTAAATGGTTACCGTAATGTCAGAATGTGTTGGTTGTTGGTAGCTGACTAAGTTTGTAGTCGCGAAAGGACCGAGGGTGGAAGTCGATGAACAATGGTTTAGATCTATCCGATGATGAAGAGTTGACGGAGGTGAGAAGGCAACTGCGGTGGTTGTTACGACGACATGGGTCGGTTGGTGGTTGGTGAGGTTTGCGAGGCAGATTCACATGACGGACGAGAGGAGGTCGCAGTGGCGTCGATTCGTCGATGTGATCGGAAGAAGATGGACGTTACAAATCCGGTGTCGTCGTTGAGTAGATCGGTGGTGGAAAGGAGTAAAAAGGAGTCGCGATGATGAGTGGAAGAAGGTGTGCGGAGGAGGATTTAGGTCACGATGGTGGTTTGTGACTGAGGATGGAGGGCGAGGATGTGTGGAGGTGGTCAGAGTTTTCGTGTTCGAAGGTTGGATGGAGAGGTTCATGACGGTTACTGTGGCGAGGAAGAAGGGAGCGTATAGGTAGTGGTGGCGATTTGGTAGAGACGTGGTGGAGTGAGGAAGGAAGAGGAACATATTTTTCTTTTTGTTTTTATTTTCAAGAGAGGTGAGAGAGAAGAAAGTGTGAGTGATTATACATGTGAGTGAGTGATGGGTAGTTATCATTAGTGGTAGGGAACCAGCTGGCGATTTAATGAGGGAGAGAGAGTCTTAAGATTTTTGATTATATATTTTTTTAATTTATATTATTATTAATTAATTTTTTTTATTGGTGGATAGAAATGGACATGGATTACTAACATTGACCTTTGATTAATCATAATCTAACGATCACGATTAACTCAAGGAAACACACAAAGAAGCACAAATTGTTAACTAATTTAAAATACCTAAAATGCCCCTTCTAGATGATTTAATCGATTTAAAACAATTTAAATTAATTAAATCAACTAAAATTCACAACTTCTAAAATGAATATGATAAAAATAAAAATGGAAACATGGATACTCCTATTTAATTTATTTGAATATTTTGGCGAAAGAATAAAATTAAAATGACTAGAAATGAATAAAAGTCGGGTGAAAATTTGCTCGAAAAATTAAATCGGGTGCATTAAAATGATCAGCACGAAATATACTTATTGAAAAAATACAGCTTTTCTTTTAATTTTGAAATAAATTTTCATCGGTTAAAAGGCTCAAACGGATTAAAATGCAGCTGAAAAAGGCGTCGAAAAATATAATAAGCACACCAAGTTAAACTACGCGAACCGTAGATTAATAATACTGCCATCTGCAATTTTAATTTCGAAACTTTTTATCCGCTGATTTTGTCTGTACTTGATGAATGATTTAACCAAATTGTCTGTATTTTCAAGAATTTATTCCGACTGATATTTTATGTGTTATTCATGATGAAATGCATGTTATGCTGTACATATGATGCAAACTGAAAAATAGAATTGAATTTATGAGAATTTAAAATGGTCCAGACAAAATTGGGGTATGACAGTTGCCCCTATTTAATTACCTTGAACCAGAAGGTAAGAATGACATCAGTCTTCGTACATTCAAGGTGGAAGATAATTAAATACGAAAAGACCCAAATTTTGTCCTTTGAAATGCAAGGAAGAAATGCGGAAAGAAAATGCAGTGAGAAATACAGCAAGAAAAGTTATCAGAATGTGAAACGAAACAATCAAAACTCTCTGAGAATCGTCAGAACAGTATCTTGGATGTCACAATCAAGACTTTCTGAAAATTAGCAGAAAAGTGTCTTGATTTGAGCGTACGAGATTCTCTAAGGATCAACGAAGCAGTACCTTATACGATATAATTGAGATATTCCGACAAGGGAATGATACCTCAACCGTACCTATGATTCTCCGAAGATACCTAGAACAATATCTCTAAAAATGAATGAGACTCTTCATATTGATGAAGCAGCATCTCAAACAGCAAAATGAGATTCTTTAGATAAATGAAGCAGTATCTCAAACAGATTAATGAGATTCTTCAGATAAATGAAGCAGTATCTCAAATAGATAAATGAGATTCTTCAGATAAATGAAGCAGTATCTCAAACAGATAAATGAGATTCTTTAGATAAATGAAGCAGTATCTCAAACAGATAAATGAGATTCTTCAGATAAATGAAGTAGTATCTCAAATGTTCGCCTGTTGGGGGAAATATTTTTAGAAAAGACTCCTTCTGGAGGAGATTTACTAGCAAAGCTCTGCAGGGAGGAAAGCTCATAAGATACTTTTTATAGTAACCTCTGCTTGGGGAGCAATGATAGTAAAGAAAATGCTGGGAATATCATTATTAATCATAAAGTTGAAAAATGATTTATTGAGAAATAGTTCCATGAGCACATGCAGGGTAATAACTTTATTGAATTTTCATGAAGAGTGTCCGAGATGCATATGAATGACCCTGGATCTTGATATTTTGTTATGTTTTTTTCGTATGATGGTCCACTCTGGGTGGAAATTCCATGCATGGGATGATGCGTGAGGTGCATGCAAGTATGCAATTGTTGGGGATATTTAAGATCTGCATGTAGAAATGCGAATGATTTTTTTTTATCTTATGCATAAGTATGTTGATGATTGATGGGATTATGTCTGATGAATCTTCCTGTTTGGCAGGAAAATTACGCATGAAATGATGTATGTGATGCATGTGGGAATGCAACTGGGTACTGGATTTTTTTGTAGGGTTTTATTTTTTCAATGAGATTATTGGGGAATATCATCATCAAAGAGTTGATGAAAAGGTAATTGTCATCGTCAAAGGGTTGACGGAAAGGTAACCGTCATCATCAGAGGGCTGATGGAAAAGATCATCATCAGAGGGCTGATGGAAAGGTAGTTGTCATCGTCAATGGGTTGACGGAAAGAAACTTCACTATGGAGTGGCATCACCAAAGGGTTGGTGGAAAAGTATTATCATCATCAGAGGGCTGATGGGAAAGAAACCTCACTACGGAGTGGCATCACCAAAGGGTTTGTGGAAAATTTTGGTCATCGTCAAAGGGTTGACGGAAAGGATACTTCACTATGGAGTGGTGTAACACCTCAAAATTTGCCCTCCTCTCTTGGGACTAGTTTAGCATATTGCATTTCATATTTAGGGCATTAGTCATTGCATATTGCATATCATGTTGAAAATAATAAGCAAGTCATCCTATAAGGTCTTGTCAGAGATGGAGAAGTTGCATGGTTCAAGCCTGAGGGTCTTGATGAATGCCTGATCAACCATCTGAGGGTTGACACTTCAATTAGGGTTTCTTGGTCCTTCAAAAAGGTTTAGCATTATCTTGCTTGCAAGGGTATGTCATCATCATCATGGTTATGTCCTTATCAAGGTTTCATAATTCATGCTCAGGTTCCTTGGGATTAGGGTTTTGACCTCTGGTCAACCCTAATCAATTGCATTTTTTCAGTCAGGGTTTTCCAAGGAAATGAGGCATTCTATTGAGATGGATATCATATGAGTATCATGTTGAGATTGTGTAAGCCATGGTTTCATTTTGGAGCCAATTCCTCAAGTTGTTGAGCCTCAAGCTGATCAGAGCACTTCTAAGTCATCTGTCAAGCAGAAAGTCAACAGAAAGTCAACTGAGGGCTAGGAGGTGGAGAAATGAGTTTCAACATCTCATTCATGTTCAAAAGAGGTTCATTTGTCAGTACAAACATATGTCTTGAAGAATTTGAGGTCAGATCAAAAGTTTCCAAAAATGGAAAGTGACCTGTAATTGAAAGTTTCCAAAAATGGAAAGATTTTGGTTCAAATTCAACTTGATCTTACATCATCAAAGAAGCTTCAAACGAAATTTTCTCCAACATGAAATTTGAAGATCTTTCTCTCCTATTTCCAAAAAGTCCAAGATCATGAGCATCTGATGAATGGTTGAGGAGATATGATCAAATCATTGCCAAGTGTGCTTGAAACTTCAAAAGGGCATAACGTTTGATCTAAAGCTCCAAATTGAGTGCCTCTTTTTGAACTTTGCTTAATCTCAACTAAACCATGCTTAATGCTAATTAGGATGTGATTAGGACTGAGTATATATACCAAATCCTAACAGAATTGTTCATAATCAAAAATTCTAGATCTAGATCTCATTTTCCCTCCAAAATTTCTCTCATCTCAAATTCAAATTTTCTCCACACAACCACACATTTTCTTGATAGATCCATCATCATCATGAAGTTTGGAGCATGATTCATCCATTTTTTGTGGAATTTGAGCAAGGTTTGAAGCATGTCAAGCATATGAGCACATCAATGGCAAGTGCAAATTAAGCAAGATCTAGGTCGTGGGCAAGCATCCATTTCTACATCAAGCTTCATAACAAGAGCAAAGGAGAAGATCTACACACTTTGGAGGCCTTGAACAAACTGTTTTGATCACTGCCATTCCAGGTTGGTCCAATTTCAAATCTCTTAATTCTTCAAACTATTTCCATGTTTAGGTAGAGTTTTTCATGCTAAAAATTCTGATCTAAATTTCATTGAATTTGGTTGAGATTTGAAGAAGTTATGGTGAATTGAAGTTTGATGTTCATAGATGTTTTGCTTCGATTCGCACTGTACATTAGGAATTAGGACTAATAAGTGATGGATTCATGATCTACATGCTAAGACGAGTCGATTGGTGTATGCATTTCAAAATTCTGGAAAAAAAATTATGTTGTTCACTGTTCATCCACCGTCTTCATGAAGAAGACGGTGGTTTCCGCCGTGTGAACTGCCGCCTGCAACAGGCCTTGCTGGCTAGGGTTTTTGTCCAACGCATGTCCCTGTAAGCGTCCCTGTTGGCCATTCTATTGGCCTTTGTTCTTTTGACCTTCGCCACATATGCATTGACCGTGACTGGACGCCAGGTCATTTAATGAAACTACAGCGTTTTGATGTGGATGCTACACGCTTCGATTCCAGCTGAAGACATTTTTCAAACTTAGTTCACATTTTTACATTTCCCTCCATTTCATCATATATTTTCTTCATTAATTCATATATTTTCATGTCAACTTGGAAAATTCATAACAATTTGAAAACACATCCAAATCACCTCCAATTTTTTGCTATATGATCATCTTGATGTCCTTTATTTTTTGATATGAATTTCATGATTTTATCATTTCTGGAATTTTGATTGTGGACCGTTGATTGATCATGTATGCAAATGTGACATGCTTCATTCATTCTATTGTGAAATGCTCATACATTGACCAATTGACTTGAAATTTGGTGTGATGATTCCTAACATGTTGCTTGATGTTTGAGGCTTGGTTTGGTATTTTTCTCATTTTTCATCTTTGTTTTATGCACATGAGTGTATGGTGTGACAATGTATGTCACACAATTTGATGTCCTACTTGTGCATTTATATTTCTAGGTCAAATGAGCTCTTCTGATTATAATTTTTGGCATGATGATTGTGTTGGACATGTTTATATCACATAAAAATTTCCATGATTGTTTGATTCATTTCTGTTTTAATATGGAATTTTCATTCTTGATGACCAATTGAGTGCTTTGAAATTGCCTTTGCCATATCTTGCCCCCTTAGATGACTTTGCTTAATGCTTTTGATTTGGTCCTTTTTAGGACATGTTCTCACTTGTTTAAATGAGCTTTATGTTGAATATTGGTTGCTGTTTTAATTTTTTGTTTCACTTTTGACCCTAGGCTTTGCCATAGGGGTGTGTACTCACAATTCGAGTTTTGCCTTTCAGGTTCAAGCAATTAGTGCTAATGGATGATGTAATCTCCTTCCTTGAGATACAATTTGCTTTGTTTAACTAATCTTGATTGTGTTGTAGGTCTTTGGGTGGCTAACTCACTTGAGTTGTTGACTTGCATTGTGTATATTGGTTGTCTCCTTGTTGACTATCTGTTTGGGTTGTCTGAATGTGAATATTGACTTGTTTGATTTTCTTACAGGTACTTTAGCCGCTTTAACTCATTATTTGAGTTGCTTTGCTTTGCTTGTGGTTGGCATACCACTTAGGTAATTTCTTTAACTCCATGTAGTCTGCAAGACCTGCTATATTTGGCAGGCACCTGTCTGAAGCCCTCCTTAAGAGGCCATGTTCTTGATTGTTTAAATTTGTGCCATGTACCTCAAGTCCTCCTAAGTGAAGAGGCAATTGGCAGATAGAAGGGACTAGCAGTCAGTCCCCTGCTATTCAGTTGAGTCTTTCATTATGCTCGCACTACGTGCTAATGCTTTTGAATAAACACCCAAGATCCTTGTATATAGAGTGAGTCATGTGGAGTAGAGTTCCCCATTATGGACTCCCACACCTTCGTTGTTTGAAGCCCACCCAGGCCCGGGTTAAGAGCTGTGAGGTCTAACCCTCATCCCCCATTTCATCTTCTAACCCTGACGGTCAATGTCAGTGGTTAAGAGCCCTCGGATACCCCTTTCAGTTGGCTTGTTTGTCGAGGTTGATATGACCCCTTGACTAAAGCCCAACCTTGTATGAGCTGCTTGTTTGCATATAATGTGTGATAACTATTCACCTGTGATGTTTACTTGCTGTTTATTTGCTGTTTCGACTTGCTGCCTGTGCGAGTTAGGTTTTGTTTAGATACCTCAACCTAGGACTATTGTGGATTGCATGACAACTATTAGGCTCGAGTCAGTCTCCCTTTTAGTTTGTTATTTCCCGGCCTCTGGTTAGGAGAAAGTTTCTCCCCTGTTAAGGGGAACTACGTCGCCCTGATTCTCATACCAGATGAGATACGTAGGCAGGAGATCGTGCGAGATCTCTCCGAGAAACCTTTTTTCTCTTTTTGTGTGTGTTTGTTTGACAGCTAGTAGGCTCGAGTTCCAGACTCCCTACTTAGCTTGTTTTGTTTAACCCTTTTCTTTTGTGTGTGTAGGAGTCCGATGTAAGTCCAGCCATTGGCATTTGGTTTCCTTGTTTGTGTGTGTGTGTGGAGTCTGATGTAAGTCCAGCGATTGGCATTCGGTTTCCCGTTTGTGGTTTGTTTGGTTGGAGTCTGATGTAAGTCCAGCGATTGGCATTCGGTTTCCCGTTTGTTTGTTGTTTGTTCGGAGTCTGATGTAAGTCCAGCGATTGGCATTCAGTTTCCTGTTTGTGTTTGTTGTTCGGAGTCGGACGTAAGACCAGCCATTGACAGTCTATTTCCGTTTGTGTGTTTGCTTTGACGTCTCAGCTTCTTTGTGTTGTGTTTTGTTTCGGCGTGCGTTAGCCGAACTACGGTAGCTATAATTCTCATTCCAGATGAGATACGTAGGCATGGGATACGATATCCTAGCGAGCCCGTTCCCCTTTTCCCCGAACTACGTTGACTCTGATGTTTGTTTCTGACAAACTACGTAGGCCCAGGATACGACATCCTGCCGAGTCACCTTCCTCCGGCTTTCACCTGTGTTGTATTCCAGTGTGTGTGCATTCTTTGAGCAGTTATTTAGCAACCTTATTCTATTCTTTTGAGCGTGGATCCCGTCGAGTACGACGAACGTGAGGGGTGCTAATACCTTCCCCTTGCGTAACCGACTCCCGTACCTTGTAATGTCCGGTCGTAAGACCATTCCTTTCCAGGTTTACTTCGAGCGTTTCCTTTCCCTCCTTTGGGATAAATAACGCACGGTGGCGGCTCTGTTTGTTTATTTTTCCCGTCGGTTGTTTTTCGCGTTGCGACAGCTGGCGACTCTGCTGGGGACTTTGAAGTTGACCTCCTGCTGGTCCATCTTCTCTAAGCGAGTCATTCCTAGCGCTCTCTAGGATAGTTTTGGTTGCTTTTGCTGCTTTATTTATTGCATTTATGATTATACTGTGTATATATATTTGCATAGATGTTTGCATGCATCATACTATCGTTGTGCTTTCTTCTGTACAGGTGGTTCCTCTTATTTGGGGTGGGTGTTCTGAGTGGGGCTAAAACCCAGGCCCGAGTATACACCTAGGATTAGTGTGGTCTCACGTTTCCTCACATGTTGGATCAGCATGTTGTTGCGACGTGACATACCACAAGCCGGACGAGGTTCTTCTGAGTGAGCTCTTCCGGGTGGAGCATTCCACTTTGGTTGGGTTATCTCTTTAGAGTTGTTGACTTCAGTGACCGTTCTTTCCCGGATCTTTGGTTTAGATGATCTTATGAGAGCTGCAGCGACACACCCGAAAGGGCAAACCCGTTGAGTATCTTGTCCGATTGTTGAGACCATTATCCGCCTTAGGATGACCTGATTAGAATTCACTTATGAGGGGAGGGTTGATTCTTACAGATGCATGTTCTGATGGTGACTTTGATGGTGACTAATGGTTCAGTTATTGATCAGAGTCCTATTTATAAGTCGGACTTACGGATTTATTTCTGAGACGCCGGAGTTCTGTCTGTGGTATTTATCAGTGGGGATCCGTTTATTTCAGGATTCCCTGGGCTGGTACAGATGATCATGTTGTTATCAGATCAGTGACTTTTCAAGTGGTGATGGTGGTATTTCCTTCGGTTCCGTTTATTTCGGAACCCCGAGTTGGATTTGTGGTTACTCAGTACTTCAGATGGTTGTGATCGGTTCAGAGACCAGGGCTTCAATACAGTGGATGTTCAGATGACTTGGGGGATGGCACAGTGCATTGCATTCATACATCAGCATCATTCACATTTTGCATTCATCCGCATCTAACTCATGTCTATCCATACTCAGGGTACATTCTCAATTATTTGAGCTTCTGGTTGAGAGACATCCTGATGTCAGAATGTTATTGTCGAATTTTTATCCGTCTCGATGAAGCCAGAATCGAAGGACAGAATGTTCCTCAGGCGGATAGACGTTGCATGCATGCGTGAGTCATAATAACCTGTCTTCTATTTTGCAGGTGTCAGTTTCTAACATGTTTAATTGACTCAGGAACCATTGCTCGCGCACGTAGAATCATTCCCTTGCACGTAGCACGTCCGCACAGATACCCTACAAGACGCAACAAATCCAAACTGATGGATCTACCCAACGCAGACATTCTCGAGCTGAAAGAGAAGATGGGAGAGTTGATCAGTGCTATGCAATGGTTTGCCTTGGGACAGAAAGCACTTGCCGATAAAGTGGAGAAGCTCGAGCGGGCTTCAGCTGCCAACAGTGGTAATAATCAGGAGGGTGTTTCCAACAATGGTCTTGGTGGTTCTAGGGACGGTGGTGATCCCAGAAGGAAGACAACTACTGCTGGTGTAGTGATCAACAATGGTGGTGGTTTTGATTTCGCTACAGGCGGGGGACCAGGTCTTGTGGGCAATAATTTGAAGGATAATCAGTTTCCTCCTTTCTTTGGGGTTGAGGAGGATAGGGAGGAAGACCAGTTCTCTGTGCTAAATGAGCAATTTGGTTAGTACGGTGTTCCGCCGCCAAACAAGGAGATTCAGGTGCTGGCGGAGAAAATCAGGGCACTAGAAAGCTATGCTACTCCGGGGGTTGTCAACATGTCGAACATGGGGCTGGTTGAGGGGATTGTGATCCCACAAAAGTTTAAAGCGCCTGCGTTTGATAAATACAATGGGAGTTCTTTCCCGGAAACTCATCTCCAGGCTTTCGTCTGAAAGATTTCTGCTTATACAATGGACCAGAAGCTCTGGATGTACTTCTTCCAGGACAGTTTGTCTGGTGGGTCTTTGGAATGGTACACCAAATTGAGGTCGTCTGATATCAAGAGCTGGCAGGATCTCGGAGATGCGTTCTTTAAACAGTACCAATTCAATACTGACATGGCTCCTAGCCGTACCTAGCTGCAGGGTATGTCTCAGAAGCCAAATGAAGGGTTTAAAGAATATGCACAAAGGTGGAGGGAGTTGGCTGCCAGAGTTCAACCTCCGCTGGTGGATCGGGAGATGTCTGATCTGTTCATGGGTACTCTGCAGGGGATTTTTGCTGAAAGGATGGTGGGTTGTCCCGTTACTGGCTTTGCAGACATAGTAATGGCTGGTGAGAGAATTGAAAGTTGGTTGAGAATGGGGAAAATACAGGGAAATGCTCATTCATCTGGAGTAAAGAAGCTATTTGGGAACGGTCAGCGCAAGAATGAGGGTGAATCGAGTGCTGCGTATGCCCAAAGGGGACACGGTAGGGATCGTTACTACCAGCACACTGCTGCGGTAACAATTCCTGTTGGTAATCAATCGGTACAACAACAACATCAGCCACCTCAACAGAGAGCACAGAGAGCTGGGTACCAAGTGAGAGGAAAGGGGATTGATCGTCAGTTTGATAGGCCACCCGTGACATATGCTTTTCTGTTTAAAAAGTTGATGGAACATGGGTTGGTTCAGCCGAGGACGATGGCTCCGGTAAGACCAGATCAGAGGCCTCCTAACTATGATGAGAACACCAAGTGTGAATTCCATTCTGGTACACTAGGGCATAACATTGTGGGTTGTAGAGCTTTTAAGCATGTTGTCCAGGATCTGGTAGACTCCAAGGCCATCCATTTTGCACCATCACCGAATTTTAATGCTAATCTTATGCCTGCGCATGGTCAGATGATGGTGGGTGTAATTGTTGAAGATTTGGATCACGCCTGTGCGGTAGGTGAAGAGACTGACAGTGACTGCGAGCTCGATGGTTGGATAAAACCGTGCGTACCAGGGATGGAAGTCCAGAACTGGAAGGCTGAAAAGATCATCACTCTCACTCTACGTGAAGAGTAATATTTCTTGTGTTTTCAATACTGTTTGCATGAAAGCCATACGTTTTACCCGAAACGTATTGGTCCATTGTAAGGGCCACCTCATGTGTTTCATTTTGCAACATTTTGCATCATTAATAAATGGATGTTTTTGTAGTAAAAGCGGTGTGTAAGACCCCAATTTTGGGCCCTAAGATCCCTCATGGCCCATATCATTCATATCATAACCTCAAGGATCATTGCATGCCTTTGTCCCCTCCTAGTGGGTAGGTTGCCTTGTGGGTTGATTTCTTGATCACCAAGCATACTCTGCATTTGTATATCTTTGCTTTCATATGTTTATCTTCCAAAAAGTACAAAAATATTGTCAGTCTAACCTTGTTGATTGCAGATGAAGCAATTAGGTCAAAGTCAGTCAATAGTCAGTCAAAGCAATGGATGGTGGCCATTCTTGCAGAATTGGGGCACCATGATCATTAATCAAAGGTTCATACATCTTGGGACATCATTTGAAGTCAAGTTCTCAAAGAATTAGGGTTTGGAATTCATCAGAAATGCATCAGTCATCCAAAACCCTAGAAAAGTCAAACTTGGTCAACTGTGGATTTAATCAATGATTTGATGAATAGAATTGATCTGAAGAAGTTCATTCATGCTTGTATAAGTCTCATCTATCATGTCAAACCTCATCATGGAAGAAAATCAAGTCAAATCAGAAATTTTCCAGAAATAGAAAGTGGACCTGTAATTTCAACTGCCAAAAATGGAAACTTCTTGATCTTAAACTTACATCATGATACGAGCATCAAATGAATTTTTGCCCAACATGAAAGTTGAAGATCTTGTCTTCCCATTTTCAAAAAGTCCAAGAACACCCAAATCCCATGTGTGGTTGTCAAGATATGATCAAATCATTTTCACCAATTTTTGAACTTCAACAAGCCATATCTCTCAAACCATAAGGCCAAATTTGGTGGGGTTTTTCCTACAAACCACATTTTTCATCCTCTTTCCAAAAATATAAATTTCATGACCTAAAACCTTACCATTCAAAATGGCATTTTTGGACCTTTTCATTTAAATTCAAAGTTTGACCAAACTTTGACTTTTTGATTCTTTGACTTTTTCTTGATTTGGCCAATTGGGAAATGTTCCATATATCATTTATGATTTGTTCCAAGCTTTAAATCATGTCCATACCATCATTCCACCACCTTTTTGAACCAAAAGCACAAATTTGGCAATGTTGCAAATGGAAGTACATAAGCAAAACAAATACAGCATTTTCTGTGCAAACAACAAACAGCAGAAAGAAAAGGTCATTTACAGCTGGTTTTTCAAGCCCACTCGTACAGCATTACACACCTCCATTTCACTTGTGCACATGATTAGCAAAATGCAAATGGTACTCATTAAACTAAACCAAGTTAGCACTCCTTAATCCAACTCTAAACAGGTGATATATAAGTCATTTTCTGACATTTGTGAAACCCTAGGCTGCAGCCACCAACCAGAATTCTCTCTCACTCTCACATAGTGCATTTTGCTCAAAGTGATTTTCTGCAAAAAATCCCAAAACCCTCGAGCTTCCTCTTGTTTTCTTCATCATCCATCATCATAACAAGCCCATTCCAAGTGTGAAACCACACCTGTGCAGCTCCCTCCTGGCTCTGTTTTCAATGAGCATGACAATGGTGAACTCAAGGTTTGAGAGTTTCAAGCAAGGGTGAGCTGGTTTTCTTCAAACATTCAACATTGCCAAGCATAAGAGCCACCTGTTTCAGCACAACAACCTCAAAACATCACTGTTTCCTCCATTTCTTCATAACCAAGTAAAAATCTCGATCTCTTCATTCTCTATGCCATGATATGCTTTAGCTAGTTTGTGTTGTGCTGATTATCATGAATTTTAAATGGTTTGAAATGGTTGGTTATGCTGAGAGAAATATGAGTTTTCATTTTTATGCTTGAATGTATTTTTCTTTCGATTTGCTGTGATGCTGTGTTTTTCCTGAAAACCATGAATGGATTGTGTATGTGTGATGCATGAGGATTACACTACTATACTCATATTTTAATTCTGAGCATGATGAATTTTCGAGCTTATGGTGATGATGAGTTTATGCTTGCTGTTCAAACCTATGCTGCCCAGAATTTCCAGGATTACTGTTTGTTTGGTTGTTGGTTAAAGTTTGCTTGATGTTCCATTGGCCATGCTGTTCATTATGTCTGTCTGAAGTTGCCTGTGTGAATGTTGAACCTTGATGTTGAATGTCTACCCCTGCTGTTGTGTATGAATCATAAACTTGCCTAGAATCCCTCATGCTGGTGTTGTTTTGTTGTTCATGTCATGATGCTGCTTGCTTGATGCTCATTTTGATTGAGTTCATGATGATGAAATTGATGCTGCAAATGCTTTGCTGCTATCTTACAACTCTTATACTGTTTCCAGAAATCCAGCTCATTTGTTTTGGTTGTTGTGTGTTATTTGTCGTATAGGCATCATGAGTGTATTATCATGTGGTGTCCATGTTGTTTGATTGTTATTTGTTAACAAACATTGAAGATGATGCCTGCTGCTGTTCATAAACCCCAACATATTTTCCAGGAATCATGTACACGTGCATGTATGTTGGCCATTATTTCTGCTCGTGATCCCATAATGCATCTCATTACCATGATGATTGTATGATGCTTGATCATTGCTGCTTCTGTTATGTTTGTTTGTTCATGATTGGTGTTTGGATGATGAAATTGATGACACCCTGTAGCTGCAACCTTAAACTGTCCAGAAATTTGCCATGTTCGTGTTTATTAGTTGCTGGATGATATTACCTGAACTAATGCCATTTTATTGTGGGATGTTGCTTATGAGCTGAACATGTTAGCCATGCTGTTGCTTGGTTGCTTGTTGGTTGGAACTTCAATTAATGATGATTTTGATGAACACATTATGCTATGCTAAAACCTTGCTGCTGTTGTTTAAACCAATTACTTTGTCCATCATTATGCTATGCTGTTGTTTGCTTGATGTTTGTTCATGATGTATGCTGTCGTGCTTGAACCTTGCCCTGCCCAGATTTTCATGTTTATGTTTGTTTATTGACATGGCCTGTATCAGTACAATGTTGGTTGTGTGGTTTGGTTGAACCATGTTTGTTTGCTGTGGTTGAACATGAGCAATTGCCCTGCTGTTTAAACCCTGTCCAGAACCCTCATGATTATGTTTGGTCTGTTGTTCTCAGATGTTGTATGAGGATAGTGTTCCATGACCATGCTTGTTTATTGTTGCTGTTTTACCTGGTGATGTTTTGGTCGATAACATGATACCATTGCTGACATAACTTTGCTGCAGTTTTGAAACACCTTGAACACCATGCTGTTTGTTATGATGAGTACATAATGATGATGAAACCATTGCCCTGCTGTTGTGTTTTTGCTTGGTTTGATTTTAGTTTGATGATTTTTTTTAAACATGATGAGCACATGATAATGATGAATGTTGTTATGCTATGCTACATTGCTGCTGTTTTGTTTGGTTCGATGATGATGCATATGCCATGCTGTCTACTTGATGCTGTTGTTCATGATTCGATGTTTACAATGCTGAAACCATGTTGCTGCTTGTTTCGAAACTTACCATGTCCAGAATTTTCTCATGATTGTTTTGGTCCATTGCTGTTGTGATAAAAGTGATGAATGCTGTTGTTTCTCAAATCATAGAACCATGCTGTTTAGGTACTGTTATGTGATTTGCTTGTTTCGATTGTTGTTCGATGATTAAGATCATGAGAAGATGATGCTGTTGTGTGGTGTGGTCGAATCATGTTGTTTAATGTTGTTGATACCATGAAGATAATGCATTGCTGTTGTTTGTTTGGTTTGGTCGAGTGATGGTGATCATGAATGTGTGATTGGCTGTATAAACCATGTTGCTGTTGTTGCTCAGAATTTGCATGAAGTTTGTGTGGTTGTATGCTGCTAAATGATATGCTGTTATTTGCTTGCTTGGTCGGTTGTGTGATGTTGCTTGAAGCTTGCTCTTATGAGCTGAACATGATACCAATGCCATGCTTTTGTTTGTTTTGTTTCATGATGATGATAACATTGAGAATGCTAGAAAATGCTGTTAGAAACCCTAGGGCTTTTCCAAAACTCAGAAAATTTGAATAGTTTGGCTCGTGCACTGTTCCATTGGCTGAGAGCCAATGGGAACATTTCGTTTCCCCCATCAAAACGCTGAGTTTTGTTAAGTGATATCCAGAATTACATTTTTGCCATTCCTTTGACCTATGTTTGACCATTTGCTTTGCTATTGTTTCATGTTTCACCAATTATTTCACTCAACTTCAATAATTAATTTCTTCTTCATTTTTCATCAAAAAATTATGAAATTTTTTACACATGTTCACAAATGAGTCTAGAATTTAATTGTGAATTTTAATTAATTTCCCATTGGTTGGTTTTTAATTGATAATTATTTTCTCAACATGTGTGCATGAATGATACCCTTGGCCATTTCAATTGTGAAATTCTCATGTTATATCCAATGAGCTTGAAATTTTTTGTGGTGAAACTAGACACGTTGACCTTCATTTCCATATAAAGTTTGTGCATTTATCATTTGTGGATTGAGAGTTATGATTTTTTGAAGTTATGTGTTACATTTGGTGCTATACCATGATCATGCATTTTCCCAATTTTTGTTCACATGCTTCCTCTTATCCAAATCACTTGAAATTTTGCATAAATGATCTATCACATGTTTAGTTTGTGTATGAAATTTCTTGGAATTAATCTTGCTGTTTTCCATTTGATTGAGAATTTTCTTCCATACTTGGTCATTTGTTGACTTTTTGTGCTATGCCTTGCCAAATCTTTTGTGAAATTCTCAAATCTTATTGTATGATCATGAAATTTCATATGTGATAACTAGACATCTCAAGCTTTGCATTGGTGTTAATCTCATTCATTTCTCTTCTGTTTTCAAATTGATATGATTTTTTGAAGTTGACCTATGCTTGTTGACTTTCACCATGCTTACTTGAATTTATGTTGACTTCATGATTTTAATTGACTGCCTTCCTCTCATCCAAATGCCATGAAATTTGACATGTATACCATGTTAGATGTTAGGATTGAGTGTGATTTATTTCATAATTTTTGAGAATGTTTGAGTTGACTTTTGAATGAAGTCTTTGCTGTTGACTTTTGTATGCTTCTCTTGCCATGCTTTGCATCCTCTTGCATATGAAATGACCATGATGCATGATATAATTGTGAATCCAATTGAGAATGCTTCTTGAATGTTTAAACTTGGTTTGGGTTGACTTTTCCTTGCTGCCTTGACTTTTTCTTTCATCTTTGACCCTAGGCTAGTCCCAGTGGTCTTATAAGCTTATGTTGAGTTCATCTGTTTCAGGTTGAGCACCAATGCCCCAAAGACCTTTCAATTTTGATTGAGTTGGTTTGTTT
The DNA here is from genome assembly GCF_024323335.1 of Lathyrus oleraceus. Lineage (NCBI taxonomy): Eukaryota > Viridiplantae > Streptophyta > Magnoliopsida > Fabales > Fabaceae > Lathyrus > Lathyrus oleraceus. Next base: position 332,167,505 of record NC_066580.1, on the reverse strand, counting down.
ATCATGTGCTAACACTTGTTTTGTAGGTGACTCATATGCTTGAGTCTTTGTGCCTTGCACAATTAGTCCCTCTGTGGTTGACTATTGGGTTATTTCCTTTTGACTTTGACTGTTGAGCTGTTTACTAATTGGTTTGACTTTTTCAGGTACTTTAGTTGCTTAAGTTCTTTGAACTTGCTTGCTTTGCTATTTAGCATTTGCTTTGAGGTATAATTACTTCTTCTTCATGTAGTCTGGAGACCCGGTCTGTTATTTGACCGGGCAAACTGTCTGAAGTCCTCCTTAAGAGGCGATGCCTGTGTTTGTTTATATTTGTCCCAAGTAGGAAAAGTCCTTCAAGTAAGGCAATTGGTGGAAGGTAGGGATAAGCAATCTATCCCCCACTATTCAGTGTGTCCTCTCTTTGCTCCCATTACATGGTTGAAGCATTGAGATAAAAACCCAAGATCTAATCGAGTCTATAAAAGGGGAAAGAGTTCCATCTTTCTGAACTCCCCCACTTTCTATTTGATGCTCTCCCTGATCAGGGATGGAAGCAATGAGGCACACCCCTCATCTCCTTTTAATCTGCTTCACCTGAGCCCCTCAATGGCCAGGTTAAGAGCGACCTTTACCCATTACAGTGGACTGTCAAAGTTAAACCCTCTTGTATGAGCCCCCATTGTTTGGCTATAGAGTGTGCTGTTTGATATTCATTGATTGATTGATTGCTTCATATGCACTTATTTGCCTGTATGTTATGCATTCATCATCATCAATTGCCATTAATGCATGATCATCTCATTTGCTTTTGTGATGCTATCATTGTTGTTTGCCCATTGAGGACAATTGTAAGTCCATTGCTTTGGCATTTGCTCCTATGATATGGAAGGATAGAGTGTAAGACCTCATTGGTCACTCATATCTTCTGTCATTGCTTTGTTTGTATGTGAGGATGCAGTTATAAGTCCCTGTAAGTTGGCATCTGCTTTCCTGTGATCATAGTTTGTTTTATCTGTTTGTATGGGAGGATACAGTTATAAGTCCCTGTAAGTTGGCATCTGTTGTCCTGTGATCATAATTTGATCTGTTTGATTGTATGTGAGGATACAGTTATAAGTCCCTGTAAGTTGGCATCTGTTATCCTGTGACCTGTTTGGTTTGTTTGTTTATGTGAGGATACAGCTGTAAGTCCCGGTAAGTTGGCATCTGTTGTCCTGTGATCATAATTTGATCTGTTTGATTTGTATGTGAGGTTGCAGTTATAAGTCCCGGTAAGTTGGCATCTGTTGTCCTGTGATCATAATTTGATCTGTTTGATTTGTATGTGAGGTTGCAGTTATAAGTCCCTGTAAGTTGGCATCTGTTTTCCTGTGATCATAGTTTGTTCATCTGTTTGTATGAGAGGTTGCAATTATAAGTCCCTGTAAGTTGGCATTTGCATACCTGTGATCATATTGTTGCTTTTGTTCTTGTATGTGAGGATCCATTGTAAGTCCCTGTAACGTGGCATTGGATTTCCTAGGACCATACTGTGGAATTAACCTAAGTCCAGATAGATTGGCAGTTGACTTCCACATTTCATACTTGTTTTCTTTTGAGGAGATTAGTGTAAGTCCATTGAGTGGCATCTGATATCCATTTCTGTTTTAGGAGACTGGTGTAAATCCATCTATTGGTATCCGGTATCCGCTTTTTATTTCTTTGCCTGTGGAGATTAGTGTAAGACCATTGAGTGGCTTCTGATATCCCGTTTTGTTTTAGGAGATTGGTATAAGACCATTGATTGGCATCCGATATCCGCTTTTCTTTTGCTTTGCTTGTTATTATCCATTGCTATTCCAAAGGACACACTTGAATCATCTGCTATATGATTTCAAGAAGTGAACCTTCTAAGAAGTTTTACTATCCATCCTTCATCCATTCATCACTCATTATGTCCTAAACCTTTTCACACTTTATCTTTCAACTCAACATAAGTGTTGTGCAAACATCTTCATGTTTTCAAATTAAAAACCTGGACTCAAGTCCTTGACTTTTTTAAACTCATTTCATAATACTTCTCTGAATTGATCTTAATCATACTTTGACTTCATTTTCATAATCATAATCAGTTAACTTCATCCACTCAATTGTTTTGGCTTTGTCCATTGTTAATGTTTTCATACATGAGCTATAGGTTTGATTTATCTTAGTGGTTGATGTCAATCTCACCTTCTGTCTTTAGTGATTGAATTGTAAGCCTTCCTTGCCTATTATAGGGTTAACCCCTCCCTGGCCAGTTGAAGCTGTTCTCACATGGTGGACGTTGTTGTTTGTATAAGGTTGAGTTTTCTCCCGTGGATAACGTAAGACCTAGGGTTTGTGTTTAAAATTGAACCTAACCCACTTTTGGAAATCTTTTAGCCGAACTACGGCGTTCTGATCCTTACCTTTGATGGAAGGTACGTAGGCAACGGGTTCATCCGTTCGAACCCAATACCCAATAACCTAATAACTTGTATATTCTTTTCTCATCATCCCAATCATGATTGCACAATATTTTTGTCATAATAAATAATAATTTAGCATAACAAGTGTGAAAAGGGCTCCCTAGGAGTACCTAGGACGTGATGGGTGCCTAACACCTTCCCATTGCGTAATTTACCCCTTACCCAGAATCTCTGATCTTTTTATTAGTTTTCTACGTGTAAAACTTCTTAGGCTTTTGTTCGCTTTTTAGCCAATCCTTTGGATAAATAAAAGTGCGGTGGCGACTCGAAATTTTCAATGTATCTCTTAGCTTATGGTTTAATCAATAGATCATATAGCGACGAATACACCGCTACAGAAAAGTGGCGACTCTGCTGGGGAGATCTCACCAGAATCCTTGGTGGTATTGCCTACTTTTCACCCTTGTTGTGCTATATTATTATTGTTTATCTGACATATTTTTGTACAATTTGGGATAACTGTATTGATTGTAATGTGTGAATTGCTTGATATACATTTGCTGTTTGCTTTGGTGATCTGTGAGATGAGTTCTGTACCCGAACTCGAGTGCACTCTAGGATAGGAGAATGGCATAGTCTTGTCGACTGGTGTGGAGTAGTCCTTAGCCAGTTGACTTGCGAGCCCATTCACTTGGTGGAGGTCATGTTGAACTAATAATGTCACACAAGTTATTTGTGGTTAGGCATTATTCTTTCAATCATGTTCCGCAGAAGCCAAGGACCTTAGTTTACCAAACCCATCTTGGCCTATTTTTAGGACCGTAGTGCGAAGGTCGTTCAGATGTAAGTTCTGATACGATTGTTACGCGATACTACACTCATAAGAGTTTCTCTTGAGAATATTCTTGGAATACGAGTATTCGTTCCTCCGATAATATTCGAAAGATGGAACGATGATTATGGGAACCTCTGATAGAACATGTCTGGCAGGTTTAAACCCTAGTACACTCCCTTTGGGTGGTTCTTAACTGAGACTCCATGCTCGTGACTCTCAACAAACCCATGATTCGTGGTTGAGTCGTTCAACCATTGTTAATATCAATGGATCCCGGATCAGGTGTAAAACCTAAGATCCACCAAAGCGGCTGGTTGATATTAAGAATGTCTGAACCGGTTCATGTACCGTTAATATCAATGGAACTTGGGTGTCGATAAGGTGAAAACCTAAATCCACCAAAATGGATGATTGATATTAGGGATACATAGAGCTTTCCCACGACCTTTGTTTGGTGTGCTTTGTTTGATCCTTGAGTGTGTTTGTTGCATTCATGCATTCACGCATTCATCCACATTCATATCATCAGAAAAAGAAAATTTTCAAGGAACTCAAAGGAGTTTATTTGCAAAAATTTTCAAAACATGAAAAAACCGGGAAAATTTTTTCACCTGATATATCTGATGAGATATTCTCATGTATGATCAAAATGCTTAAACATTTCAAAGTTTGCAAATAAAACCCTCGGGTTCCTTAGAAAAAAAACAAGCATATGCATAAACACTTCATGCATCATTTGCATAAACAGGTGTTTCGTTCCGGTCTCCCGTCCAGTGGTCTGACCCTGCGACCTTCATTTATTTTGAAGACGCACTTCGCCGGTATTATACCAGAGCCAACTCTGCCAGATTGATGGATCATCCTGAGCAAGAGAATTGTGAATTCGAGGAGGATTTTGCCAGCCTAAGTGCTTCTGATGGATTTATTCCTGTTGATGGATTTATTCCTGGTTAATCGATCCCGGGCTGGCATTGGCTACTGTTCTGGGGCATGCAATGAGCAAGGTTTGTTCGCAAGTGGAGGATTCATCCATGCCGATCAACCTGAAGAAGAAGAGGCTGCTATCTTAGAAGAAGATGCAGAAGATCTGAACAATTTCATCATTCCTGGTGGTGTCTGCCACAATTGGGTCGCTGTGGATGTTCCTACGGTCATTCATAAGTCAGCGTGATTTGTTCATTTTGTTTAAAACCCTTCTCCCATGCCAAAAGGAGAAGTGATGACATTGTTGGCAGCATTTTAATACAATGATGTTTTCATTCAATTAATGCATTGTCAAACATTTGTTTTTCCATTTGTTTTCACTTTTTGCTTTTTGCATGAAATCAGTGATCACAAAAAACCCTGAAAAACAAAAACAGCTTTTTCATCTGCATAAATGATTTGCTTGTTTAAATATCAAAAGCTTTTCATTATCCAGAATCATTATGCAGGGATTTCTAAACCCATTGAACATAATGATCCAACGCCATCTCCCAATCTTGAAGTCCTTGTATCTGAGGCAGAGGAAGATGATGTTGAAGGGGATTCCTGATGAGATTACCCGCCTTCTTGAGCACGAGAGAAGCTCATTCAGCTGTATCACGAGAATCAGCAAACCAGTCAAACTGGGGATTACAAAAACAAAAAAAAAAAAAAAAAAAAAAAAAAAAAAAAAATCAAAAAAAAAAAAAGAGAGAGGGTGAAAAATAAGAAAAATCAAAAAATCAGGGAAAAAATTTCAAGATTTCTTCAAAAGAAAAAGAAAAAAGTATACCCTCAAGTCCCTAGCTGACTGATGCTGAATGGATTCAGAGTCGTTATGACCAACTGAATTTGATTGAAGAAAAGCGATTAACTGCCATGTGTCATGGTCAGTTATATCAGCAGAGAATGAAGAAAGCATTCGATAAGAAGGTCAAGCCTCGTGTGTTCCGAGAAGGTGACCTTGTGCTCAAGAAAGTTTTGTCTTTCACGCCCGATTCCAGGGGCAAGTGGACTCCAAACTACGAGGGTCCATATGTTGTTAAGGGAGCCTTTTCAGGCGGTGCTTTAATGCTTACAACAATGGATGGGGAGGATTTCACTCGTCCCGTGAATTCAGATGCAGTCAAGAGATACTTTGCCTAAAAAAAAAGTATATGCAAATGAAAAAAAAACAGAATAGCTCGCTAAGTTGAAAACCCGAAAGGGCGGCTTAGGCAAGAATGAGCGTCTCGGTGGAGAACCCGCAAGGGTAATTCAGGCAAAAATTAGAGACTTGAAAAAAGAAAGAACATATTTGCATCCCGCTAGATTGAGTACCTCACCCTGGGGCAATCTAGGCAAAAATTAGGGATTTGGCAAGTAACTGCATCCTGACAAGACTTTCTGGTTCGTCAGTCGTCATTTCGTCAGAAGATTCTCGATTCGTCGTCAACTGAAGCTCCGGATACATCGAGATTCAAATTGGTAGAGAAAGGATCATTATGTTCAATGTAGCCCTCTTCCAATATATATCACTGATTTCAAATTTGCACAGATCTATGGAGTCTTGCCATTTGCAGACTACCATTCTATCAAATCAATTTGAGCTTTTTTTTTCCAATTATTTGCACTCGTATTTGTTCCAATTCAACAAATGTTTTGCATGTTTTAAATTGATAAAATATCATTGTTTTAAACAAATTTTTCAAATTTTTTGTTTAAACAAAGTGAACATTCGCAAGATTGAAAGGATACTCAAGAATATCTCAGTGCTCTCCCGAGGGTGGCATGATTCCCAACAGGTAAGACATTGGTTCATATTCCTGGTTTGGTGGTATCTTCTTTCTTCAGATCTTTGTTGAGGTTGTTCCTCGAGCAGATTTGTTGTTGGGGTTATTTCCCAGTACAGTCGCAAGTGATGTGTTGCTGAAGACTTCGTTTTCTCCAGCAGCAGTTTTTTCCCCAGCATGGGTGTTTTCTTGAGAAGTTTCGGTGGTTGATGGTTTGTCACCTTGGTGCCCCGTTACTTTCTCCAGTGGGTCGTCTGCCCCAGACTTTATTTGTCTCCTCAGCGCAGTCATGAATATAACTGGTTGATTGATACTCCCCTTGGAGTCGCGAGTAGAGCTGTTATTAATATCACCACCAGGGTTGCAAGTGGAGTTGTTACCGCTTTTCCCCATGCAGTGTGCCAGCAGGATTTGTCTGTTTCCTCAGCACGATCGTTTTCTTTTTGAAGATTCAGTAAGTCAGTGGTTTGATACTCGGTACTTTACCCTTTCCCCGGCGAAGTCGTCTGTGGATTTGTTGCTATATCTCCATCAGAGTTATTCTCTCCAGCAGAGCAGGATTTATTTTCCTACTCAGTGGTTGATTGGGTTGACATTCCAGTATTGCAATCATCTTTTCCTCAGCTTGGTCTGCAGAATGTTTGTTGTGGCAGTTTTCGCCTGTTGAATACTCCTTCAATCCCCGGTATGGTCGGATGATGGCTCTAGTCTCCAGTGAACGGATTAATTTCCTGACTGTTTGTGATCCCCAGTAGAGTGGCTTGCATTGCAGAATCTACTTGTTGTGATCAGTTTGCTATGAATATTCTCCCCAAGTGGAGTGGTTCGTTGCAGAATCTACTTGTTTGATCTGTCCTCCCTCGGTGGTTTGTTCCCAAGAGAGTAGCCGACAGTTTTCCCCAGTAGAGTTGCTTATGCAGTTAGATTCTATTTGGATGATATCATTCTCCCTCAGTGGGTTATTCCCCAGTGGAGTTATGTGGATTTGCTTCTACAGCAGTTCGTGCTCGTGCTTATGCATCTTCGTTTCTCAGTTAACACTGGGATCCCCTGCAGATATACTTTGGGACTTCTCTTGTTCCCCGACAGATTCGTCTTGGTGGCTGTTATGCCCGTTGTGACTTTCTGTACCCTGATTGGGTTGTTTCCAGATATTTCTGATCCTCTGCTTCTTCAGCAGTGCCTGCATATCTTTGCTTTACAGTATATAGATCTCCGCAGATTGGCTTTCCAGCTGGTTTTTTTCCCCTGGAAGTATAATACCGGACGTTTGTTCCTGAACCTGTTTGTGTTAGAATTGTCTGTTTTGTCAGCATTCATCAAACATAAATGACGCATATTCATGCATATTCATAAACATTCAAGATATTCATGTTGCATTTCTTGCCATATATCTTTTGTTTGTCGTGTCTCCTGCTATGGTGATATAGATCTCTTTACAGATCTCCCCAAGCAGATGTTGGGTGTTTAAAATCTCTCCATATAGAGTCAACCCCATAAGCAGAAAATGTGTCTGTCTGTCCTTCTGCAGTTCCCCACTGAGATATATCCTCGTGGATGACGGTTTCTTCCGTTTCCTCCCAACACATATATTGGGATGGATTTTCCTATTTGAGTTATATCCTCATTAGGACGTGTCTTGATTCAGTCTGTTTTTTCGGATCGTTCCCGAATTGACTATTTGTCAGATATCTTGTGTTTCCCAGTGGGTTGTTCCCCAGCGGAATGTCTTTGGGCCTCTGCCTACAAACCAGCAGTTGTAAGTCCTATCTTTCCTGGCTTTCTTGACAGAATTTGTGGTTATACACCTTTTATTCTCCAGCCAGAGTTTTGGTTTTCTACCTACTACCCGGTAGTTGTAAATCCTATTTTTCTGCTCTTCAGCAGTTTGTGGCTTGTTATAAACCCTATTTTGGTTTCCCGTGCGGATTTGTGATTTTGTTCTATCCCACGCGGAGTTTTTGGTCTTCTACCCCGTATTCGGTAGATGTAAACCCTAATT